>NW_004443980.1:16567947-16616603 GCF_000243295.1 Trichechus manatus latirostris
GAAGGCAGAGAGGGTCAAGAGCTGGCTGAATGGACATAGGGAATCAGGGGTGGAAAGGAGGAGTGTGCTGTCACAGTATAGGGAGAGCAATTAGAGTCACATAACAATGTATGTATAAATTTTTGTATGAGAGACTAACTTGAAATGTAAACTTTCACTTATTTAAACTACAACAATAAACAAAAAATGAATAAATAAATTCCCTAGAACAGATTACATGTGTCTTCTATGTCCTTCCTCAATAGTTTGTACAGACGTCACCAAAACTTCCCTTAAAATATGGCCTTGAAATTGCCTGTGCACTTGCTTGCCTCCAGCTAAACTCTGAGCTCCTTGAAGGCAAGGACTTGGTTTTATTCACTTGTGAATATCCAGGACATGACATTCCAGTATCTAAATGAGAGTAAGCATTCAAAAAATATTTGTTGAATGAATGAAGTGGACTTCTTGCATAAAAGCAAAATCTGACTCTTAAATCCAGCTGGCATTTTGCTAACTATTAGATTTATTAATAACAATGATAGCATGGGTTGTTTTCTTCTACTGTGCTCAGCACTTTGCATATGGGCTCTTTAAATCCTCATAAACCTATGGAGATTTGAACTAAAAAAGGTCAAAGTAATGAGATTTTGGAATCAGAAGAATCTGGATTTAAACTTGTGCTCTGACCCTGTAAGCCCTTTGAACTTGGGCAAATTTATATAAGGCACCAATCTTCATTCGCCAAAGATAAAACAAACAAACAAAGTTGTTTCTGTCCAGTTGATTCTAACCCTTGGGAACTCATGTGTGTAAGAGTAGAACTGTGCTTCATAGGATTTTCAAAGGCTTATTTTTCAGTAGATCACCAGGCCTTTCTTCTGAGGCATCTCTGTATGGTCTCAAACCACCAACCTTTCAGTTAGCAGCTGATTGCATTAACCATTTCTACTACCTAGGGACTCCTTGTTAAAGATGGATTAATAATAATTTTCTCAATGAATGCATTTATCTTTGCCTAGCACAGAGCTTGCACCCTTTAATTGTTATTTCAATGTTTAAGATATTTTTATTCCTTGAATCAATAAAAACTAGAATAATTTATCAGTTTGGAACAAAGAAGGAAAATAAATCCTTTCTTTCAGTTCACTAGTCTCTTGTTCTTACATTTTCCTGTATATCCATCCATTCTTTTTAATATCAGTATAATTTAGAAGATTTTGTCATTTTAAGTCTACTACATACAAAGTCTAATTCATAATACTTCATATTTTCCTTTGAGCTGAAGTCCTTTTGATTATTATTGGGAGTCTATTCAGCCCAGAGAGCCCTGGAGGCGCAGTGGTTAAGAGCTCGGCTGTTAATCAAAATGTTGGCAGTTGGAATTCACCAGCTCCTCCTTGGAAACCCTGTGGGGCAGTTCTACTCTGTCCAAAGGGTCTCTATGAGTCAAAATCAACTAGAGGGCAATGGGTTTAGTTTTTTATTCAGCCTTCTGCTAGTTGTTTTTTTTTTCTTTTTTTTTTTTTCTGTTATCTCTATGTTTTCCAAATACAACGTGGGTTATTTTAGATAATATATTGTTGCAAGAGATCACAATATTATATATCCCTAGCCCTGATTGTCCTCCCCTGCACAAGAAAAAGATGTACTGTGGTAGCAGTGACAAAAGATAGTATGGGTGCTTGACTGCTTGACCAGTCGGGAGAGATGCCAGCCATAAACAGCTGCTACAGCTGTAATGTAATAGATGCAACTACACATAAAAAACTCGTCTATATGTCTATGGATTAGTTGAATGTCAGCTTGTGGTCCATCCCTCTTTGCCTTTTCTCTGTCCTGTTTTAAGTGACTGGAGTTCACTGAAAATTGTGACAAACCCTACCCTGATCCTTTTAATAATGGGACTTGCTGATTACTTATATACACCAGTTCAAGGATCTTCTTCTAGGAACCCACACTTCAACAGAAACCAGAACCACTATACAAAACCCATTCATTCTAAAGAAACACTGTACAAAACCCATTCGCCCTAAAGATATCACCGTTGTTTTGCTAAAACTAAAGACTTCTCATTATTAAAAATGTTTTGTTGGTGTTTTAGACATGGATTAAATCATATGAACAGCTAAAGAATAAATCAACATTTTCACTCAAACATTTGGGTCAATGCATTCTTGTGAATAAGTTTTAAATATAAGTGAGCCTTGAAGAAGGTAGATGCATCTGATGTTCAGACATTACTTCAGTTTGGCATCAAGCACTGTGAAATATCTGAGATTTTACGGTATTTTCAAGTTACCAAGTAAACCTGCCACAGTGCCATGGATGCTGGCAGAAGATATAAGACTCCTGAGTCAGAGGAAAGGACTTTATTGCTCATAGCACAGCAGGCAGAATAAGCATTATGTTTCCACTGGTTCTCCATGTTCCTTAAGTCCTACTGGGCCACACAGGTGGGCCCAGATAAATGTTATGCACGCATTGTGTTTGTGTTACAGCTGATGAACCCCAAATTTAGGGAACCCTGGTTTTTTATATCGCACTACAAGCAAAGCTGCTCAACCTTTGCCCTGAAGAAGATATTATCTTTAGTGTCATGGAAAGCAAACACAACTACCCCCTACTTTGGAAGGAATCAATTCTCAGTCTGCTATGGCTGTTTGCTATACATATACGCTTGAAAAGACAGTCCAAAACAAAGACTGCCAGGGCCTCTAATGGCAAGATATGCAGAAACGCAAGAGACTCTTGGAGAATTTTCTCCAAGGAATCATCTAGCTGTGAATTAATACTGAAAAGAAGATTTGAACTTTTCCCTATCTAATCAGACTACTTAGTATGCTTTCTCTCTTCCTCTCACTCTTTTGGTTAATGTCCTGATAATAATTTTTACCTGGGAGGAGTTAGTGCCGAGGGCCCCTCTGATGGAAAGTGAATCTCTGAGATGCCAATTAACATTGTATTGCTGAGACTAGTCAATTTGTTATTTGTTTCTCCAGCCAAGTTTGTGCATTTGAACTTCAAAGTTTTTGTTTTCACGGTCTATAGCACAGGGGAAAAATGACAAAACCAGCTAAATCCTCTGTAAGCAAAAGAGAAGGGAAAGCAAAAGCTTGTTGCTGAACCAATTTGATCTTCTTTTTCTTGCTTTCAAGCCCAGCTTATTTACAGCTGTTACAGAAATCTGAAGAAGAAAGACAAGCAAGATAGAGTGGAAAAAGCTAGAAAGAAAGACATCAACAGTTTAAAAAGAGAACTGAATTATTTCAGTGCAAAATGTATTTAGAAAGAGCTTCAGAGAATCAAGTAGAGAAAAAGGTTATGATATAATATTTCTAAGAAACCAGAAGTGAGCTACTAATGTGTCTTTATTACACTGCTATTTGTGAAACGTTTCTCCCTACTTCTTAATTGTTTTTCACGTAGAAACTTGTTTTTATTATTTCAGCCAACTTTAAATCATATTGCTGTTTCAAATGAGAAATATATTCATCTTAAATGTAGGCTTCGGCACAATAGCTCATTATATTTGAGCCATGTCAAATGTTGACCTGAAATAGAAAAATGTTGGGGTGACCAGTTAAATTTAAGCAACCAATTTTTCTCTGGGGTTTGATAATCCCTGTGAAAACATATTACATTCTATCTATATACCTAGAAACCTTTAGCATCAAAGTTATTTGAAATATACTCAGAAGAATTGCTGTAATGTCAATATGTTGGGAGTTATTTTGAAAAATAATACATATATAAGCTGGTACTATCACTTTCAGTGTATATAAAGAAATAGAGACAACATTGCTAGTAATATTGTAGAGTCTTTTTGTGATATTCTTAGAGTGAAAAAGATGGTCTAACTGTAGTGTGTAGGAAGAAAAACATAGCATCAGGATTGAATGAAGACTCATTAACAACCTGAGATATGCGGCTGACACAACTTGATTGCTGAAAATGACTTGAATCACTTACTGATGAGAGTCAGACTATTACTTTCAGTATGGATTACATTTGAACATAAAGAAAACAAGAATTCTTACAACTGGACCAATAAACAATATCATGATAAATGGCGAAGAAATTGAAGTTGTAAAGTCATTCTTGTTTTATCAACAATCAATGCCCATGGAAGCAGCAGCCAAGAAATCATATGACGTATCACACTGGGCAAATCTGCTGCAAAAAATGTCTTTAAAGTGTGAAAAAGCAAAGATATCACTTTGATAACTAAGATGCGCCTGACCCAAGCCGTGGTATTTTCAATCACCTTATATGCATTCGAAAGCTGGACAATGAACAAAGAGGAATGAAGAAGAAATGACACATTTGAATTGTGCTGTTGGCAAAGAATATTGAACATATCATGGACTGCCAGAATACTGAACAAATCTATCTTGGAAGAAATGCAGCCGGGATGCTTCTGAGAAGCAAGGATGGTGAGACTTCTTCTCGCTTACTTTGGACACGTCTTCAGGAGGGACAGATCACTGGAGAAAGAAATCATGCTTGGTTAAGTAACCAAAAAACCAAAACCTTAAGTAAAGGGTCAGCTAAAAAGAGGGAGACTCTCAATGAGATGGATTGACACAGTTGCTGCAACAATGGGCTCAAACATAGCAAGGACTGTGAGGATGGCACAGGACCATTCTGTTGTAAATAGTCTGCCATGAGTCAGAACTGACTCAGGGCCCCTAACAACAACAATAACAATTGGCTTAACAATGTCTTTCAAAGAGAAGTTTTTATTTTGATGGAGTCCAATTTATGAATTTTTTTCTTTGATGGCTCATGCTTTTGCTGTATCTAAAAAACCTTTCTCTGACCCAAGGTCACAAAGATTTTCTCCTATGATTTCTTCTAAAATTTATAGTTTTAGATGTTACTTTTAGGTCTATGATCCATTTGGAGTTTATTTTTGGAAACGGTGCAAAATATGCTCCTTGGTTGAAGTTCACTTTTTTTTAATATGAATGTCCAATTGTTCTAGCTAAATTGGGTGAAAAGAATATTCTGTCTCTATCAAATTGTCTTTGCATTTTGGTCAAAAATCAACTGACCTCACATGTTTGGATGTATTTCTGGACTCTATATTCTTTATGCCATGAACTTGGTTGCTGTTGCTGTGTGCCATTGAGTCAATTCTGACTCATAGAGACGCTATAGAGCAGAGTAGAATTTCCCAAGCCGTAATCTTTACCACCAGGTCTTTTTCTCCAGTAGAGCTGATGGTGGATTTGAACAACCAAACTTTTGGTTAGCAGCCAAGCCCTTAACCATTGTGACACCAGTGGTATGTAGCCTATGGAAAGCCTTGAAATCAAGTATTGTAAGTTTCCCAGCTTTGTTTTTCTCTTACAAAACTTACTTAGATTATCATAGGCCCTTTATATTTACATACATATTTTACAATTAGTTTGACTCTGCAAAAAAAAAAAAAAAAGTGCTCTTTTGATTGTGATTGTATTAAAACTATAGATCAATTTGGATCTAGTGAAATTTCATTGTGGTTATAATTTATATTCCATTGATTACTGATGATGTTGAACATCTTTCAATGTGATTTTTCCCATTCATATATTTTCCTTTCTGAAGTGTCTGTCCAAATCTTTCTCTCATTTTATAATCAGTTGTTTTTCTTATTGTTACTGTCTTGTGAAAGTTTTTTTTTTTATTCTAGCTACAAGACCTTTTTAAGATATATATTTTTTCAATATATTTTCCCAATCTGTGATTGGCCTATGCATTTCCTTAAAAATGTCCTTGGAAGAGCAGAAATTTTTATTTTGGATGAAGTCCCAAATATATAGTTTTTTCTTTTTTTTTTAGTGGTTCAGCCTTTTTATTTTCTCTCTAAGAAATCCATGCCTACTTCAAGGTCATGAAAAATATCTTGTATATATTCTTCAAGAAGATGAATAGCTTTACATTTAAATTTAAGTCTACTATCTATTTTGAGTTGATTTTTACATATAGCATGAGGTAAGTTTCAAAGATTACTTCCTTTTTCCTTGTAGAATATAGATGCCAAATGGTTCCACCTTCATTTGTTTAAAAGACTATTCTTTCCTGAATGAATGATCTTGGCAAATTTAAAATTCAGTTGACCAAATATATGTGTTTATGTATTTCTGGACTCTCTATTTAGTTATAAGTTTGGATTAACATTTTAAACATTAATTGACGCAATTTATCGTGTTAACAGTAAAAGGAAACATATGATCATCACAATATTTGAAGAAATATTATTTATCAAGATTTAACACCCATTTGTGATAAAACTTTCAGTAAATTAGGAACAGAAGGGCATTTCCTTAATCTTGTAAAAGACATCAATATAAAAATGTACAGCTAACATTATACTTGATATTTAATGGTGAATGACTGAACACTTCCTCCCTACAAATAAAAAGATACAAACAAAAACAACGAGGCTGTCTGCTTTTATCACTTCTATTCATAGTAGCACTAAAGGTCGCATCCTGTCAATAAGGTAAGAAAAGTAAACAAAGGACATCTAGAATGGAAATGAAGTAAAATTCTATTCCCATTTGACATGATTACTTATGTAGAAAATTCAATGGAATCCATAAAAATGGAATTCAAACTAATGAATGAGTTTTAGTGAGGTCATAAGATATAAGACCTACATACCAAAATGAATACCATTTCTATATGCAAGCAACAGACAACTGGAAATGAAAAAAAAAATAACATTTTTAATAGCATAAAATAGTTAGGGATACATTTGAAGATGTAAAAGATATGTACATTGAAAACTACAAAGCACTGCTGAGAAAAATTAAAGAACTAAAGAAATCAGTAGATATATTGTATTTCTTAGAACACTCAATACTGTTAAGATGCTAATTGTCTCCAGATGGATCTATAGATTCAATAAAATCCCAATCAAAATCTCAGCATGATTTCTAAGTAGACATTTACAAACTGATTCTAAAATCATATTAAAATGTGCAGGACCTAGAATAACCAAAACAAATTTGAAAAACAGTAAATTTGGAAGACTAACGCTACCTGATCTCATAATTCAATATATAGTTAGAGTGATCAATAACATCTGGTGTTGGTGTCCAGAAAAGACAAATCAATGGGACGAATTAGAAAGTACTGAAATATTCCCACATGTAAGTTCAAATGATTTTTGGCAAAGGTTTAAAAACAATTCAATGAAGAAAGGTATTTTTTCAACAAATGGAGCTAGAACAATTAGACATCTAAATGCAAAAAGTGAACTTTGATCCATAATTCACTCTATATACAAAGAACAACTCAAAATTTATTATAGACCTAAGTGTAAATCCCAAATCTATAAAACACCTAGGAGAAACATAGGAGCAAAACTTTGTAACCTTGGGTTTAGTAGAATTTCTTAGATACAACCCCCAAAACATGATCCACTAAAGAACAAATTGATAAACTGTACTTGATCAAAATTAAAATTCTCCATTTCAAAAGACAATGTTAAGAGAAATTAAAAGACAAGCCACAGAGTGTGGAAAAAATATCTGAAAATTATCTACTGATAACATTCATTTATGCAAATTATATGAACCAAAAAGACAAAAAAACCAAACCTGTTGCCGTCGAGTCCATTCTGACTCACAGAGACCCTATAGGACAGAGTAGAACTGCACCATAGTGTTTCCAAGGAGCACCTGGTGGATTCAAACTGCCGGTCTTTTGGTTAGCAGCCATAGCACTTAACCACTACACCACCAGGGTTTCCAAATTATATGAAGAACTCTAAAAAATCAATAATAAGGCAACAATCAAGTAAAAAATCGAAAAAGAAAATTGAGGAGACATTTCACCAAGGAAGAGATTCAGATAGCAAATAAGCACATGAAAAGATTCACAAGCTCATTAGTTATTAGGTAAATGCAAATTAAAACCATCGTGAAATACCACTACATCTATATTAGTATGGCTAAAATTAAAAAAAAAAAAAATCCCTGACCATATCAAGTGTTGGTGACGATATTGAGCAGCTGGGACTCTTATATACTGCTGTTGGGAATGTGGAAGTTACAATCTCTTTGGAAAATAATTTGGTAGTGGTAGTTTTTAAAAAAGTTAAACATATATCTACCATTTGATCCTTCCATTCTACTCCTAAATATTTGCCCTAAGAAATGATAGCATATGTCTATCCACAAATTTTTGTAGCAGCTTTATTTGTAATAGCCCAAAAGTGGAAAAAACCACATATCCATCAACAGGTGAATGGATTATCAAACTGTGGTATATCCATTTAATGGAATACTACTCGGCCATAAAAAGGGAATTAAGTATTTATACATGATACAACAAAGATGAACTTCAATATAATTATAGTGCGTGAAAGAAGTCATACCAGAAACAGCACATAATGTAGAATTCTATTTATACAAAATTCTTACAAATGTAAACTGATGTATATTACAGAATACAAACCAGTTGCCTGTGGATGCAGGGAGGGGGTGGTGAAGGAGGGCCAGAGGAAGGGATTACAAGTGGCACAAGGATACTGTCTGGGTGATGGATAAGTTCATTATCTTGACTGTGTCAATTGTTTCATTGCTGTATACATATTTCAAAACTTATCAAATTATTCACTTTCAATATGTGCAGTTAATTGTATGTCAAGTGAACCTTAATAAAGCCATTATAAAAAATAAAATACAAATTAAAGGACCCAAATAATATAAAATCACAGTATTTTCCCCTTATGTCTTATTTTGAACATTATAATTACTGGTATGATTTATATTTAAAAAAAAGATACAGAAAGAAAAATCTGTTTAAGGTTAATATACTACTTGTGTAACAAAGGAAGAGGGAATAATCTTTGACCTTAAGAAATGTATACCCAATTTCCATCCATAACTTTTTAAATATATTTCCAGAAATCAACAACTCTTTAATCATAGAGAAATAATTCAACATGAAATAAATTCAGAAGCTACATGCTGAAGAGATGTAGGTGTTACGGGTGATCAGGTAAATTCAAGTTGTTCTAAGGAGGCGTCTAGGAGTGAGTTTTCCTCTTGTAGTAGAATCTTGTTTTACCTCCAGACTCTCCAGCCTCAACTAGATAGAGCACACCTGGTAAGCAACTTAGTGTAGCACTTAAGTGGTAATTCTATGCCTCATTTCCCATGCACGCTTCTGCTTATGTCCTTATGGTAGATACAGGAGAATGCAGGATGCTTCTTACTCTTATCCTGTATGGATTTTATTTTTTCCTAAATGAGTCCTAGTTTTAGTCTGCAAGAAAAGCAGCATTTCATTGCTTTATATATTCCTTAAAAAAAAAAAAAAGTAGAGAATTATGATTTATTTTAGAGTTGCTTAGATTCTAATGGAGCCCTGGTAGCACAGTGGTTAAGAACTTGGCTGCTGATCAAAAAGATCAGCAGTTCAAATCCACCACCTGCTCCTTGGAAGCCCTATAAGGCAGTTCTACTCTGTCCTATACGGTCGCTAGGAGTCGGAATCAACTCGATGGCCAATGGGTTTGGTTTGGTTTTGGTTTAGACTCTAATAATAATACAACTAACATTTACTGAGTACTTTTTATATACCAACCACTTCTCATGTATTATTTCTTAATTAAGCCTCACATTCTTTCGCCCCAGTTGTTAAGAAGAGGCTTATTGGTGTGAATATTTTGTCTTTATTTATGCACTGTGTTTTCAATTAATTTTCTTCCAAACTTCAAGGGCAAATGTATGCTTCACTGACAAAATTAACAAAAGAATTACTGTTATATGAAAATTTCTTGTGATACAATAATACATTCATACACCTCAATGGGATAAATTTGAACTCCGGATCAGCACAAACTGAATCAGCTAAATGTGTGAGATTTATCTAAAGTGCTAGATTATCCTACACAGAGTATGTAAATTCATTTGCATAAGAACCATCGGATTCAGAATAAACAGTTTCAAAATGCATTAGGGTAACGCAGCAGGGAATCTGGTACGAGATAGAGATGTGCAGTATCCAAATGCCTATTAACTGCCTCTTAGGAGGCACTACTGCGCGTGATATTAGGATGCTTTTCAGCACAGTAAATCTGTTTCTATGGTTCCAATGTAAAGTAACAGGAAAGACAACATGCTTTACTTTGAACTTGAGAAAACATGACGGTGTGATGTTGGGTTCTGATGATCCATTCAACCTGGAATTTAGCCTAGACATGACTCACTAAATCTTAGATTGAAAAGAAAATAAAACACATCCTCCACAGACTGGGGTTACATTTTGCTTTAGAAACAGATGGCAAAGTAGAAAAGCTGGTTGGAAACTGATTGAATTTGAAAAATCACATTTGGAAAAATCAAGTAATTCAGTCCGTCCCATAGATTGTTTTGTGATTGCAGGATGATTCTTGACAACACACTATTGAGAAATGTTTTGTCCTATGTAATGAGAAGCAACAGGTGATTCTTCTTTTTTTTTTTAAATCATTTCCTTGGGGCAATCTTTATTTCTTATTCTAAAACTCTCCATTTTCCAGGGTGTTTCCAAAAACCAAAGCATATATTTTTCCATCTCTTAACTTCATGCCTTGAATTCTACTTGGAAATTCTTCTGACTTCTTAATGTGCATGCCTCACAACATTTGTCGATAGTTATCATGTCTTTCAACTTTAATCATTGCTTAGCCAAACTGCATATATATCACTTCTCTTCCAGAGGTTCATAAACGGAACCCATTTGTGTGATCTTTCTTTTTCCTTTACTGGATTCTTTTTAGCTTTCATTCTAAGGTTTTAGATTTTGTGACTATCTACTTCTTTTCAGATCCGGTTTTTTGGGCATCTTGCAGTTCAATTTGACAAAAAAATGTGAATTTCAGATAAGAGAAATGCAGAATGAAGTCATAAACAATTTGGAGAAAATGGAAACCAATTCAAAACATAAAATGGAAGAATAAAGAATGTATGTTGATGATAATTTAAGATCTGGGAGAGTTTGGGCTCATGAGTGACCAGAATGAAGTATTAAAACCTATTCATCTTTTTTTTTTTTTTCTGTAGAACTCTAATGTAGGGAATAATGTACAGAGAGGTAGACCAGTGTATATAATCTTTATGTTGACTTTGTGTCTGTCAAGAGTGGAAAAGCAGCATGATGATCCTTGAAAAGACCCATTTCTACAGAGTCAATAGATAGCGCTATCACTGCCCCTCAGTCACTAATGGCTCTTACACACTTCCCTGAAGATGTGGTGATTGAGAAGAGAGCTGCACAGGAAAGGCCTCCAAAGTGGAGATGACGTTCCTTAGAGGGAATCCAAAGCACTCCATTGGGGGACCACCAAGGTAATACTTGTTGTTGCTGTTAATTACCATTGTTGGCTTCTTGGACAACAGCAACCCAGTGTTTAAAAGAACAAAACATTGCCCAGTTCTGCACCATCTTTGTGATCATTGGTATGCTCAAGTCCATTGTTGTGGCCACTGTGTATTTTAAGTGTCTTCCAACCTAGGGTGCTCATCTTCCAGCACTATATCACACTATATCTGTTGTGATATGTAAGGTTTTCATTGGCTGATTTTTGGAAGTAGGTCACCAGACCTTTTTTTTCTAGTCTTCCTAAGTCTGGATGCTCCACTGAAACCTGTCTACATGAGTGAGTCTGCTGGTGTTTGAAATACCGGCAGTATAGTTTCTAGCATCACTGCAACACACAAGCCACCATAATACTATAAACTATCAGACGGCGGTGGAGATGATACTAGAACTTACATGTAGTTACTTTATATATGAATTAGAAAGAATTTGCACTAGACCATTATTTAATAATATGTGGATACTCACGGACACCCTGACTTTGTCTCTGTGTCAGACCTGAGCCATGTCTAGGGCATGAGGTGTTCTGAAGGAAAAGTGGAAACTGAGGGGCTGACAATGGTGTGCTTACTTCGCTGTTTGCTCTCAGTATGTTGTGATATGGGAGTCTCTGGGTGCTTGGCTGTTAACCAAAATGTTGGAGGTCTGAGTCCACCAAGAAGTGCCTTTGAAGAAAGACCTAGTGATCTACTTCCAAAAAATCAGCGATTGGAAATCCTATGGAACACAGTTCTACTCTGACAAACATGTGGTTGCCATGAATTGGAGTTGACTCTATGACAATTTGTTTTACTGGTTTTGTGTTGAGATATATTATATGTCTTTTCCCAGATGATGTCTCCTAATTTTACAGTATCCTTCTTAAACTAAGACAATCTTCACAAAATAAGCATGTTGCTTGAAAAAAGAAGAATGAGTATCTGTAGAACAGACTGAAGAACATACAAATAACGCAAAGAGAGTAAACAAGGAAACAGCAGCGCTAACTCCCCTACTCCTACATTGAGCTCCTACTAGGTCATCTAATTAGATAAATCGAATATAACTCGCCCATGAAGTAATGTACAGAGTATTGATGAATTAACTAATGATGCCAGGCAGCCTAAGAAACCAGAACAGGGGGAGAAACTTCTATGTTTTCAACTATGTTTAACATTTTTTGATACCCAATTCTGCACTCTATGAGTCTTCACTAAACATACGGACAAGGGTTTAAAAGCTTCTCTTGAGATGCCTTGTTTATTAACAGACTTCAAAATGCCACTGGATTTCATGACATAATAAAAATGGCTGAAATCAGACTTGGAGAACATTAAGATACAAATTAAAATACACTCTTTTGCCAGTAAGTTCTGGCAGAAATATTGTTTAATATTTGAAGAAAGAAGTATTAGAACAAATTCACAATGTGAGAGGTTTGCTGTGCAATTGGATGTAAGAAATGATGCTCTGACATGCCGGAGCTTATGTTGTTTGCAAGATGCTGTTTTAATAATAAAATATAAGAGTAATTAGTTTTTGTAAGCCATTTGACTAAAGAATAGATGTTTTGGACTTATGACTTCTGTAAATCATGGTGTCCCCGGGTGGCTCAAATGATGAAGGAATTGGCTAACTGAAAGATTGGTGGTTCGAGCCCACCCAGAGACACCTCAGAAGAAAGTCCTGGTGATCTCCTTCTGAAAAACCAGCCATTAAAAACCCTATAGAGCCCAGTTATACTCTGACACACATGGAGTCTCCATGAGTTGGAATTAGCTTGGCAGCAACTGGTTTTACTGGTGTAGAGAAACTCTTGGGCTATAAACTTCAATATAGTGACTTGGCTAAAATTTATAAGAATGATTATGGTGTAAGGATACAGGTTAACTATCACATTTAAAATGTTTTCATTATAGGGTAATTCATGGGAAAGCAGAGTTTAAACCATAAATACACAAAGAGCAATGGGATGTCCCTGATTTTATAAATACAACAATAACCATAGGTGGCATATACAAAGCACTTTCTCTGTGCCAACTTCTGGTTTTAGTGACTTACACACATTCACTCATTTAATCATTACATCTCATTTTCATATGAGGACACTGAGGCACAGACGAGTTAGGAAACCCCCTGAAGATTACACAGCTAGGAATTGGTTACATCAGACTGTGATGTCTAATGCTATGTGTCAGCTTGGCTAGGCTATGATTCTCAGTGGTTTCGCAGACACTGGACAGATTACTCTTCCATAATGTAACATAATGTAATCACCTCCATGATGTGATCTGATGTGATCAACTAATAATTAAAAGGGGAGTTTCCTTGGGGGTGTGGCCTGCCTCCAGTATATAAATGGATGTTTAGACAAGGCTCATGCTCTCTCGTGCCTGCATTTTTCTCATCTGCCCTCCAGTTCTTGGGACATAAGTCTGCAGGAGTCTTGAGCCTGCTGCCTGACCCACGAATTTGGGCCTTGCCAGCTCCCACAATTGCGTGAGCCCTTTCTTTGGAGTAAATCTCTCTCTGTGTGTGTTCATATATACACTTCACTGGTTTTGTTCCTCTAGAGAGGCCAGACTAAGACACAGGCTAATCTCATCTGTCTGGCCCTAGAGCTCATCCCTCAGCTCTGCTGCCTTCCTGATCTGTGTCCCTTTGTTAAGTCTGTTTTCAGCTATCACAGCCATTAACATCAAGAATTAAACAAATTTTAGAAGCAGACATTCAAACCACTGCATATTTAATTGTACTTTCTCCCTAAAATATTATTGCAAACATTTTTAGTGAAGAAAGGAGCTTCTCAATCATTAATAAGTGCAACTATTATAATATTAGTTTATTTTTAATATATTCTTTAAATGTTCTATTTTTATGTATATTTCATTAACTGTGTAGCATATTTGTACCTGTATATGACTGTACGTGTGTGTTTGTGGGGGGGTGGCTAGCACTTAACTACTAACCTAAACTTTGGTAGTTCAAACACACCCAGTGGCACCATGGAAGAAAGACCTGGCTTCCTTAAAAAAGATTACAGCCAAGAAAACACAATGAAGCAGTTCTACTCTATAACATGGGGTTGTCATGAGTTGGAATCAACTCACTGACAATGGGTTTGGTTTTTGGTCAGTATATACTTTAAATTTTGTATTTTTAGGTATATTTCATTAAGTACATAGTATATTTGTACCTGTACATGATTGTGTGTGAGTGTGTGTACTCTTATTAGGCTATGAATGAAAAAAAAACAATTACTAATGGGGCACAATCAAGAATGTCTGTGTCGTAGTCATCTAGTTTTGCTATAACAGAAATACCACAAGTGGATGGTTTTAACGAAGAGAAGTTTATTTCCTCATAGTTAAAGTAGGCTAAAAGTCCAAATTCAGGGCCTCAGCTCCAGGGAAGGGTTTTTCTCTCTGTCGGCCTTCTTCTCTTCAGTGTTCCCCTAGACTAGGAGCCTGTCTCTGCAGGGACCCCGGTCCAAAGGATGCTCTCTGCTCCTGGCACTGCCTTCTTGATGGTATGAGGTCCCCAACTCTCTGCTTGCTTCCCTTTCCTCTTATCTCTTGAGAGATAAAAGTTGGTGCAGGCCACACCCCAGGGAAACTCCCCTTACATTGGATCAGGGATGTGACCTGGGTAAGGGTGGTGTTACAATCCCACCCTAACCCTCTTTAACGTCAAATTACAATCACAAAAGGGAGGCCAACCACACAATTCTGGGAATCATGGCCCAGCCAAACTGATACACAGTTTTTTGGGGGACACAACTTAATCTATGACAGTCTGAGAATCAATGAGCTACAGAAATAATTCATAGCAGATAAGAAAAGTAATGGGGGAAAGAGAGAGATAGTGGGGGAAGACTGCAAATGCTCAGTGGTAGGAGTAAGTAGGAGAAATTGGCGAAAATGCAGGGGGGAGGAGGGTGTGTATGAAGCATGGAGAGCAAGGGAGGGGTGTCGGGCAGGGTGTTAGATGAGGCTAGAATGGTTGGATGGATGGAGAGCAGTTCTGAGGCTAGGGCAGAAGAAAGTCAGTGGGAGATGATGAACCTTGGACTAGGTAGGTGGCAGTAGAAAGGGAGGAAAGGTAAGCGATTTCATAGATCCATAAGAGGAAGTGATAGCAAGGGTGATGAGAAGAGGCCGTGGAAGGTAAAACAGGAAGAATTTATCTCTTTAATCAAATAGGTTTTTAATTGTCTACCAAAAATCAAGCCAAACACATTGCCGTTGAGTAGAATCTAACTTACAGGGGTCTTATAGGACGGAGTTAAACTGCCTCATAGGGTTTCCAAGGCTCCGGTGGAGGGGTTGGTGGGTTCGAATCACCGACCTTTCAGTTAGTAGCTGAACGCTTTAACCACTGCAGAACCAGAGCCCCTTATCATTTTAATCACCCAGTCAATTTTTTTTAAGGAGCCCTGGTGGTACAATGGTTAAGCGCTGGGCCGCTAACCAAAAGGTGTGCAGTCAGAACCCACTAGCCACCTGAACAGGATAAAAGACCTGGCTATCTACTCCTATAAAGATTATAGCTTAGGAAACCCTACAGGGCAGTTCTGCTCTGTCATATAGGGTTACTATGACTCGGAATCCACTCGATGGCGTTCAACAACAACAGTTTTTTGTTTTTTTTTTTAAATTAAAAATAAACATGTAATGTTATTTATTATAATTTTAAAATTTCCGTATCATAATTTTTAATACTTAACCAAGAGTGACTTGAAATGATTCGATATGTAGGTTCACGCTCTATGGAGTTCTTAATGAGCTGTAAACAAACACTTAAGGGACTTAAGATTGTTTTGTAAAGTGAGGAAAGTTTTGTATTCTGAAAAATTTCACCCCCTAATTTATGTGTTTGCAAGCACTGTTAAGTGTTCTGTTTAACAACATAAAAGGCTGTTGCATCCAGAGATACATCTCAAGAGAAAGATACAGCTCGTGTACAAAGGTACACACACACACACATTCATTCATATACACTATCTACATAATTCCTTCTCTCCAATTTTTTTTGGTTGTTGTTGGGGAGAACATCTATGATTCCTTGTGCTTCAGAGATTTTGTTCTTAACTGCTACCTCCACACTGCTCTAAAGTGAAAGAAAAGATTTTTCTGTCTTATAAGGGGGAAGACAGGGCACTGTGGCCATGGCAGTCACTGACACAAGGTCACCATAGAATGTTGTGTTCTGTTGATGGGTGGATCTAAAGCTCCAGAACCTTGAAATTGGAAGTAGGGCTGGAGAAGTATTCCCGGTGATTAGGGGGTTGTGTTCCTCATCAAAGTCATGCTACAAATATTATGGAATATTACCAAAGCTTTGATTATAATATAAAAATACCCAAGACCAAAACCTATTGCCATTGAGTCGATTTTGGCTGATAGCAACCCTATAGGACAGATTTATCATCAGCAAAAAAAAATTTAAATCAGTAAATATAGTAAAGCCTGAGAAAGCTGGAATCTGTGTAAGGCAGGAACCTATCAGAGATGTAAAACTCAAATATGTTCCGCTAAAACAAAAAGTGGTATGACCGCACCCTGCAAAGGTGGAAAACTTGCAAGACCCGGAAAAACAAGGCAGTCCTGTCAAGTTCTGGCTCTCACAGATGGCACTGCACAAAAAAGAATACATGAGGCAATCACAGTGAGAGCGGGTTTTATGAGTTTTGCAGTATTGGAAGAAATTAAAAATAGGCTTTGCAGTAACAGACATTTAACTTGACGTTTAAAATGATGGGGATTCTGTAAATTTTGTGAGCATTGTGTAGTTCAGCTGAAAACTTTTCTTAAATTTCTTACAGTCAATATGAACTTGAAAAAAACAACCCTTTAAAGATTAGTTTGATAATGAAGGATATATTACCATCTTTTAGAGAAGCAAAGGGTACAGGATCCATTAGTCCAAATCTGTCAGATTCCTTTGACATGATGTGTTAATACAAAACACATTAGAATTAATAGCTGCTTCTCCAGACCTGGTGGATTTGGGTGTTAAGAGCCCTTAACCAGCCTCTGTCCCTCTAATGGGACAATATGGGACTAAACCATGAGTGTAAGGAGTGAAAAGGTGTGAGGGTCATTACTACATCCTATGAATCTTTGCAATACAGTAGCAGATAGCTAATTAGGGCAAGGATTTGTCAGTTAGGTATTGGGAAATTTGAAGTGGCTGCTGTCCTTTTTACTTTATCCTTTTTATTTTATGTCTAGAGATATTCATGCAAAATTTATATTAAAGCCACAAACCAAAACACTCATTGTCTTCCAGTCGATTCTGACTCATAGCAACCTTGTAGGGCAGGCTGTAATCTTTACAGAAGCAGACTGCCCCATCTTTCTCCCACGGAGCAGCTGGTGGGTTCGAACCACCGACTTTTTGGTTAGCAGCCGAGTGCTTAACCACTGCACTATCAGGACTCCTTACTAAGGCCACAACATGGTGAAAATGGCCAGAGTTATTATCTTGAAACTGAATTTTGTTTCATCCTATAATAATGCTTACTTTCATTTTAAATTACAAGGTTTTTTTTCTTATTTTTTTCTCCTAGTTAGACCTCTCATTAGTGATGAATGAAGATCTTTCTTAGTGTAATGCACTCTTCTCATATCTGAGTTAGATGATTAGATACATTTTGCCACAGTTGAGAAAAAAGGCATCCATTGGGACAAGAAAAGGTAGAAGCAACTTCAGCCATTAAAAATTCATTACAGTTATTATTTGTTCTTGGCATCCAAACATCATCAAAACAAGAATCGAGCGTTTACTATACTTGAATCACTGTAGAATTTTAAGACTGGTCAGTACACATTAGAAATGAAAAATAAATGAAAATATATTATTTACTCCCACTACCCCCTCCTGGTGGTGCAGTGGTTAAGCATTTGGCTGCTAAACAAAAAGCAGTTCAAATCCGCTAGCTGCTCCTTGGAATGTATGGGACAGTTCTGCTCTGTCCTATAGGGTTGCTATAGAGTCACTATGAGTTGGAATCAATTCGACAACACACAACAACACAACAGGGAAATGGCAATCCTTGTTTGTAAGATCTCAACCTTGTTTCCTGCTGAGCTTCAGATTCCTTCTCAACACAACCATCTATAGCAGAGTTAGTACGTGAATTAAAATATGTCTTCCATTCCTTATAGCCAATGGGAAGATTATAGTCTAAAATTTGTTTAAGAAAAAGGGAGGCTTATGAATATACTGAAGCATTCATTGTAAGCACTTGTAACACAGCAAGCCCAGGGATGGAGTGTGGTGTTAAGGCTGTGGAGCTATTTGACTATTAAATCTTCCATCCCAGTGATTTCACTGATATCATTGGTTTTCCCTTTTCATTTTATGGTAAACCATGATCAGGGAGATGAAAGCTTGATGTGAAAACCTGATTTGGATCCATTTGGAAAGATCTTTTGAGGGAGGAGATTCCAGTTGGGGATCACGAGTGGTATTGTTTGGATTACAGGAGTTTATTTACGTTTTCTAGAATTTTTAATTTACTTATTAGTTTAAATTAGCAATATCATATTATATCCAAAACTTGTCATGTAATGTTAAAATACAACTTAATTAGAACAGTTCTGAGTGGTGAAAAGAAAATAAACTGTTGAAAAAAAAAATCATTGCCAAATTATGTTCACCATTATTAAAATTTTTGAAAAAAAATAAGACGAAAATAGAAACAGTTTGGAAGCATCAGCTTATAAAGTCACTATAAAGCACAATGAAATAACAAATTTCTAAGTGCTTAGGATTAGAGTTTACCAAAGGTTGTAGATAGAACATTCACAATTTGAGAAGTTCCTTCAGATTCAGAAAGAAGGTAGTCAGTCAAACACTGAATAATCGTGGTAAGAAATCAGCTCCCTGAAAAAGCCCTGCTTGAAGGCTTCCCAAGGGCTTCTACCACCCTTGTCAACGCAAAGCAAGGAAGCTGCCCTTCCCCGTTGTTTTTTGTATCACTAAGGCCCCTTCTCCTTCAGTCTGTATCTTGGTTTCCAAGGGCTGATGTAACAAAATATCAAAAGGTTGGTGGCTTTAAAGAACAGACATTTATTTTCTCACAGTCCCGGAGGCTAAAAGTCCAATCAGTCTCAGCTGTGTCGATTCCTTCTGTGGGCCTCTTTCCTAGTTTCTCGGCTTTCCTTTGCTTGTAGGTAGATGGTTCTTCACATGGTCTCTTCCTTCTGTGTCTGTCTCTCCATGTCTGGTTTCCCTTTTTATGAGACACTACTCAGAAAGAATTAGGTTTAGGACATATCTTACTCTGGTATGTCCTCATTAACATAACAAAAACCCTCTATTTCCAAACAGGGTCATATTTACAGGGACAGGAGTTAAGACTTCAAAATAACTTTTGAGGGGACACAATTCAACCCATAACAGGCTATTTTTTATTATGATTTAACCAGGTATTATTTGGACACAAATGTTTTGTAGAAATGTTTCCGCTGGGGACAAAAAAAAGAACTCCTCCCAGACACCGGAACTTCCTAAGGATGAGAGAGAAGAAGTAAAATGTTTAGATGATGTATTAATTATTTACTGCTGCATAACAAATTATCCTAAAATGTAGAGGCTTAAAACAACAAACATTTACTATCTCAAAGTTTCTGTGGGTCAAGAATATGTGCTTAGTTTAATTGGGTGTCTTTGAGTCAGGGTTCCTTACAAGGTGTTGGCTGGACTGCAGTCATCTCAGGGCTCAAGGGGGGAGAATCTACTTCCAAGCTCACTCAGGTGGCTATTGGCAGGACCCAGGCCCTCCGTGGCTATTGGCCAATTCCTTTCCAATAGAGCCTCTCCATAGGGCAACTTATGACATGGTAGTTGGCTTCCTTCTCAAGGAGCCAAAAAAAGAGGAAGAAAGGGCAAACACGACGGAAGCTATAGACCTTTTGCAACCGAATCTCAGAAGTGCCATCCTACCACTTTTGGTACATTCTGTGTATTAGAAGGGAGTCACTAGTTCCAGCCCACACTAAAAGGAAAAGGATTATACAAAGTCATAAATGAACAAATGGGGGCCAGCTTAGAGGTTGTCTTCCACCGTTGATACAGTAATTTATTTTGATTTTTTTGTTCTAATAGATTAATTTTTCAACCTCATCAAAAGATTAATGATGCCTTATTTTATTTATTAAAGCTAACTGGATCCTGTGGGAGCAGATTATCTAATTCAACAATTAATTTTGGGTATTTAGGAGACATTTTTACTAGTAAATTTAGGAGGAGAAAAAAAAGCTATCATTAATTTTCTTAAAAAGATATTAAGTGGGGTTTCATTATTTCTGTTTATTGATTGTGGAGTTATTAATTCTGAAGCTTTTACTCAAAATCAATTATATGATTTTTTTTTAGCGTTTTGATATTTTAAGACAGAGTCACTAAAGTAATATGAAATGTTTTTTGTCAACTAACTCCATTTTGTAAACTTTCCTTAGCAGTTTCTCCCTTGCTCTTCGTGTTTATTCAACTCCTGGAAAAGAAAGTGGTTTCCTGCTTTTTTCCATTTTTAAATAATTTCTCAATTTAGAATAAAATTGTTTAAGAATAAATATCTTTTTTATAACTTCATAAGAAACTGAGTAAACATAGTAATTCTGAAAGAATAGACAATGATGAATAAAAGTTTGACAGCAAAAATCATGTTTTAAGGATGCATCATCCTTCAAAAGAGAAATCAGTATAATAGAATAGAACAAGAATATTTTCATTTCTTTACAAACAAAACCTACTTAGTCAACCAGTATTCAGTGTGAATCAAAAATGTATCTGTAATTTTGCATAAACAACTTTACCAGATTTCTGGTAGCTGGAAATCACAATCTTCATGTCTTCAAGAATTTTTAATGTTAACACATGCTATTTTTCATCATGTTCAAACATGTTCCATCAACAACTTCAAAGCAAGTTCCTTCTGAGATATATTTGAGGAGTAGTTCTCTATGTTTTGCTAAGGTCTTCTTCATGGGCAGGCATATCTTGGCTGTATTATTCCCATGTAGCATGGATACTTGTCTGGCTTGCATATTATTGTTGTTGTTAGATGCCGTCGAGCCAGTTCCAACTTACAGCGACCCTATGTACAACAGAATGAAACACTGCCTGGTTCAGTGCCATCCTCATAATCGTTGCTGTTTGAGCTCATTGTTGTAGCCACAGTGTCTATATATCTCTTTGAGGGTCTTCCTCTCTTTTGCTGACCCTCTACTTTACCAAGCATGATGTCCTTCTCCAGAGACTGGTCCCTCCTGATAACATGCCCAAACTACGTGAGAAAATCTCGTCATCCTTGCTTCTAAGGAGCATTCTGGCTGTAATTCTTTCAAGACAGATTTTTTCATTCTTCTTGCAGTCCATGGTATATTAAATATTCTCCCTCAACACCATAATTTAAAGGCATCAATTCTTTTTCGGTCTTCCTTAGGGTTGCTATGAGTCAGAATCGACTGGATGGCAGTGGGTTTTTGGGTATTCATTGTCCAGGTTTCATATGCATATAAGACTGTTGGGTGAGGCACACCTTAGTCCTCAAAGTGACATCTTTGTTTTTAAACACTTGAAAGAGGTCTTTTGCAACAGATTTGCCCAATGCAGTATGTTGTTTGATTTCTTGACTGCTGCTTTCATGGGCGTTGGTTGTGGATCTTAGGAAAGTGAAATTCTTGACAACTTCAATCTTTTCTCCATCTATCATGATGTTGCTTACTGGTCCAGTTGTGAAGATTTTTGTTTTATTTATGTTGAGGTGTAATCCATACTGAAGGCTGTAATCTTTTATCTTCATCAGTAAGTGCTTTGAGCCCTCTTAGATTTCAGCAAGGAAGTTTGTGTCATCTGCATATTGCAGGTTGTTAATGAATCTTCCTCCAATCTTGATGCCACATTCTTCTTCATATAGTCCAGCTTCTTGGATTATTTGATCAGCATATAGATTGAATAAGCATGGTGAAAGGATACAACCCTGACGTACACCTTTCTTGATTTTAAACCACGCAATAATCCCCATGTTCTGTTCGAATGACTGTCTCTTGGTCTTTGTAGAGGTTACTCGTTAACACAGTTAAGTGTTCTGGAATTCCCATTCTTCGTTACTAATAATTCTCTTCATCACTAATAATTTATTATGCCCTTCTCAACTTTTTAGTGATTTATTGGAACCCATTTTCTTTTACAAGGCAGTAAGAGCTTGACTCTATTTAAATCTAGATATATTTTTCCTAATTTAATTCATATGATCACCATAAATCTGGAAGGAAAGGTAGAAATGGGATTGCTAAATTTGAGATTTGATTCTGATATAAAATAATATTGAGCCAAAGACTATTTCAGGAGACTAAATAAAAGCTAACCCATTGATCAAGATTTCTTTCAATACTAATTTGTGACTCAGCAAACCAAATGCCTCAGCAGTCCCAGTGAAATGGAGCTAGGAAGAGGAAAATCCTTTTTTTTTAAATTTTTAAGAAGTTCAAGATCTTTGATATTTTTAAAAAATCCAGATTTAAAAAAGAATAAAACCCACTAGAAAATATGGTTTGTTTGTGTACAAAGTAAACCTGGTCATGAAAATGTTGACTCAGCTTCTTATGTCTAATATTGACATGGTACGTATCATCATATCTGTAATAAAGTCTTTCTATTTAAAATGTAACCAAATAACTGCAGAGAATGGAGCATACTTTACCATGCTATTATAGTGCAAAGCTTCTTTTTCTCAGGATTCAGAAGTTTTCATGGTCAATGGGTAAGCTGGATAATGAGGAGTGGGGACCTCACTCCGGTAGATTTGCTCTAAGAATCTTGATGAAGTGATAACTTCAATCCTCCCTCCTCTGAATCCCAAGACCAGAAGAAAGCCAGAAGGCTAAAATGTCTCAGAAACCCTTTTGTGTGCTTTTATGCAACTTCATAAATTTCTAATTGTGTTGTGTTCAAACCAAACAGAATATATTTCTAATTTACAATTGCTGCTCTGTGAGATGGTGGCCAGTTTTCCGTGCAATAAAATGATACATCAAGATTTGTAGGTAGTTCTCATTGTGAACATAGTGCATTGGGACAAACATAAATGATACCATTAAAGATTTACCTCCACGACCCTCACTAGACTTTTATACAACTACACGGTATTACTTTTCATACAGATTTAGAATATATTTTTTCTTTCCTTTCATTTTACAGCTGAAATATTTGTGCTTGTTTTTAGTACCTGGCTCTATGCTAATCTTTCAGAATGGAATGCCTTCTGTTATGGCTTCTTCTCAGCTATCTCTCCAGACTCCCATTAAGAGTAATATTAGTGAGAATTTCCTTAACAGGAAGTGTGGCTCGTCTTCTCTTCTCAGGATCTTTTCTGAGAATGAGACCAGACGCCCAGCTAAGCTGATCTGCCTTTTCTCAGACCATTCCTGGAGTAAAGAAATTCATTTAATGTTTGTATTTAGTGAAAGACTTTTGTCTGGGATACAAAATCTTGCAAATAAAGAAAAAAGGTTCAGAAGCCAATCATATTAATAAAGTTCTATTTGTCAAAAATAAGTGACTGCCTTCAAGGCAAAAATAATTTATCAAATATTTTGTTGTTATCGCTGTTGTTAGTTGCCTCCAATTCGTGATGACCCCAGGTACAACAGAACAAAACATTGCCCAATCCTGTACCATCTTCACTATTGCTGGCATGCATGCTCATGGCCACTGTGTGGCCCCTGTGTATTTTGAGTGCCTTCCAAACTATGGGCTCATATCCAGCACTGTATCAGGCAATATTCTGTTGTGATCCACAGGGTTTTCACTGACTAATTTTCAGAAGCAGGTCACCAGGCCTTTCTTCCTCCCGTCTTAGTATAGAAGATCTATTGAAACCTGTCCACCACGGGTTACCCTGCTGGTATTTGAAATACTGGTGGCACAGCTTCCAGCATCAAAGCAACATGCCAGCCACCACAGTACTACAAACTGACAGATGGGTGGTGGATTAAGTACTTTAGGGGCTGACAAATATACCAGAAAACTAGGTTTGTTTTGGCTCTTCCCCCCTGTAGCTTAGCCGTGTTAGAGCTAGCTAAGGATTGCCTGAA
This sequence comes from Trichechus manatus latirostris, assembly GCF_000243295.1. NCBI lineage: Eukaryota > Metazoa > Chordata > Mammalia > Sirenia > Trichechidae > Trichechus > Trichechus manatus. The sequence goes on from NW_004443980.1 coordinate 16,592,373, forward strand.
TATATCCAGTGCTATACACTTTAGGGTCTTTCAAAGCCTCTATTTATTTTCAGTGTGAATATTCTCTTGCTCAGTATAAAATACTATTAACTCCTCTCTTGATTATATTTTTAAAGGTTCTACTGACCTTTTTTGGGTCACAGAGCCATCATTAGTAAATGATTAGTCCATTCATTCAACAACTTTTTATAACATGTACGCCAGAGACCTTTGGAAGATAACCATCTTCTCCCCAGAGAAACTAACTTACTCGCAATAGTATATACACAACCTTGGCCTACAATTTCTGGGAGTTATGAATCCCTTGCAGACTATCCAGGCATTTCTCAAATTAAGAACTCCTCTCCTACTTCTTCTCCTTCCTCAGCATATAAATATATCCCAGAGTGACTCTCCCTTAGTTAAAAAACAAATCAACCAAACAAAACAAATCAACCAAACAAAAAACACAAAACCTATCTCCTTAACTTGAATATTTTATACACTCTCATAGTTAAAATATGCACTCCTCTGTGACCGTGCATTACCTTGTAGCTACTACTATTTTCTGTTCTCTTCAACTGTGTACAATCATTATCTCCAGTTTCCCACGACTCATTTGTTGTTCAGTCTACTGCCTTTTGGCTCCTAATCAATTGAAATCCCTCTTTCTAACGTCACCAAAGAACTTCCTAGTTTTGATACTAGTAAACACTTAAAAAAAAAATCTTTAACTTTTCCTCTCTTCAGTTCTGGACCCTCCCATAGGAAGAGAGAATAAAATACCCTCCAGGTTGTCTCCAGTGCTCCTTTTTGATTTTCTTTCTGTGCTCCTGATCCCTTGACACCATGTTTCCGGAGTCTCATCTTCCTGGATGAATGCATATAGGCTGATGGTCCCTCATTCCTAACCAAGACTATTCTAAGTATCAAATTCATAAGTCTAACAAGTAGTGTACATTTTCTCTTGGTTGTCTCACAGATATATCAAAATCAACGTTTCAAAATTGATCCCATCTTCTCTCAAAAATCTATTCTCCTCTATATTCTTTACAGAGTCACCTCTGTAAGCTCAATTATCTAATATAAAAACCTGGAAGCCCCTTATCCAGAACAACTAATCTGTGACCAAGTCTTATAGACTCAAATTCTCTCATATCTAATTTCTCCTTTTCTCCTTATTTCAAAGATATTTATGAAGTACAGCTGATTGGATTGGATAAGAGGTGAAAAGAAGAGAATTTCCAGAAATATTTACAAGTTTCTTGTTTGAGTATGGCTGGTAGTGGTGAAATTGAATGAAAGAGAGAATCTCTGAATTCTGGGACCCAGACTACAGCTAGAGGAATTTTAATAACATACCCCCTCTTTTTGCAATTATCAAGTTGTACTGCAACAAGTGGTTTATCTATCTCTGTCTCCTGTTAGACAGTTTCTTGAAGGCACAGACTGTGCTGCTCATCTTTGTATTCCCAGTGTCTAGCAAAATGCTTGACATATGTTCAACAAACATACATGTTAGTCAATTGAGAACAATAATGTCATTACAACCAGAATGTAAGGTGAAAGTCTGAGGAGTTATTATAAAAGAGGCTTCACCGAGTTGTGAAAATTCATTGTTTTATAAAGCAGTTAGGATATAGATTTGCTGCTATAACAATGGCCAAAATAATAGTGGCCTAAGCACGAAAGGTGGTCTTTCACATATTAGTCTAAGTATAAGAAGCCCAGCACATAATAATTCAAACATAAGTCCAGTGTTGAGGGCCCAAGAGTCTTCTGTCTATACTATAGATATATGACTTCTACCTCACAATCTAAAATGGCTACCATAGCTTCTACTACAAAGTATGCATTCCACCAGTGGGAAAGGAAGAGGAAGTCAAACTTCCTTCTGGAATACAAGCTCAAATTCCACATACAATATTTGCTCACTACATGACTGACAATGATGCTGTCATATGGATACACATCCCAACATAGGAAGGTAGGAATTGTAGTCTATAACTACATATTTAAAACTTCCATTATTATAGAATAGGCTACTTGGGTGGTACAAATGGTTAAGATCTCAGCTACTAAAACCATTGACAATTTGAGCCCACCCAGAGTGGCTTCAAAAAAAGGCCTGATGATCTACTTTGGGAAGGTCACGGCCATTGAAAACCCTGTGGAGCACAGTTCTACTCTGAAGCACATGGGGTTGCCATAAATTGGAATCAACTTGACAACATGTTTTTTTTTCTTTTGGTTCATTGTTATAGAAGGGGGAGAAAGTGCATATTGCTGGGGAACAAATATTAGGAAGACATCTAGTAGTCTCTGCCACCACCAGATTCTATCTTTCCTCACTTACCCCACCCAGATATTTGAATTTAATGAACCAGATTCTCCTTTGTTCTTAGAATTATAGTCATTATGAAGAGGTACACATCTCTTCTCTGTAACTTCACACAGTGAAGGAAACATAGCTCTTACCTTTCTGAGACGTGGATCCAGATTTCTTCACAATAAGTCTAAGTTCATCATTAACCTGTGCTTCATATTCTCCAATGTACGTTTACTCAGGACAAGCCGGGATCCAACAGAGAAGAAGCTGTTTGCAGCACAGCTGGAGAGATGGAACTAGCTGGCGACTCTGTTTAAGAGTGAGGATAGAGTTTCCCAGCTTCCAGCACATATTACAGCTACCTGGGGTTGCTATGTTATCATTTCTGATGGATTCACATTTGTTGTCCTGAGGAGAAAAAAGGCAAGAGATAGGACTGGATTTGAAGGTATTGTCCCTATAAATGGTCTGTAATCATTTTGCTTTCTTTTCATTACAGCCTCCAAATAAAGCAACTTGATTAATGAATTCCTATGAAAGGACTTGTGCCTGCAAGGTGACTTAGTTTCACTCAAGAGTATTTGCAGCATGGGAGACTAGCAGAGAGCAAGGAAGAATTTTGAATATAACAGTGGAACACTTTAACAACAGACTGTTTTGCTTAGGTCCCAGCATGGGGCCAGCTACTCTGCCTACACATGTGGCTGAGCTGGTGGGGCACACTCATCTCTCCTCCAACCCCTTAAAGCTCATAGCAGCAGCTCACTGGCCTCATGGGAGGGAAAGGAGCCCAGAGCATTGTAATTGATAATGACAGTTATGGTCATTAAAACCCAGAGGTAAATGAATAGTTGGCCATCAGCACGCTGCAAGTAAAGAAGGAATAAGTTGAAAACAATGGTCCAATAAAAGAAATGTGCAGCTTGAAGGATGTGGTGTTGATTACATTCAGCCCATGATTTTTTTGTCAATTTGTTTGACTTTCCTTTTTCTCCCCCTGGCAGTTGAATTGTCTCCTTTTCCTTGAAGCTGTTAAGGCTTGAGGAAGAAAACAACACAGGCATTTTAATTAAATGAGATGCAACGTTTGCTTGAAAAGTAGTCACTCGGAAACAACGTGGTCTCCTCTGCCTTGGCAGAAGCGGTTTCAAAGGGTCTACTGGAGGAATATGAGAGGCTTAAGTTTAAACTAAATGTAACACAACAGTTACAAGCTCTGCATTCATGCTGTGCTCAAAAGCTTCCTCTATTTCAATTTTCTTTCCTTTTAGAATAAGTATGGAGGAAGAGAATAAATAATATCTTGTAGAAAGTTTCCTCCGGTGGGACTTCATCTTTCTGCAGTGAGCTACTGCACATTCCCTAGTCAAAGGACATAAATGCAGACCTCCAGGGGAATTTTAAAGAAAAAGATCACCAGAAAGGTGACACTTCTGGAAATAGTATCATGGCATTTGCTCATTAGCCTTGACTGGTGCTGAGCTGTTCCTCTCAAAGAATCCCTCTTAAAATGCTGTACTTCTAAACTTGGCATCATAAAAGAGTGGAAGATCTTCACTCAAAAACAATTTACGTCCTCTTGCTATTCAACCTGCATTAGGAGTAACAGATCTGGAAAGTATAGAACCTAATTTTATCTTACTTATCCAGTATTTCCAATTGTTCTTTCTTACTCGCTTCTTATTAATCCATGTGGTAGAGCCTCTTAGATGGCCCCCAATAATCCTACCTCCTGGTACTGTATTCACACCATAGAATAATTCCCTACCCTTGTGTGGGGGCTTGACCTTGTGACTCTCTCCCAATAAAACAGAAAAAGGGTTGGGATGTCACTTCCAAGTTCAGGTTGCAAAAAGACTGTGGTTTCTGTCTTGTGCACCCTCTCTGGATATCTCACTGGTTCCCTCTGAGGGAAGACAGCTGCCATGGTGTAAACCGTCATATGGAGAGGTCTTCGTAGTGAAGAACTGATATCTCCAACTCACAATCTGTGTAAACCTGAGGCCGGTCAACAGCCTTATGAGTGAGGTTGCAAGCGGATTTTTGTAGGCTGCCAATAGCCACATAAATGAAGTTGGAAGTGGATCTTCCCCCAATTGAGCCTTGAGATGACTACAGTCCATGCAATATCTTGTATGCAGCCTTGACAGATATCCTGAGCCAGACGACCCAACTAAGCTGTCACTGGATTCTTGACCAATGAAACTGTGAGATAATAAATATTTGTTATAAGCTGATAAGTTTGGGGGCAAAATTTTATTCAGCAGTATAATTTATTCAGGTCCCTGATTGGCGCAAATGGTTTGCGCACAGCTGCTAACTTGAAGGTTGGCAGTTGGAATCCACCCAGTGGCATTGCAGAAGAAAGGCCCAGTTACCTGCTTTAGTAAATATTATAGCCAAGAAAATCCTCTATAACACATGGGGTCACCATGAGTCGGAACTTACTCTATAGCAACAGTTTGGTATTCAGCAGATAACCTACACAATCTATTTATTACTTTTCTAAGAAACTCCTTGGGTTTACAGCTACCTGGCACAAAGAGGAAGAGAGCATGGGAAGATAAGCAGATAATTTGCTAAATGTAAATAGGCAGATTATTTGGCTTCAAAGAAGATGCCCTTTTTAATATTACTCAGTTTAAGGGTCTTCATTGATTAAATTAACCTAATGATAGCCAGATTTTTTGCTTCACTTCTTTCTGGTCTATATAAAGAGGCATACAATGTAGGGCAATTTTTTTTTCTTGTCGCTAGCTTATGTATTTAGAAAAAAAGCAGAAGTTTGTCAGCAATACTGACAAAGACTATTAAACGAATGTTAAATTGGTGTCAATGCCACTAATTTTTTTTTGTAATGAAATATTTGAATATTAAAATCAAGAGTAGAAACATTTTCAAAGGTGAGCAGAGTTTCCAAGGGAGTCATTTGTATAAACATGTGTTAATCAGCATAAGCCTGAGATATGGCACATAGAATCATGCAAGTGAAGAATACAAAGGAGAATTGAATTATTAGAAATTATTACCATCATAGTGACATAAGTGATGGAAACTGATCAGGAATTTAGTAATATTTACATAGTACAGTTAATAAGAATAGCTGGTGTTTTTGAGCAATTATTATGCCCCAGTCATTGCCATACTTAATCTGCACAATAAACCTTTGAGGCAGGTACTATTATTATTTTTGTTTTACAGATAAGGGAATGGAGGTTAGGAAAGGTGAAGTGATCAGTACAAAATCACATAGCGGCCAAACAAGAGCTCAAACCTATTTTTCCTGTTCTGTTAGGACATACTAAAGCCAGAGTACAAATTCACATTCAGTTGTAACCAGAATCTTCTGTAATTGTTTACGGAGTCCCTGAATGACGCAAAAGGTTAACATGCTAGGCTGCTAACCGAAAGGTTGGAGGTGCAAGTCCACCCAGAGGCTCCTTAAAAGAAAGACCTGACAATCTATTTTTGAAAAATCAGACACTGAAAACCCTATAGAGTACAATTCTACTCTGACACATATGGGGTCACCATGAGTTGAAATAGACTTGATGGAAACTTTTTTTTTTTTTGTGATTATTTACATATAAGTCTGTAATCTTCTTTTCCTTTCCACATCTGCCCATTCCTAACCTCAAGTATTAGAGGGGAGGTGAGTCCATTAAATGAGATTTCTGTTAACCAGTAATATTGCTGTGTCTGACACAGGGCTGATCTCATTTCCTTCTGGAAAGAAGGTTAAAAGAAGCTGAGAAGTACGTGCTCTGAGATCAGGAAAGATAGGATATGTAAAATCACATCCATCTTTTTTAAGACAATGTTTAAAAATTTAAATTATTCTTTTAAATAAAATTTAAAAAAATAAATAAATCCATTGCCATCGAGTCGATTCTGACTCATAGCGACTCTATAGGATAGAGTAGAACTGCCCTATAGGGTTTCCAAGGAGCAGCTGGTGGATTCGAACTGCTGACCTTTTGGTTAGTAGCCGAACTCTTAATTACTACACCACCAGGGTTTCCAAACAAAATCATATTCCCATCAAAAACCAACAACAGCAACAAAACACAAAAACAAAACAGCAAGCTTACCCAATCTGGTGTATCAGTTAGGAAAATACCCCCAACCCCCAACCAAGAGCTTTCTCATTCTAGTGATGAGAATATTTTGCTTAATGTTTCAAGCTTCATTAGCTGAGGCACCAAGTATTCTATTGGAAAATGCCTGGATTTAAAGTCAAAAGACCTGAGCTTGATTTTTGGCTCCTCCAGGATGCTTTCATATGCTCTTAGGCAAGTCAGAAAGTCAACGCTTAAAGTATGTGGTCTTTGTGAAGTTTACATGAAATAAGGAAAATATAAGTGCTCTACAAACTGTCCAGTACTTACTCTTCTTATGAACTATAATCGTCTTATACATTTGTAAAAATGCCTGAAATTTCTTTTAAAAAAAGTTGGAATCAGAACATCGAAGCAGAAAAGATACTACTATTTGCTTGACTCTACTATTTGAACTTCAAATGTAAATAAACAAGTTTTTTTTTTTACATTTTAGAAAAAATTGTTAAGTCTACAGAACACATCTTTTGGTTAAAAAAAAAAAGATTAAAAATTACATGAAAGCATTTCATCTATATAGGTAGGTACAAATTTTTACTGGTAAAATGATAGAAAATTTTGTAGGATGGACTTGTACTTTAGACCAGTGGTTCTTAACTGGCGATGACCCACCCCACCCCCACTCCACCCCCGGAGACATTTGATGGTCATGACTGGGGGTGGGGATGCTACTGACATCTAGTGGGTAGAGGCTAGGGATACTGCTAAACGTCCTATAATGCACAGAACAGTCCCACACAACAAAGAATGTTGTTGTTAGCTGCTGTCAGGTTGATTCTGACTCATGGCGACCCCATGTGTGCAAAGTAGAACTGTGCTTCATTGGGTTTTCAAGGCTGTGACCTTTGGAGAGCAGCTCACCGCAGCAGGCCTGTCTTCCGAGAAGTGTCTAACCCTTTAGCTAGTAGTAAAGCACTTAACCATTTGTGCCACCCAGGTACTCCACAACAAAGAATATCCAGTCTCAAATGTCTTTGTGTCATTGTTGCGAAATCCTCCTTCAGAAGACACTATGGAATATGCTCTCTATTCAATTAAGCTGCTGTTGGATTCTAACCACTGAAAGACTGTAATGATTACTATGGTGCCCTATCCTTCGCTCTTCTCCCTCCCTTTCTCCATCTAACTTGAGGGCCGTATCTCCAGCATCCCAAAAGACTACTCCATCCTTTTATGTCTTAAGTCAAAATTTATAGGAAGCCACTGAGGAAACTCATAAGACACCACAGACCGCAAAGGCGTTAATATGCTACTGACACCAGCTGTAAATCTTCATCTCGTCTGCTGCTGACAGTGCTATCGCAAAGATTTCCAAGTGCCTGAAAGAAGTAGACTCCTGAGCACAAAAATAAACAGCTGTCTTAGGAGCAACCTAAGTGATATAGAGGGAGCATTGCCCTGCAGGGGAAGGCATTTTGAGAGCTTATCTACTGCTGACTTCACCTCCAGGGGAAGTTTATGCTGCCCTCTTCATCACAGATCTCTTTCACTGATTTTTTACTCTCAAGCCTTACCACCACGCATGATCTACTTGTTCTATGATAAAGGTCAATCCAAAGTGGCAGCAATACTGCACATGGTGGCTGACTGTGTTGGTGATTTTCAGACTGGTTATTTCCCCAAAGCTGCATTAACCAAGGTCACTGAGAGATTTTTAAACTGATGACAATTAGGGCATTTCTGAAACCTTAAAGTGCAAACCTGGTGATCTGCACCTTCTTCAGCGCTCTAGTTTTCATCCGTATCAGTGCAACACCTGAGCAAACCAGACCAAGGGATGCTGCAGTTCGAGAATGTGGCACAGGAGAAATGGTGGATGAATGCATGTTGTCACTGTTGTTAGTTGAGGACCGGCTGTTAGTTGTGGTCCAGGTGATTCCAACTCATGGCGACTCCATGTGTTACAGAGTAGAGCTGCTCCATAGAGTTTTCTTGCTGCAATCTTAATGGGCAAGGAGCCCTGGTGGCACAACTGTTAAGTGCTCGGCTACTAACCAAAAATCCAGCAGTTTGAAACCATCAGTCGCTCCGCAGGAGAAAAGACCTAGCAGTCTCCTTCCATAAAGATTACAGTTTAGGAAACCCTATCAGGCAGTTCTACTCTGTCCTATAGGATCGTTGTGAGTCAGAACTGACTCTTTAACACACAACAACAACAATTTTAACAGAGGGAGAGCCCCGGGCCTTTTCTTCTTCGGTACTGCTGGGTGGGTTCCAACTGCCAAACGTTAGGCTGATAAACCAAAAAAATCCGTTGCTGTCAAGTCGATTCTGACTCATAGCTACCCTATAAGACAGAGTAGAACTGCCCCATAGGGTTTCCAAAGAGTGCCTGGTGGATTGGAACATCTAACACAAACCTTTTCCACCACCTAGGGGCATGTTCAAACTGTGTTTCCCCCATGCTAGCTGCATTCATTATTGGGGAGTAGTGTGGAGAAGAACTGTTTAAACCATATTCTCTGTAGTTTCATTTCAAGGGAAAGAAATATTGGGTGGAAAGGATGCTTGAATACTTGGGAACAAACAGTAGTTTAAAAAGTTAAATAAGTATTGCATGCCTGATTGAGTTCAACAATAAAAAGGGCTCTCATTGCCATATGGAAAGTCTAGGTGAATGACTCAGCTTCTGAATCACTCCCACATTTACAGAATGTTCTACAGGGGAACAGAGAGTGATTATCTTCATGATTATTCTCTTTTGATCAAGTTGCCACTCAGCGCGTTCATGTAAGCACTTGACCAGTCGTGTGGTAGTTCTCTGATGTCAGAGAGATCTGAAGAAGAGGAATTAGTATTATTTTCCATGAATACTTAAATCAAATTAAATGAGAAAGAGAGATTTTGGCAACTGTATCTACTGTCGAAATGCATTTAAAGGGCGTGCTGTGTCGTCAGAATTCTAACAAGGAGTCAACATCATTCTCCCAGAGAAAAAATGACTTTTTGAAATCTGTTTGCTGAAGCTGAACAGCCTTGAAAGAAGATGAAAAGGTAGCCAATAAATTCAGTGTCTTACTGAGAGACTCAGCAAATACTGAATATCACTATCCTAACAAATCTTAATGAAAAGCTAAATCTGCCTGTGAACAGAGGGAATTGATTGGGAATAAATTTACTTCATAAAGACTAAAATCAAGTGGTCATACAGTACTGTCTTGTCAACTTTGGAAAAGCTCTCTCATGAAAATGAAGAGAATTCTGTCGGACTTTATCTTCACTATTGCACAAGCGTCCTCAAAAGATTTTGTTACTAGTGGCATGACCTGGATGTCGGCAAGTATAGAAGAGGCAGGCGTAATTGTGACTTGGAGCTAAACACATCTCACCCTTCACACAAAAGCTGGTGGTAGAAGTGAAAATTGTCCTAGGAGTCTTCCCTCACTACATTGCCCTAAAGATTTAATTAGTGTCTGGCTTAAGGATGTCTTGGGGAAAAGAAAGAGCATCTTTTCAGATCTTTGTGGTCTCAGAAGCATATTAGTGCTTAAAATGAATAGTTTTGCACTGTTTCATTTTAGGGAAAAAAATGTGTGCATCTACATACAGAACAGTTTTAAGCCAATAATTTAGAATCTTCTCTGGGCTGAAGGGCAAACTGTTGATCCAAAGGTTGATGTTAACTTTGTTTTCTCTGCTGGGGTTGGGTATTCTGTGACCTGAGATTCATAGGCTTCTATATATTTTAAGATTCAAAACATCGTTAAACTGAGCTCTCTGTATTTACATTTTGTAAATATCATTATTTCCTTCAAAGCGGCATAAAATATTTATAGTTTTTGGACACACACATTAAAAAAATAAGTATCTGAGTTTTAGGATAAGTTTTTTTTTTTTTTTTAATGCTTTATTCTCACAACTCTGAAGCAGGTACTGTTTTCATTTACAGATGATAGCCTGGTTCCAGAGTCCACACTTGTCAAATAAGTTTTCTTTGAAAATTAATGCTCACAATGGGAAGCCCACCTCAGATCAGACCTGAGGCTCTAGTTTTATAGACCCGGCCCGCTGAGAATTGGATCAGTTAAAAGGACTAGCCCAAGGTCATATAGCTAGTTCAAGTCATCATGGCCTGTCTGAGGATAATTTTTGAACTTTGTCACATATAAAATGTTTTATTATGTAAACTGAGGGCTAGGTGGATATTAAATGGAAAATGTGAAAACAAGTCAAGGTTACTAAAAATTTAGCATGCATCGGACATGGGATCTCTGAGGGATGGGCTAGCAAACTGTACCCCCATTTCTCACCCAGCTCATGAACAAATTGAGAAATAACAAGTAAGTAAGAAGGTGAGGTTTGAGGGCAGGACTCTGAGTCACCTAGCAAAGTGGAATTGCTAATATCAAACCCCCAAATCAGGTAGACCCCCCACCTACATGCTCCTAAATAGCTAGACTGAAAGCTTAGATCTGGAAAGAAGAGATTTATTCTCTGCAGTCAGGGTTGCTCCCAAAAGGAAGAAAGATAATGCTAAACTGAGCATGCCTAAGTAGTCATTCTTTCCCAATGTACTAAATCATAAATGCCGAGGCACTTTCCTGAGAGTAAAATGAGTCAAGGGGCAGAGAGAGGCCAGGAATGTACTTAGGGAAAAGAATGTACTTTGGGAAAATATACGTGTATACATATATACACACACACACAAACACACACACACATATATGTAAACATTTATATATGTATATTTGTGTGTGTGCACAAGCACGTATCTGTTTATGACTTTTTTCTAATGAAGGAAAATACTCCTGTGAGATGGCTGATAGTCTAAACTCTTAAGTGTTTGGAATCTTCACCTAAATTCAAATGAGTTTTTACCCAAGAATTAGAATGAAGGAAGTAAAACTATAAAATCAATAAATGGTAGATCAGACTAAAGAAATGCAAAATTGAAATAAGAATATTCAAGTATACTCTGAATTGGAAATTTCAATACAATTAAAGAGTATCCATTAAAGGGGGGGCTCAGCTAAGGAAGAGGGGAAGAGAGGAAGGAAGGGAGTGAGGAGGGAGGAAAAGGAGAGAGAGAGAGTTTCATGTCTGCTTGGCTGATGTCTTAGTTATCTAGTGCTTCTATAACAGAAATATCACAAGTGGGTGGCTTTAACAAACAAAAATTTATTTTAACACAGTTTAGGAAGCTAGGGGTCTGAATTCAAGGTGCCACCTCTAAGGAAAGGCTTTCTCTCTCTTTTAGTTCCAGGGGGAGGTCCTTATCTCTTCACCTTTTGTTTCCTGGTTCCTTGGAGATCTCCATGTGGCTATGCATCTCTTTTTCCCCATCTTTCTCTGCTTAATCTCTTTCGTGTCTCAAAAGAGATTGACTCAAAATACACCCTACACTAATCTTACCTCATTAACATAATGAAGACAACTCATTCTAAATGGGATTATAACAATAGGCATAGAGGTTAGGATTCCCAACACATATTTTGAGGTCACATAATTCATGTTCTTGTCACATGCAAAACACACTCACCCCATCACATCATCCCAAAAGTCTTAAATCAACTCCAAGTCCAAAATCTCATCTTCTGAATCATCGAAATCAAATATGGATGAAATTTTAGGTGTGTTCCATCCTGGGGCAAACTTTGTCTTCATTGGTGAGTCTGTGAAATCTAGAACACAAGTTATCTTTTCCAAAGTACAATGGTACAACAGGCAAAATGCACACATTTCCTTTACAAATGGGAGAAATTGGAGGAAAACAAGGGATAATGGGTATTGAGCAAGTCCAAAATCCAGCAGAACAAATTACATTAGCTCTCAAGACTTGAAAATAATCCTCTTTTCTTTGAGACCATCTGGACAAAGGCCCCAGCCTCCAGACCCTGGGTGTTAGCCACACCCTCTGGAATCTGGGTGGAGGTCCTTGGCCCTGGGCTTCAGCTCCTCCTTCCTGGGCTTCAGCTCCTCCTTCCAGGCACTCTGGGATGGCAACTCAGCTCCCTTGGCTTTGGGTGGCTCCATTCTCCTAGTCTATCTGTGTGGCAACCTCACCTCTTCGGCCCTGGCAGTCCCCATTCTTCTACCCCTTACATTTTGGTGGCAGCCCCAACCCCCTGGCACACCTTAAGGGCAGTCCCACATTCCAGAACTAAGCTGGTGAAGATCTGACTCTATGAAACTTAGGAGGCTGTGGCCCAACCCATTGCAATCCAGAAGACCATGTCCCACCCTTTGAAACCAAGAAGGTTCTGCTTCCTGTGCTCCTTCCAACAGTTCTGCTAATCTCTAAGCCACTCTAGCAACAGTTCTTTCCTTTTCTTAGAGGGCAACAGATATAGCTCATTTCACCTGTTTCCTGCCTATATAATTCCAAGAGAAAGGTAGCATTATTTTCTTCCTTTATTTCTCTATCCTCTTCAGTCTAAGCTGATGTGTTTTCTGCTGTGGTAGTTGGTTAGATCCATCAGTCACAGGCTTAATCACTTTAAAAAAAGATTGTGTAGCCATGTCCTTGGTGAATATTCTACGACACATGTCCTTAGTTTGTAACAGAATTTTCCTAATCTTTAAGTTCGATTTTCATTTTTCACAGTTCATTTTTAAGTCTATCTCTTTCCTCTCACATTTTACTATAACTGGCAAGGAGGAACCACATAGCCCTTTTAAGATCTTTCTTAGAAATTTCATCAGCCAGATATCCAAGTTTATCACTTATCTTGCCTTATTGACCACAGGCAGAAATTAGGATTTACAAAACGTAGGAAAATTACATCAGATTACAAAATGGTGGGTAGCCACACAATACTGGGAACCATGACCTAGCCAAGTTAATACACACTTTTCAGGGAAAAATTTAATCCATAACATTCCACCTTTTGGCTTCCCAAAATTCATGTCCTTGCCACAAGTAAAACACATTCACCCCATCATATCATCCCAAAAATCTTAAATCAACTCTAAATTCAAGCTCCTATCTGGGACAAAATTCCTCTTCATCTGTGAAATCTAGAATACAAGTTATCTGTTTCCAAAGTACAATGCTGGAACAGGCACAAGGTGAATATTTCCCTTACAAATGAGAAAAATTGGAGGGAAAAAAGGGATAACAGGCACCAAGAAAGTCAGCAGAACACATTACATTAGCTCTCAAGGTTTGAAAATTATCCTCTTTTCTCTGAGATCATTTAGGCAATGGCTGTGCCCTCCAGACTCTGGGTGTTGGCGACTCTCCAGATTCTGGGTGGGGGTCCCTCAGCCCTGGGCTTCAGCTCCACCTTCCAGGCCCACCTGGACAGCAACTCTGCTCGCTTCGATTCGGACAGTCTCATTCTCCTAGTCTGAGTGGTGACCCTACCCCCTCGGCCCCAAAAGCCCTATTCTTCTGCCCCTTGGGCATGGCAGTCCCACCCCTTCAGCTCTGGGGCAGCGGATCCAACCCCTTCCTTCTGGCACTCGTGAATGATAGCCCCACACTCTGGAACTGAGGTGGTGAAGATCTGACTCTTTGAAACCTAGGAGGGTATGACCCTACTCTTTGAAACCCCAGAGGCCATGGCTCTACCCTTTGAGACTGAGGCGGCTCTGCTTCCTGTGTTCCCTGTCTCTTCAGCTTCTGTTTTCTGGTTCCTTGAAGATCTCCATGTGGTTTGGCATCTCTCTTCCCCCATGTCTCTCTGCTGGATTGCTTAATCTCTTTTATATCTCAGAAAAGATTGACTCAAGATACACCCTACACTAATCCTGCCTCATTAACATAACAAAGACAACCCATTCCCAAATGAGATTATAACAACAGGCATAGAGGTTAGGATTCACAACACATATTTTTGGGGGACATAATTCATTCCATAACAGCTGGGTTCATTATAGAGTTGTCTAGAGAGAGGAAATTACAATTAACAGACTTAGGGAAATGATTCATATCCCACTGATCCCACTGATTAAGTCTTTTCTTGGTCCTATTAACCATTGGATTCCTCTCACTTCCATTGCCCCTGTCTCTTGCTTGATGATCCAACTTTGACTGCACCATTGCTGCTTTTGTCAGTCTGCTGAGGAGGAGAATGAGAGAATGACCTGTTCACGAAAAAACCAAAAACCCATTGCCGTTGAGTTGATTCAGATTCATAGCAACTCTATAAGACAGAGTAGAACTGCCCCATAGGGTTTCCAAGGAGAAGCTGGTGAGTTTGAACTGCCGATCTTTTGGTTAGTGGACAATTTCTTAACTACTACACCACCAGGGCTCTCTTGTTCATGAAACTTCAAATTTTTCTAATCTCTGTGAAAACAATTTATCACCATGCGCTCTAATTATATTTTAACTTTCCTATATATATGTATGTATATATATGTATAGGAAAATAATATAAACAGAGAAAATATTAAAGTGATCAAGGATTTTATTTTACTTGGGTCTACAATCAATGCCCATGAAAGCAGCAGTCAAGAAGTCAAATGACGTATTGCATTGGGCAAATATGCTGCAAGACACTTCTTTACAGTGTTAAAAAGCAAAGATGTCACTTTGATGATTAAGGTGTGCCTGGTGTTTTTAATTGCCCCATATGCACGGGAAATTTGGACAATGAATAAGGATAACCAAAGAATAATTGATGCCTTTGACTTATGGTGTTGGCAAAGAATATTGAATATACCATGGATTGTCAGAAGAATGAACAAATCTGTTTTGGAAAAAGTACAGCCAGAATGCTCCTTGGAAGCGAGTATGGAGAGATTTCACATGCTTGGTAAAGTACGTCGTCAGTGAAAAAGAAGGTAACTCTCAATGAGATGAGTTGACACAGTGGCTGCAACAATGGCCCAAACATAGCAACAATTGTGAGGATGGCACAGGACCAGGCAGTGTTTTGTTCTGTTGCACTGTGAGTGAGAACCAGCTTGATGATACCTAACAATAACAATAACATGTATACAGTAAGGAGCCCTTGTGGGGCAATGGTTAAGCACTTGGCTGCTAACCAAAAGGCCAGCAGTTCAAACCCACCAGCTGTTTCACAGGACAAAGATGTGGTAGTTGGCTTTCATAAAGATTAACTCTCAACAAACCAAACCTGTTGCCGTCTAGTTGATTTTGACTCATAGTGACCCTATAGGACAGAGTAGAATTGCCCCACAGGGTTTCCAAGGAGTGGCTGGTGGATTTGAACCACTGACCTTTTGGTTAGCAGCCTAATGCTTAACCAGTTAGATTACAGCCTTGGAAATCTTATGGGGCAGTTTCACTCCGTCCTATAGGGTCGTTACGAGTCAGAATCGACTCAGGGTCAATGGGTTTATACATATAGTGTCAGTCAAAAAAGGTGATGATCATGTTAATGCCAGCATCCTGATTATGTGATAGTTACATTTTTGCTTGCAATTTAGTAAAATAACACTCCAGTTTTATACTTCTGTTCTTGTAAGCTAGGTTGAGGTGAATCTACCCCTGAGAAGTAGATCCACTCTTGATATGCAAACCAGATAAAATTTCTGTGCCTGTAGAGCTGAGGGAGAAAGCGGCAGCAAGATAGGTCACTTGATTTGAGTAGAGATTAGACTACGGAAAAATGAGGTGTAGATCAAATTATACAATGATTGAGGGAATACAGCTGCATAATTACATGGGCAGAATTCCATGGAATTTACTAAAATGTTTAAAATAGTCACCAAATGTTGCTACAACAAATTAGAGAACCATAAGGAAGCGTGACCTAGTCATGCAAATCAGGAGAACACAAGGACATCCATTAAAAATTCAAAGACCTAGAGATCATTCCCGGGTGTCTTACAATTATCGAGAAGGCTAACCAGACATGCTTATCTCTATATTAATGGAACTCTGATACACAGTAGCACTTGTTAGGGAGTTCTGATTAAAGAATAGTCTGCATTTACTTCAGAATGCTTCAATTTTGTTTTTGGTTGGAGATTTATTTATTAATAGAAAAATTGATATAGAAACAAGAAAATATCATTGGAAGATGATATGGGGTTATAGAACACAAGGAAAATTTGATAAGGAAGAAAAACAATGGGAGATGAATAAAAAACAGAAACATAGTTGTGACAATCATTTGCTGTATACATGTAAACTGCGTATCAAGGATATTGGTGAATAATGCTGTTTGACATTTATTGAACTCTCATTTATGTCAGGGACCATAATAATTGCTTTACATTAAATAATCTCATTTGATCTTCACAACTCATGAGTTCAGTTTTATTATGAGCTCTATTTGATAGACAAGGGAATGGAGGCTTAGAAGGCATACCATTTGACCAAAGTGACATAAGTAATAAATGGAGTTGTTTTTTAAACTAACTCAAGGGCTTGAGATCTTAACATTACATTTTATTACAAAATATAGTAATATAGTACATAGGGAAATATACCAGTGTTTGTGCTTTATGGGTCAATGTATCAAACTCATTTTTGTGCAAGAAACTTAACTTAGAAGACACACTGATAACCGTATTCAAGCAATACTTTGAAAGATGGAAGCGATGCAATTTAGTAGATAAAAGGAAAATAGTTTTTTCTTTGTTTTGTAAAGTGTGGGAAATTTATCAAAGCCTTTTCAAGGAAAAGCGAAGTTTGGGGAATAAATTGCTCTCGATAATTTTGAATCTTGTGTCTGTTTCTGAAAACTATACATAGAAGGTCACCAAGACAATATAAAGGAAGAAACAAACAAAATTGATGATGCTTTCTTACAATTCCACAGTGTTTCATAGTTTTCAATGAATTGGAATATTTATTTTCTAAGTAGATTCTGTTGAAGCAGTTAGCTTGGATACTTTATTCCTGCTAAATTATAACTACACGGTGATTAAATGACTTGCCCAAGGACACACGGCCTGTAAGACATAGGCTTAGATCAGTTCTTCTGTAAAAGTGCTGTATTAATGAGTCATTACTTTCCATGAGTCTACAATTCAGTGTGAGGAAAAAAAGGTTGGACTTAGATGTGGAATCAATATGACAAAATAATCACATCTGAGAATATAAAGTAGAAAACATGGATAACTGAGGGAACTTGGAAAAAAGCTGATTGTGTTTTCATGACCTAGACACGGATGTTGGATCCATCTTATGGTTACTACTCACTTTGTTACCCTATATTGTCAGAAGAAAAGGTGCTTTTTCAGGATTATTTTTACTCATCAACCAATTGGGGACTACCTGTGAGGTGCATTGGAAACACGACTACACTCTACTTTTCCAGGAACGTCTTTAAAATATAGTTTTCTAGAGTTGTGCAGTAGTTAAAGGCATTGGCTTGTTGAACCCCACCTCCACCACCAAGTGCTCCTGGGTAAGTTACATTACTTCTCTAAGACTTGGTTTCCTTATTAGTAACACAAGTATAAAAATACTACCATAGATTTGCTGTGAGTGATGCATAACATAAAGTATATGAAATTATTAGCTCAATAACTAACACAAAGGAAGTGCTCAATCAATGGTAACAACGATTTTACTAGACCACAAACACAATCTACAGAAGTCAGTGATGTTTCTATCATGGCACGTCAGAGCTTCACTGAATTCTAGGAGCTCTAGGATGTATCTAGAATCTTGCCTACTGAGATAAGTCCATACAGATAACACAAAAGCACAGCAAACTCAACGTGTCCAAAACTGAACTCATTTACTTTCTCTCTGAACTTTCTATTCAGCTGCCCTTCCCTAATTAAATGAATGGCACTGCTCTTCACCTGATTTTCCAAATCAGGTGCCTGGTTGTAGCAAGGAATCCTTCATTTTCTTTACTATCAGAGGCCAGTTGACTATAAACTCTACCTCCAATGTGTTGATGAAATCCAAACTCTTCTCCTTACTCTATGCCTCCACTCTGGTTCAAGCACTCACCATTTCTTGCTTGGATTATAGCAACATTCTCCACTTGATTCTATTGCATCCAGTCTTTTTTTCCTCCTAACTCCTCTCTACATTGCTTCCAATGTGACTTTTCTAAAATATTCCTTCTCCAACTTCATCTCTCTTCATGGCCTCTCTTTTTCACTGCACCATGGTTGTTCATGATTCTGTGCCTTTGTTCAGCTTCTCCTTTTCTAAACTCTTAGACTCATCCTGATGCTCCAGGACCAAGCTCAAGCATTGCATCCTCATGGAAGTGTTCTCTGGCTGGCCTCAGCATTCCCTCCACTTCCTCCTCTCTCATCTCTATGTGTAGCCTCTTCTGTAGAACTGATCACACACATTGCCTACATTTTGTCTCCAGCAGTGGATTGTGAGTGCCCTTATTCTTATTTGGACCCAGAGATTAATAGCTGGGACCTAGTAAATCCTCAATACATACGTGTTAAATAAATGTATCAGTAGTCAGGATTCCATTAGTTTTTTGTGTTTCTGAGCTGATTATTCTATTTCTTTTTTTTTTGGTCTATTTTTTTCCTTCTGTTCATTAATAATATACTTGTGATCAAAATTTTTATATTATATATTCAGGTATGGTCAATATGACTGTTATACCTTTACCAATGTGTGTGTGTTCTTTTTTAATTTTATTGTGGTAAAGTTTAACATAAAATTTGTCATCTTAACCATTTTTAAGTGTATAATTCAGTGACATAAATTATTTTCACAATGTTGTGCTACCTTCACCGTCATCTATTTCTAAAATTTTTACATCATCTCAAGTTAAAACTCAGTACACATTAAGCAATAACTCTCCGTTCCTCCCCCTAGTCCCTGGTAACCAGTAATCTACTTTTGTCTCTATGCATTTGCTTCTTCTAATATATAAGTGGGATCATACAATATTTGTTCTTTTGTGTCTGACTTATTCCACTTAGCAAGTTTTCAAGTTCCATTCATATTGTAGCATGCATCAGAAGTTCATTTCTCTTTATGGGTGAATGATACACCATTGTATGTATAAAAGTGGATGCTTATTATGAAAAAAAAAAGTAGAATATAACAAGTGTTGGTTAGCATGTGGAAAATTGGAACCCTTATCCATTGGCCTGGTGGGAATGTAAAATGGTGTAGCCTCTGTGGAAATCTGCTTGGTGGTCCCTCAAAAAGTTAAACATAGAACCACCATATGACCCAGTGATTCCACTTCTAGGTATATATATATCCATGAGAATTGAAAGCAAGGACTCAAACAAATACTTATACACCAATGTTAATTGCACCACTACTCACAATAGTCAAAAGGTAGAAACAACCCAAGTGTCCATCAACAGATGAATAAACACTTATTTTAAGAGAGATTAGTGTCCAATAATTTTAACAGCTAAAGCAGTATAAGTTATATAAAATAAACCAGACATATTTAAAGCGTGTCATTTGAAAAGTTTTGACACATGTCTATACCCAGGAAAGTATCACCACAATCAAGGTAATGCACACATTCATCACCCTCAGAAGTTTCCTTATGCTCCTTTGCAATCCATCCATCTCACCTCTAACCCCTTCTCATCTCCATAAAGTCACTGATCTGATTACTGTCACTATGTGTTGGTTTACATTTTCTAGAATCTTATATAAATGGAATCATGAAATATGTATGCTTTTGGTCTTTTTTTTAAATTCAGCTTAATTATTTTGGGATTTTTTTCATGTTGTATATATTATTAGTTCCTTTTTACTGCGAGTTGTATTTCATTGTATGGGTATACCACATGTGTTTATCCATTCATCTGTTAATAGGCATTTAGCATATTTCTAGTTTTTTGGCTATTAAAAAAAAATCTTTCTGAACATTTGTGTTTGAGTCTTTATATGAATACTCTTCTTCAGGAACTCTAATTATGTTAATATTCAGCTGCCTGCAGTTGTCCCACAGTGCACTGCTGCTCTGCTCATTTTTTAATTTTTTTTCAGTCTTTTATTTTTGTCATGTTTTTAAATATAGTTTATATTGTTGTGTTTTCAAGATAACTAATATTTTCTTCTGCTATGCCTAATCTGTCATTAATCCTATTCTGTGAAATTTTCACCCCAGTCATTGTAGTTTTAATCTTTAGAAGTCTGATTTTGTTCTTTATATCTCTGCTGTGTCTCTACTGATAATATTCTATTTTTCCTGTAGCTTCTTGAACATATGGAATACTGTTATAATGACTTTTTTTTCCTCGTCTAATTCTATCACCTGTTTCATTTTGGGATCATGTTTTTATTCTTTTTTTTTTTCATCCTCATTACTAGCCATATTTTTCTTCTCCTTTGCATGCCTTGCAATATTTGATTGGAAGCCTGACATTGTAAATTCTACCTAATCATGTGCTAGATATTTTTGTATTCCTATAATTACTCTTGAACTTTGGTCTGGGATACAACTAAATTATTAAGAAATAGTTTGATCCTTTGGTTTCTTGCTGTTAAGCTTTGTTAGATGGGCCATATGAACATTCACTCTAGGGAGAATCTTGCCCCACCACTGGAGCAAAATATCTCTGAGAACTCTAAGCACTTTCCCTGAATTATGAGATTTTCCACTCTGGCTGGTGGGAATAAGCACTATTTCCAGCCCTGTATGATCACTAGGGGTTATTCCCTCTAATTGTTGTGGGTGGTTATTTCCCAGCCCTCTGTAATGTCCTCACATGGACACACTGGTCAGTACTCAGCTGAATACTACAGAGGCACACCCTGCAGACCTCAGGAGTTCTCTGTGCATCTTTTTCCTCTCCAGTATTCATCTTGGGAACTCTAGCTGCCTTGATAGCTCAGCTTCATTTCCTCAACTCATGTCAGCTGTGCTCTCTGCCTGGGTTTTCCCTGCCTGCACCAACACCTGAAATCTCTCTTTGGGTAGCAATCTAGAGCAAGTTTAGGGCTCATATTTGCTTCCCTTCTGTCAGGAAATTACTTGATGTCTAATATCTTGACATTTGTTTTCTACATTATATTTTTCTAAGTTTTATATATTTCTTCTGTTTTTCTAATTAAAAACTTTTTTTAGTTGTTTCAGGCAGGGGAGCAAGTCTGTTCCCTGCTTTGCAAGAAGCAGAAGTCCACCCAATAACTTTTTTTATAATGCTCCTTAACAACAATATTTTTAGTGCTTGTAGAATTCACACGTTTATCGTAGCATTACGCAAAATACACTTTCACACAAACGAAAAAAAATGAAAATTTATCTGTAATCTCACCTTTCAGAATTGCTGAAAAATTATATTTTATAGCTATATTTTTAAAAAAATTATGAATGTTATTTTTATAAATAAAAACTAGATAATTATGTTCATATCATAACTCACTTTGCCATTTGATCTCTGGAGTATATTTATATCATTCATAATATCCTCCAGTATGATTTTTAATAGTTCCATAGTAGTCCATTTGATGGTTGTGCCAATAAATCATGTGCCTAATTGCACATAACTGTCTGTCATAATTTATTGAACCAATCACTTATCATTCAGCATTTATGTTGTTTCTAATTTTTCAGTATTATAAATAGTACTGTGATGATCATTCTGGCAGATAAATCTTTTTTGCTATTCATCGTAATTTCCTCAGGATAAATCCCTAGAAGTGGAATTACTGGTTCAAAGGATAGGTATATTTTAAAATCTTTGAATATTTATGGCAAAATGTCATATGTAAACGGATATAAAAGCAGTACGTAAGATTACGTTTTTCCCTACACCTCCGCCTAGTCTAGGTGCTATTTTTTTAAACCGGTTTTACACATGGTATCTTATTTTTTACATTCTAGTTAATATTCCCGATTTTGTGTCAGGGAACTTCTCCCCCTCACTCACTTTACAGCATGTCTTTAATTCTGCCTAGAATATCTTCATGCCAGAGCTTAGAAAAAGTGAGAGCACGCTTGAACTGGCATCATTGGCTTTCTTCAATCCACCCCGCCATTACCCAATTTTAGTACTAAAATGCTATGCCTTGACCCCTGCCTCTTTCTGTCTTGTTTTGAGTCCGCTTCATCTTTCCCCTCAACTTTCAGTTCTTTTTTTGTCTACTACAAATGTTGGGTTTTATAGCATAAGTCCCATTTTTCCCTCATACTGCCAGATATCTTTTACGGGAAACCCAATATATTTCTACCTTATTAGGTATCCCTTCAACCTACTCAGGCTTTAGGGAAGTGATTCAGAAATTCAACTGCAAATTCAAAATGAATAAATACATCAGAGGATAGGAGATATTCATTCTTTTTGTCTTTGGTCTCAAGCAACCTGGAATTGCCTCCAAGATATTAGCTATATCTGAAGCATGAGACAGATACAACAGCACAAATAAAATCAAAGAGAGTAAATATAGATGATCATGTCCAAAATATACAGTAATAGTGAACAGAGCAAAAAATAAAAACAAAAACTGTTGGCCTCAGATTGTGGACAAAATCTTGTTCAAAATCTTCTTTTTCACATGGACCAACATGTATCACAGAAACCTTGTTTTCAGCCTTATTGCTGCTTAGTTTGGATCTTTGGCCTTCCTTCCTTCTTTATCCACAAATATTTACTGAATGCTATGTGTAGACATTTCATGATGCAGGAGACAGACTTATTCATGTTTCTTCAGCAGCTTATTCTTCCCTGGTATTAATGATTATATTTTGGTTAAAAATAATTTCTAGATAATTCTCTTGTTGCTTTTCCTTTGGCATCTTCTAACATCTTTTCTCTAAAGAACATTGATTATAGCAACAGACTACCAGTCCTGCTCTCTGCCCAGAATTCAAGTATGTCCTCATATCAAGACCCTGGATTAGTCTAGTTAGTCAAGGATCACAGGCTTAAATGGAGGTAAGAAGGGCATGGACATAGAGTTTATTCCTTAGAAGTTCTTACGTATGCCATAAGCTATTTAATGTTACCTTATTTTGGTGGTTCAGTGGTAGAATTCTCATCTTCCATGCAGACAAGGGCTCAATTCCCAGCCAATACACCTCAGGTGCAGTCACCACCTGTCGGTGGAGGCTCACGTGGTGCTACGATGCTGAACAGGTTTCACTGGAGCTTCCAGACTAAGACAGATGAGGGAGAAAGGCCTGGTAATCTATTTCTGAAAATCAGCCAATAAAAACCCTATTGATCACAGTGGTTAGACCTTTACCTGATCATGGGAATGATACAGGACCAGGCAGCATTTCATTCGGTAGTGCATGAGTGTGGTGTAAAGAATTTAATTTTACCTAATGCAGTCTTGCCCTTGTTTCCTGAGAAAGAACTCTTGTTGTTTTTGTTTGGTGCCATCGAGTTGGTTCCAACTCATAGCGACCCTATGTACAACAGAACGAAACACTGCCTGGTCATGCGCCATCTTCACAATCATTGCTATACTTGAGCCCATTGTTGGAGCCACTGTGTCAAGCCATCTCATTGACGGTCTTCCTATTTTTCAAGGACCCTCTACTTTACTAAGCATGATGTCCTTCTCCGGGGACTGATCTCTCCTGATAATATGCCCAAAGTATGTGAGACATAGTTTCGCCACCTTTACTTCCAAGGAGCATGCTGGTTGTACTTCTTCCAAGACAGATTTGTTCGTTCTTCTGGCGGTCCATAGTGTATTCAATATTCTTTGCCAATACCACAATTCAAAGGCATCAATTCTTCTCCGGTCTTCCTTATTCATTGTCCAGCTTTTGAGTGCATATGAGGTGACTGAAAACATCATGGCTTGGGTCAGGTGCACCTTAGTCTTCAAGGTGACATCTTTGCTTTTCAACAATTTAAAGAGTTTTTTTTTTTCCAGCAGATTTGCCCAATGCAATGCGTCCTTTGATTTCTTGACTGCTGCTTCCATGGGTATTGATTGTGGATCCAAGTAAAATGAAAACCTTAACAACTTCAGTCTTTTCTCCATTTATCATGATGTTGCTTATTGGTCCAGTTGTGAGGATTTTT
>NW_004443980.1:16616703-16633344 GCF_000243295.1 Trichechus manatus latirostris
CATACTGAAGCTGTGGTCTTTGATCTTCATCAGTAAGTGCTTCAAGTCCTCTTCACTTTCAGCAAGCAAGGTCGTGTCATCTGCGTATTGCAGGTTGTTAATGAGTCTTCCTCCAATCCTGATGCCCCGTTCTTCTTCATATAGTTCAGCTTCTCGGATTATTTGCTCAGCATACAGATTGAATAAGTATGATGAAAGGATATAACCCTGACACACACCCTTCCTGACTTTAAACCACTCAGTAACCCCTTGTTCTGTTTCAACAACTGCCTCTTGATCTAGGTATAGGTTCCTCATGAGTACAATTAAGTGTTCTGGAATTCACATTCTTCCCAATGTTATTCATAATTTCTTATGATCGGCACAATCGAATGCCTTTGTATCGTCAATAAAACACAGGTAAACATCTTTCTGTTATTCTCTGCTTTCAGCCAAGATCCATCTGACATCAGCAATGATAGCCCTGGTTTCGAGTCCTGTTCTGGTTCAAATAACTCTAAACTCTTTGAATTCCCTGAATAATTCAGGATTTGTGCTAATGAGTAGTGACTGGTCAGACCAGAAAAACCACCTGGTATGGAGTAACCTCTGAAATAATGATTTAGCCTTTTATGCATATTGCAATGAGGGCTCAACCCTGACTGGCTGATAAAAGCTGTGAACATGGAGGCTCAGGAAGCTTTCTGATTTGCAAAGCAAGGGCGACGGGCTCTCTTTGAGACATGGAAGGTTTGTGTTGGGAACCTTCCCAGACGTCACCTGTGCGTCTATTCCTCATGACAATCCTGATTTTTATCCTTTTGTTGTAATAAATCTGTAATGATAACTATAGTGCTTTTTGTGAGTTCTGTGAGTCATTTCAGCAAATTTTCGAACCCAAAAGAGTGGGACCAGGCCCAGCAGGTGAAATGAGGGAGACCCAGAGAGGTCTCCAAGATTGTGGCTGGCATCCTGAAGGGGCAGTGGGAAAACGGAATCTGTGGTCAGCAGGTTGTAAATTTGGTGTGGGGGGGTGCCACATGGACTTCCTAAACTTGTGGTGAGAATCTGCCTATCTGGCAGTCTGAAAGATGATGTGAATTTAACTTGTGAGATTGACTCTAGTTCCGGTGGCTAGGGTCAGAGAGAGAAAGTACTGCATGGGCGGTTGGTGTCAGAGATGATGAAGAAGTGGGGAAGTGGGGATTTGATTACTCCTTACATTCTGGGGATTGGATTTATGCTGATTCTTATCCATGGAACAGGGTGGAATGAGACAGGGGCTGACATGTTGGCAACTAAAAACAACAGCAATTTTTAGAATAACCAGATAGTTTAGATTAAACCACTGTCATAAATAAATAAATAAGTAAGCAGAAATATTTCAGTTTTCTTATTATCCAATGACTCATTTTTTTGTCTGACTTCAATTTTATTCATGAACCATTCCTATGTAAATTTATTTTACTTTACTTAACACTTTTCCCAAACAAACAAAAACAAAAATTAGAATACTGGAAGATATATATCATCTAAAACATAAAAACAAAATTATACACAAATATCATAACTCCTAGAGATACTATATTATGCAATTTATATTAGGCTATGAAAACTTTACAATACCACCCAATTTTCTTATGAATCTACTTGCAAATGTCTGTTAAATCCCAAACCCAAATTCTCTAGTTCCCATTGCATTCTGCTGTGTGGGACTGGCTATATCCACGTTGTTGTTACGTTCTAGCAATCTTCTCATAACCAGCAAGAGTCCCTAAGACTGCTGAGATGTGCCTGCTTCCATGTCTATGTGAAGCCCACACCATGCAGGGGCAGAACAGCGCAAATGCTCAGGCTTCTCAATATATGGGTATATGAAGCTTTAACTCAGTATAAACCCTCTGCATGCTTCAGTTCAGAAAAGGAATAATCTGGCCTAGCTTCCTTGGCCCACCCAAACCAGTCTACACATTTTAACCTTTCAGGAAAAAGAATCAAAATAATGCATTTCTATTACTCTTATTCTTGTTTAAACCTAGCTCTGTTTCACTTCTTAGCATTCCTACCCTCAATTTTTGCTTTGTTTTAATCTTAAAAAACTTAAAAAAAAAGAAGATTGGATAAATCAATCAGCAGTAATTTACTTAATAGTTTTCCTTATTAAGATTAAAAACAAGCAAAAATTGAGGGTAGGAATTAATTAATTCTAAGAAGATCAAGAATGATAAGCATTTGAGAAATATGGTACACCATGTAGAACCCATAAATCCTAACATATCAAACTTAAAGTAGCTACATATACAACTTCATTCTAAATTTTAAAATTAGACTAGATTTTAACATAGACAAATGGTAAGAAAAATTATATGTTAAAAATTACAGCATAAGAATTAAAACAGAGAATATTTTATTTGTTCGGTATCTGTCCTTTGAAAGATTATGGAGAGTCTACCACTACCGGTGTAATATAGAGACCGACTCCATTTTTGATGTTGCACTGATGACAACTTTCAAGCACTGCTACTCCCCTTTCTCCTTTTGTCCCACATTAAGGCAAGCCGATAGGAAAGTCCAATGTTCCTTCTTTTGGTGCCTGGTAGGAATTTCAAATCATGAACCTGGGAACTCTCACCCTACCCCACCCACTGACCACAATAAAACCTAGTCTCCTGCTCTCTCAAACCGTCTTTAGACCTACTTGGAAGCCTGCCCTCCTCTCCCCAGAAAGCCTCATTATGTGAGTAATTAACCTTTACTTACCTTCTTGGCTCCTGTGTGGCATCATCTGCTGACCACATTTTGGAGTGGGAGGTCCAGACCAATACCGCACTGTGGTATGACCCCAACAACTGAATTTTAATGGTGATGTATTTCCTGTTCTCCATCATCCCCATATTTCACCCCAGCAGCTGTGGAGTTCTTTAAACCACCATTAAATTTTAGAAAAAGAGAGAATTGGAAGATAAGAAAAGAAATAATAGCTAAAAAATATAAACTATTTCAAATTTTATCTGAAGTTACAGGCTACTTTTTTATGTTAAAGACTGTGGTTAAGTAAGTAGTGATCAGATATGGTTGACCTGGGAAACTACATTCCAAATTTATTTTTGTAATAACAGATATAATAACTAAGATGTATTAAGCACTTATTATATGCTATGTACTATACTAGGAGCCCTGGTGGTACAGTGGTTAACAGCTCCGCTGCTAACCAAAAGGTCAGCAGTTCAAATTCACCAGCCACTCCTTGGAAACCCTATGGGGCAGTTCTACTCTGTCCTATAGGGTCGCTATGAATTGGAACTGACTCTAGCGCACCTAACAACAACTATACTATACTAAGTACTTAGCTCATTTAATACTCACAGCAACTCTATGAGATATGGAGTATTATTCTTATCATCCTATTTTGCAGGTGTAAAAAAGGCTTAGAGAGGTCATGAAACTTACCTAAGATTGCGTAGTTTTTATAACATGAAACTTGGATTTCAAACCCAGGCAATTCATTTCCAGAGCCTGAAATTCTAACTACTAAGCCTTACAACAGCTGGGCAGCATGCTATGTTGGTAATATGAAAGTTGTTTTCCAAAATAATCCCTTGTTTCTTTATTCACTGGGAAAATGAAGGCTGATAGTTAGTCCTTAGAGACTCAGACTCACAACACCTTTATTTTATATTGGAAGAATATTAACAGTAAGGGGGTCTGCTTTTATTTTTCATTAGTCTAAGATGATACCTCTAGAATCTAAGTATCACTAAGCAAATCTAGTCTTTACATCTAGCTTTATCTGAAGAGTAATGCCTTTCTTTTCATATTGCCAAAACTATAATTATTACAAATCCATTATCACCCATTGTTATAATAAAACATAAATTGATTAAAAAAAAGGCATTTCACTTTTGCTTTATTTCTTTTAACTACTTGACAAGTGTTATTTCCTCATGTCAACTTCCTTGTTCATCCTAAGTTGCATACTGAAGTATAATAAAAGTGGCCTGCATTGTGCAAACAATGTTTTCTGAGTAATTAATTATATTATTCCCAATTTATGTTATGAAAATTGGTTCTGTATGAGAAATACTGATACTAAGTAAAATAATATATATATATATTTGTATTTTTCACAGAAGAGTTGCCATTAAAAGCACTTATTTCCAACTACCATAGAATTTGTTTATATCTGCTAACTAAAATAAATATTAGGAAGAAAGACAATTTTGTAGTCAGATTCCATTTAGTAAGGAAGTAAGTAATTATAATTTCATGGGAAAGCAATGATTATGTATGTATGTGGTATGGGGGTCACTTATTGTAAGTATGAACATTTTCCACCAAATGCAATTTTGTGAAAGTCTGTTCTTTATATAAAAGGTTAGAAGATTTTTGTAAATGAAAAAGTTAGATTTTTTTTTTCCCCCATGAACAGCAATAGAATTTAGGGTCAATGAAACTGCAAAGTAGTACAAAAGATATGAGAACTAGTTTCATACACTCAGAAAGGAATTAGGCAAGGGTTGAGAAAGAGGCCTGCAAATTATGGATTAGGTCAGTTTGAGCCAGTCTACTTACCATATCTATAGTAGAAAAATTAGAGAATGCTAAATGAAATAAAGGCTGCATCATTGAAACAGATGAAAGGAAAATACTTTTTTTTTGCACAGAAGTTTCTGTAATTAACCTATGGGACTCCATGTGATTATAAATTATGGCAGTAAATTACTGAGAATAATTCAAAATAAGACACATGGAAAACAGCATCTGAGCTGTTCCTGAATGAAAAGAAAGATGATATGCAATAAGCTGACCAGCTGAGGTCAGGAATGAGATTTCTTGTTGTCCTTTTTTTTGTATTGTATAACATTATACAATTAGGATGCCACGTTTTCAAGGCTTGGGCTATGTGGAAATGAAACACTGCACAGAGAGGCATTTGTCAATTTCTAATATATACATAAAAGGAGCCATTAGCTTCAAGATAATTTCGAACAGGAAGAGTTTTCATCCCTGCAAGATAATGCAGAAAATACACTCTCAGTCCTAGAATTATTTGTTTTTGTTTTTTTTTGCAAATGAGCAGCAAAGGTGAGAATCTTAAAGATGTTAAAAAAAAAATCTGAATCCAAACCTGTTACTGTAGATTACCAACTCATAGAGACCCTACAAGACAGAGAAGAACTGCCCCATAGGGTTTCCAAGGAGCAGCTGGTGGATTCGAACTGCTGACCTTTTGGTTAGCTGCCCAGCTCTTACCCACTGTGCCACCAGGGCTCCAGAAAACAAAAAACAAACAAGCATTCCAAGAGGAATACAGCTTCAGAGGTGAAAAGACCCCTTCTCTAAGTCCTTCTGGATTTGATGGCTGTCACCTTGCTGGCTGCCATAGGAGATGAATTATAAGTAAAAGTCTTCATTTTTTAAAACGGTTTCTTTCATGTCCAAGAAAAGCTCTGTGTTTTTTTCAAAGAAGGTGTATTTATTTTAAAAATATATATATATTTCTGAGTACCTGTGTTTAATTGAAGATTTTACGATTAGAATTTAAATCCTTCAAAATCATTTTTGTTGTAAGAAACTTCTATGAATCATTTTTTGCGCTATGTGCTTATGCCAGAACAATGAACAAGATGGACTTTCTTCCTACCTTCAGAAAATTCATAAAATAGAGAGTTATAACATAGTACCGAAATATTATGACAGAGGAAATAAATATTATGATATGAGAAAACAGGAACTCTTATATTCAGAGGGTCTGAGGGTAAAGAAATTGGCGTTATCTTATCAAGTGGACTATTTCTATACCCTTACCAGTTACTAGTTGCCATTGAGTTGACTCCCACTCATGTTGACCCCACATGTGTTAGAGCAGAGCTGTGGTTAGTGCTTTCAGTCACTGATTTTTTTTGGAAGTAGATTGCCAGGCCTTTCTTCTGAGGTGCCTCTGGACAGACTTGAACCACTAACCTTTTGGTTAGCAGCCATTTGCACCACAACAATTCTACTTCTAGCTCTCTCCATAGTGAATCTCATCCAAATATGTACAGGCATATTGTTGTTGGGTGCCATTGAGTTGATTTTCGACTCATAGCGACCCCTTGTGACAGAGTAGAACCGCCCCATAGGATTTTCTAGGAGGAATGGTATTGCAGTAATGCTTTTTTCTTTTTTTTTAAAGCAGCAAAAAAGTGGAAACAACCAGTCTGTCCATAAAACAGGAATTGAATAAACAAACTTTAGCGTATTCATACAATAGAATAATACATAACACGTTAAAGAATGAACTAGATCCATATTTATCATGGTGGAAACAAACTACAGACTGATATGCAAAGTGTACTACCACTTAAATAGAAATTTTAAAACACAAGTCTTTATGTTGTTTATGAATAAATGCATGGAGTCCCTGGGTTGCACAAACAGTTAAGAGCTTGACTACTCGCCTAACAGTTGCAGTTCAAACCTACCCAGAGGCTCCTCGGGAGATAGGCCTAGCCATTTGCTTCCAGAAGTCTTGAAAACCCTATGGAGCAGTTCGACTCTGCACGCATGGGGTCACCATGAGTTGGAATCAACTCAAGGGCAACTAACAATAACAACATGGCTAAATGCGCATAGTATAAAATTATCACCTACGCATTGAAATCCTATACACCAACTGCAGGTTAGTGATCACATCTGAAGAGAGTTGAAAAAGGCAAAGGATGAGTGGGAGGAGTCTTAAGCTGTGACATTTTATTTACTTTTCAAAATAGTCATCTGAAGCAAATATTGCAAAATATTAACACTTCTGTAACTGGGTAATGGGAACATGTTCGTATGTTTGGAATATTTCTGATTGTTTTAAAAATATGAATTTATGTAAATCCTAAACAAGGAAGAGGAATTATTCTTAATTTTGGTAGTTTCTAAAGCATGGGGAAGAAATCATATTTTTTTTTCTTGCCTCTACAGCTTTTTTTTATGCATAGAGTTCTAGTTACTCTAATGAGTCATAGTAAGTGATTAGGTTATCTACACTGGCCAACCAACCAGCCACTCAGTTGCCCAGTTGACTCTGACTTATTGGCTGATGGTGACCCCATGTGTTGCAGAGAACTGCACTCCATAGGGTTTCATAGCTGTTGTCTTTCAAAAATGGATTGCCAGGTCTTTCTTCCAAGGTGCGTCTGGGTGGGTTTGAACTGCTAGCCTTTCAGTTAGCAGCCAAGCATTTAACCATATATACCACCAGGGCTGCCTAGGTTAACTCTAATCATCAATAAATAAGTTTTATTTGTTATTTATTTTATACAATGCCCAGCAGAAGTGCCTGCACAAATTAATATTTCGTAAATATTTTAGATAATGATCCTGGTGATAGTTGCAATAATCACAAATCTGGTAACTTAGAATTATAAGTTCATGTTTTGGAGCAATGTAGAGGATGACTATAGACAACCCATCCTCAAACAGAGTAATATAAAGCCTGACTCACATACTTTTTGAATTCCTAATGAATGTGAGTTGAATGAGCTGCCTATATGAATGTGGAGATTAAAAGACCATGCTGGGAGCATAGAATGCAGACTTTTAATACCACAAAGGACTGTGAATGCTTGTGAAGATGACTATTTAAGCAATCTCTGATGTCTTTCCTTAGGTCCCATTTTGATATATACACATGGTTAAAGGGAAAAGCAGGTTATCACTTTCCCGTATCTTATGTAAACTCTCTATATTTTCACTATTTTCCTTCTGTATTGTGCAGAGGAAACAATATCAATTTCAATGTTATAACTGTCTGAGAGAACTCAGAAAATCACAGCTCAGGTATTCCTTCCACCTACCTCTCCTGTACATTTTCTGGAATGACAGTCACCTCACAGATCTATTTCAAAAGTTAGCATTTCTCCTTTTTTTAACTGCTTGTAAACTATCTGTAGGAATTTATTTCCCACAGTGGAATTTGCCATGATATAAGGAATTGAGAAGATTTTCCAAATAACTTGATTTTAACCAGGCAACAAATGTTGGCAATTCATTAGGGAAGCTGATTGTACAAGTGAATGCAATCCACTTTGGGAATAGCAGCCTATTTGTTAATTTATCCAAATAGCATATCTGTTGATCCAAGATTTATTAAAGAAATGACTGAGATGCAAGCTTTCTTGAAAACGTAATTTTGTGTATATTAGGAGAGAGTTTTGTAAGATAGCACAAGTGACAAGAATTTGGTGACTATGAGTACGAAGACTATGCTGCCGATGAAAATCAATCAAAAGAGAACACAATATTTACATAAACGCCATAGTAACAAAGATGCAACTGCCCTGTGATAATGAAGTGAACAGATTATCAGGCACAACATAATGAGTGCCTTGTTTCCAATCAGCTTTTATAAACAAACAATGACGGATCCATCACCCAAAATTAGCAGAAACATCAGAGTGCAATGATTATTTAATTAAAATAGGCGGGGTAGATAAATGCAGCAAAAACTAAAAGCCTTATCTAAAATAATATGCTAGCAAAATGTTTTGAAATGAAAGTCCTAAAGCAGAATACATATATAAATCCACTGGGTTACTTTTCAAGAGAATAAATTGGAACCATGATATTGTTTCAATTACTACAATTAAAGATTTCACATTTAAGTTGAATGAAAGCAATGATTGTGTTTAGAAAAATAAGGTGATCTTAGATGAACAGTGGCACGAACATGCAGCAGACAACATTTTTAGATAGGTTTTACCATATTTTATATGAATTATTTATATAAATGTATTAATCAACTTGGTTTTCTATTATGATCAGATTATGGACAAATTATGGTAATACATTTTGGTAAAATAATGCCATTATTAGATCATGAGATGTTTCCATATACACAGAATAGAACTGATCATTGGTATCTATAAACTTTAGAACTTTGGAATCCCAAATATTTTAGATTTTAGCATTTTAACTATTATCATATCATTTGGGGGATATTTACATTTATTCTCTATTTGAATTTCATTTTCTTTTTTGAAAATATAGTACTTTGGGCTCTAGAATACGATGCAAATTTCCATCTTTAATAGCATTTTTTAAATTACACAAAGCATAAAATCATTTTAAAGTTCTTTATTTTGGTAGAAAAATGTATTTTTTAAGTTTTGAACCAGACTTATTGTTTAGTCTGTTACAAGGTCCCAATGTCTGGTAACAAAATATTCTTTTAAAAAAATGTATCTTTGATGTTTTGAATGACATTTTAACACAAGACTAAAATAAAAGTATTTTGTCTTAATACCAGTAGTAGTCACCATTGAGTGGATTCCAACTCATGGTGACCCTATGTGTGTCAGAGTAGAAAGATACTCCGTAGAGTTTTCAATAACTGATTTTTCAGAAGTAGATTGCCAGGCCTTCCTTTAGAGGCACCTTTGGGTGGACTCAACCACCAACCTTTCATTAGCACTTAAGTGTTTGCACCACCAAGGGACTCTTTTATCTTAACAAAGATGTGTTTTCATTGAATTCTGCATTATTGATAAAGTAAAACAAAGTTATGAATAATCTTGTATAGGGAATCCTAACCCCAAATGTAAAGGTGAAAGTTGATTCAGAGAGTCAAAATTTGGTAAGTATATAGGGTAGTTTTGAACAGGAAACATATCAGCCATTTTTTAGAAGCTCTATTGTTATCTTTAAACAATCTAAAAATTCATATATTATGGCTTTATCCTTATTTAGGTAGTGGTTATTTCTGTTGGGCCGTTGTTAAACCTTAAGATACAATTTAAAAATATATAAATAGAAGAAACTGGGAGATACCTTTGCTTAAAATCTTCAAGAGTAGCCATGCGCTCAGTCTCATGAACCACCCGTCCTTTTCTGCACAGACTCTTCTCTTTGAAGTTGATGCTCACTCTTTGCAGATATGCAGGGCATGAGGAGAACGCCATCTGGCCTGAGCACTGGAAGATAAATGAATATCTAAAAGGAATAGCTTTTATTACGTTGGTATAGATAAAAGAAGATAGAGCTTCTAGGCTCTGATGAAATTGCATTTCAAAAGGATGGAGAAATAAATAGATAAGAAGACCCAAAGAAGTACAGTTTGAGTAGAGTACTGGGCTTCAGCAAGTTAGTCTCCACTTCCAGTTCAGACACTGATGTTTCCCATTTCACTTCTGCTCTGAGCCACACACTGCCTTCTGTGAACTGGGGAACCGACTAAGTGGACACTCAGACTACTCTTTCCCTCCTCTGCATTGAACATTCAGCACTATGCTTTGTCCTAGTTCTGTAATCTTGGCTTATGCCTGTTTTATGCCAGTTTTATATCCTTTTTTTTTTTCTAACTTTCTTTCTTTTTGTGGTACGCTCTTTGGATTGTGTTTTGTTTGCTTTTATCTTTTATATTGATTTAGAAGTCAGGACCCTGGGTGGCGCAAGTGGTTTGCCTTCATCTACTAACCTAAAGATTAGTTATTAGAACCCACCCAGATGTACTGCGGAAGAAAGGTCTGGTGATCTCCTTCTGTAAAGATTAGAATCAAGAAAACCCTGTAGAGTCGGTTCTATTCTGTATCACATGGTGTTGTCATGAGTCTGAATCAACTCGTGGGCAACAGGTTTTTTGTTTTTTTTTTTTTTTAAATTGATTTAGAAAGTAAGCTTTTTTTAAATTGATTTAGAAAGTAGTTTTTTTTTTTATTTGAACAGTATTTACCAATATAAATTTGAACGAAACTTTCAATGACAGTTCATTTATTATCAAATTCAGAAATAAAATGCACCTTCCGACTTAATTCTATATGCACCTGTTCCTTGTTTTTGATGCTTACCATCAGCATTTATTTCATGTCATTTCTTCCCTTTGTTGACCTCTTTGTTGACAGGCAGTATGACGGGGGGAAAGTGTTTTCCTAAGTTTCTTTCATGAGGTAAACATGAATAAAAATTTTATTGTTGTTGTTAATCAAACTCCACTGACTGGTAAATTTATAATTTAGTTTTTGTTAATTTATAATTTATAATTTAAGTTGGGCTTATTTTCTGCATTTCTGTAGGTATTTTGGGAAAGGAGGAACAATCTTCATTTTGTTTTTGTTTTTTTTTCCTAATTCTTTTTTTTTTTAATTTTATGGTGCTTTAGGTGAAAGTTTACAGCACAAATTAATTTCTCATTCAAAAATTTATATACAAATTATTTTGTGACATTAGTTGCAATCCCCACAGTGTGTCAGCACTCTACCCCTTTCCACCCAGGATTTTCTGTACCCATTCCTTCCAGTTTTCTTGTCTCTTCCTGACTTCTCATCTTTGCTTTTAGGCAGGTGTTAACCATTTGGTCTCACATACTTGATTGAACTAAGAAGCATATTCCTCACATGTGTTATCATCTGTTTTACAGGCCTGTCTAATCTTTGGATGAAGGGTGTACTTTGGGAATGGCCTCAGTTCTGGGTCGGCAGGACATCCAGGGACCTTGGTTTCAGGGGTTCCTCAGTCGCCGTCAGACCAGTAATTCTGGTATATTTTTGTGAATTTGAATTTTGTTCTACATTTTCTCCTGCTCTGTCTGGGACCCTCTATTGTGATCCCTGTCAGAGCAGTTGGTGGTGGTAGCCAGGCACCATCCATTTCTTCTGGGCTCAGGCTGGTGGAGGCTGTGGTTCATGTGGTCCATTAGTACTTTGGACTAATATTTTCCTTGTGTCTTTGGTTTTCCTCATTCTCCTTTGTTCCAGATGTGATGGGACCAATAGATGTATCTTAGCCGCTCATAAGCTTTTAAGATCTCAGACACTACTCACCAAAGTAGAATGTAGAACATTTTCTTTATGAACTATGTTATGCCAGTTCACCTAGATGTCCCCCGAGACCACGGTCCCCAGTCCTCAGCCCCAGGAACTTGGTCCCTCAAGGTGTTTGGTTGTGTCAAGGAAGCTTCTATGACTTTGTCTTGGTAAAGTTGTGTTGACTTCCCCTATACTGTGTGTTTTTCCCTTCACCAAAGTTAAATCCTGCCTACTATCTAGTGATTTCCCCTCCCTACCCATCCCCTCCTTCATAACCATCAAAGATTGTTTTTTTCTGTTGTTAAACCTTTTCTTGGGAGTGGTCTCATAAGACATTTGTCCTTTTGTGATTGACTTGTTTCATTCAGCATAATGCTTCCAGATTCATCCATGTTGCGTGATGTTTCATGGATTCATCATTGTTCTTTATTGTTGCATAGGATTCCATTGTGTGTATGTACCATAATTTGTTTATCCATTCATCTGTTGATGGGCAATTAGGTTGTTTCTATCTTTTTGCTATTGTGATAATGCTGCAGTGAACATGGGTGTGCATGTGTCTATTTGTGTAATGATTCTTATTTCTCTAGGATATATTCCTAGGAGTGGCATTGCTGAATTATACGGTATTTCTCTTTCTAGTTTTTTAAAGGGGTGCTGTATTGTTTTCCAAAGCAATTGTACCACTTTACATTCCACTAGCAGTGCATACGAGTTCAATATCTCCAACGTTTGTTAATTTCTGTTTTGTTTTTAATTAGCGCCAGTAACACAGGAGTGAGATGGTATCTCATTGTAGTTTTGATTTGCGTTTCCCTGATGGCTAATGATCACGAGCATTTCCTCAGGTGTCTGTTGGCCTCCTGAATGTCTTCTTTAGTGAACTGTCTTTTCATATCCTTTGCCCATTTTTCAATTGCATTATTTGTTTTTCTGTTACTGAGGTGTTGAAGTATTTTGCAGATTTTAGACATTAGACCCTTGTCGGATATGTCCTAGCCAAAACTTTTTTTCCCAGTCTGGAGGTTCTCTTTTTACTCTTTTGGTGAAGTCTTTTGGTGAAGCATAAATGTTTACTTTTTAGGAGCTCCCAGTTATCTAGTTTATCTTCTGATGTTTGTGCATTGTTAGTTATGGTTTGTTTTGTATTTATGTCATGTATTAGGGCCTCTAGCATTCGCCCTATTTTCTGTTCCATAATCTTTATTGCTTTTGGTTTTATATTTAGGTCTTTAATCCATTTGGAGTTAGTTTTTTGTGTATGGTGTGAGGTATGGGTCCTGTTTCATTTTTTTTTTACAGATGGACATCCAGTTATGCCAGCACCATTTGTTAAAGAGACTGTCTTTTCCCCAGTTAATGGACTTTGACCCTTTGTCAAATACCAGCTGCCTGTCTAAAAAACCAAACCCATCACCATCAAGTCGATTCCGACTCATAGCTACCAGTGGATGGATTTACATCTGGGTTCTCCATTCTGTTCCATTGGTCTGTGTGTCTGTTGTTAACAATCTTCATTTTGGAATTTCAGCCAACACTATTCTACGCTGAAAATTCAGAGCTGGTATTTGCATTTTGATTATTTCCATTTCCTCAGAGTCTCCTTCAAACAGAGAGCTTCCTCAGTACCACGTGTTAGGCCAGGTGTTTCATGAACGTTATCTCATTTGACTATCACAATAATTTTGTGAGTTAGGCATTATTGTTTCTATTTTTACGTAGTAAAAAACTGAGGCTTAAAATATATGTGTTTTTGTTTTTTTTCCCCCAAATTCATAGTGAGGAAAACCAAAAAAGACTCAAACCTATTGCCTTCGAGTCTGATTCACAGAGACCCGATAGTACAGAGTAGAACTGCCCTATAGGGTTTCCAAGAAGTGGCTGCT
Source organism: Trichechus manatus latirostris (assembly GCF_000243295.1). NCBI lineage: Eukaryota > Metazoa > Chordata > Mammalia > Sirenia > Trichechidae > Trichechus > Trichechus manatus. The sequence continues at coordinate 16,630,340 of NW_004443980.1, forward strand.
GGATTCAAACTGACAACCTTTTGGTTAGCAGCTGAGCTCTTAGCCACTGCACCACCAGGGCTCCTTAGTGGAAATACATTTGTCTAAATCTAAAATCCATGCTACTTCCTCCATAGTGATATTCCACATAGAAAAAATAATAATAATTTGGCTGTAATATTAACTTCTCGTAATGTACATATGTGGCAAATGTGAAATCATTACTAAAGGAGATAATATTGGGAAAATTAGTTTTGCCTATTCTCTGCAATTTACTTAGTTTGAAAGGGCTAATAACCTGAAGATATTGGTAATTATTTAATTATTTTATATTTGAATTTTTATACAGAAATGAAAATTCATAGACATGGGACTATTACGAAAGCTACTTTTTATAGCTGCACGCAAATTAACACAGAGCAAAAGAAAAAGGAAGGAATTTCTTTATAGAAAGCCGGATTCTCCCAGATTCTAACCAAGGAACTTATCACTATAACATCTAACCAATTATTGAAGCTTCCTAGAAAACTCTAGTAAAAATACACTTGGATGGTCTAAAACTAAAGTGAATATATTTAAAATAAATTATAGAATTGCAATGGAAAAGGAATGGTCTTCTCAATAAAAGGTAATGGATTAATTGGATCATATAATAGGTTTAAAAAAATGTATCTCTTCTACCTCATACTACACACGCTCACATACACACAAACATACACACACAAACATACATTAGACAAATAATTTCAAATGGACCAAAGATCTAAATGTAAAGTGTAAAACAATAAATATTTTAGCAGACAATATAATAGAATATCTTTACCACCTTGGAATAGACAAAGATTTATTAAACATGACACAAAATAACTAAACATAAAATAAATAAACTGATAACACTGAAATATTAAAAATCACTTTCTGTGTATCAAAAAATACCATTAAGAGAGCAAAAAGATAATGCAAGAGTTGAAAAAGATATTGACAATACAAACACCCAACAAACGACTCCTATCTAAAATATATAAAGGACTCCACAAATCAGTAGGAAAAATACAGAGGACCAATGAGAAAATTGGCAAAAGAACTGCCAATATGTTTTACAAAAGGAGGAATTTGAGTAAACCTGAAAAGGTGCTCAACTTCATTAATCATCAAGGGAGAATGCAAATTTAAATTCACAATGTGATATACAACCATGTCCTTATCAGAAGGGCAAATGAAAAGAATAAAACCAGTATTAGCCAGCATGTGGAAGTGTAAATAGGCATATCCTCTTTGGAATATTATTTGGTAGTACGTACTACAGCTGAATTTCCGTATTCCCCTTACCTGGCATTTCACTCCTAGGTTTGCATCTGATGGAGCTGCATACATATATTCATCAAAAGACAATACTAGAATGTTCACAATATAACTAAAAATTGAAAACAACCAAAGATCCTTTAGCAGTAGTATGGTGCCATGAATTAAATTGTGTCCTCAGAAAATATGTGTTGGAGAAATAGACGTATGCACACCCATGTTCATTGCAGCATTGTTCACAATAGCAAAAAGATGGAAAAAACCCAGGTGCCTATCAACAGATGAATGGATAAACAAACTATGGTACATACACACATTAGAATACTATGCAATTATAGAGAACAATGATGAACCGGAGAAGCATCTCACAACATGGATGAATATGGAGGGCATTATGATGAGTGAAATAAGTGAATCACAAAAGGACAAATATTGTATGAGACCACTACTATAAAAACTCATGAAAAGATTTACACACAAAAAAACAATCTTTGATGGTTACGAGAGAGGAGGGGGAGGGAAAAACACTAAATAGACAATAGATAAGCGGTAACTCTGGTGAAGGGTAAGACAGTACACAATACTGGGGAAGCCAGCACAAGTTGTCCAGTGTAAGGTCATGGAAGCTCCATAGGCACATCCAAACATCCTGAGGGACCAAATTACTGGGCTGAGGGCTGTGGTGACCATGGTCTTGGGGAACATCTAGCTCAATTGGCATAACACAGTTTATAAAGAAAATGTTCTACATTCTACCTTGGTGAGCAGCGTCTGGGGTCTTTAAAGCCTGTGAGCAGCCATCTAAGATGCCCCACTGGTCTCACCCCTTCGGGAGCAAGGGATAATGAAGAAAACAAGATACAAGGGAAAGATTAGTCCAAAGGACTAATGGACCACAACTACCACGGCCTCCACCAGACTGAGTCCGGTACCACCAGAAGGTGCCCGGCTACCACCACTGACTGCTCTGACTGGGATCACAACACAGGGTCTTGGACAGAGCTGGAGAAAAACGTAGAACAAAATTCTAACTCACAAAAAAAGACCAGATTTACTGGCCTGACAGACTGGAGAAACCCCGAGAGTATGGCCCCCGGACACCTTTTTAGCTCAGTAATGAAGTCACTCCAGAGGTTCACCATTCAGCCAAAGATTAGACAGCTCCATAAAACAAAATGAGACTAATGGGGCACAGCAGTCCAGCGACAAAGAATAGAAGGCAGGAGGGTACAGGAAAGCTGGTAATAGGGAACTCAAGGTTGAGAAGGGACAGCGTTGACTTGTCTTGGGATTGTTAACCATTGTCATAAAACAATATGTTTACTAACTGTTTAATGAGAAACTATTTATTCGGTAAACCTTCATCTAAAGTACAATAAAAAAATGTGTTGGACGAATAGACATATGCACACCCGTGTTCATTGCAGCATTGTTCACAATAGCAGAAAGATGGAAACAACCTATGTGTCTAGCAACAGATGAATGGATAAACAAACTATGATACATACACACAATGGAATACTATGCAATTATAGAGAACAACGATGAATCTGAGAAGCATCTCACAACCTGGATGAATCTGGAGTACGTTATACTGAGTGAAACAAGTCAATTACAAAAGGACAAATACTGTATGAGACCACTACTATAAAAACTCATGTAAAGATTTACACACAAAAAGAAACAATCTTTTACTCCACTGGTCTCATCTCTTCGGGAGCAAG
>NW_004443980.1:16633908-16664031 GCF_000243295.1 Trichechus manatus latirostris
AAAAAGAAACAATCTTTGATGGTTACGAGGGAGAGGAGGGGGAGAGAAAAACACTAAACAGACAATAGATAAGTGGTATGCTTGATGAAGGGTAAGACAGTACACAGTACTGGGGAAGCCACCACAACTTGTCCAAGGCAAGGTCATGAAAGCCCCATAGACACATCCAAAATCCCTGGGGACCAAATACCTGGGCTGAGTGCTGTGGGGACCATGGTCTCGGGGAACATTTAGCTCAGTTGGCCCACCATAGTTTATAAAGAAAGTATTCTACATTCTACCTTGGTTAGTAGCTACTGGGGTCTTAAAAGCTTGTGAGCAGCCATCTAAGATACTCCACTGGTTTCACCCCTTTGGGAGCAAGGGAGAATGAAGAAAACTAAAGACACAAGAGAAGGATTAGTAAAAAGGACTAAGGGACCACAACTACCACAGCCTCCATCAGACTGACTCCAGCACAGTTAGATGGAGCCCAGCTACTAACACCAACTGCTCTGACAGGGACCACAATAGAAGATATAAGGTCCTGGACAGGGCTGGAGAAAAATGTAGAACAAAATTCCAACTCACACATACACACACAAGAAGACCAGACTTACTGGTCTGATAGAGACTGGAGAAACCTTGAGAGTATGACCCTCCAACACCTTTTTAGCTCAGTAATGAAGCCACTCCTCAGGTTCATCCTTCGGCCAAAGATTAGACAGGCTAATAAAACAAAATGAGACTAAATGGACACATCAGTCCAGGGGCAAGGACGAGAAGGCAGGAGGGGACAGGAAAGCTGGTAATGGGGAAACTAAGGTCAAGAAGGGGAGAGTGTTGACATGTCGTGGGGTTGGCAACCAATGTCACAAAACAATATGCTTATTAATTTGTTTAATGAGAAGCTGGTTTGCTCTGTAAACCTTCATCTAAAGTACACTTAAAAAAAAAAAAGAATGTACACATAAAACCAAAAAAAGAGAAAAAACCTCTCAAAAGACATATTAAACTTGGAAAAAAAGTATGTGTAGGAACCCTAACCCATATACTATATACCCATGTCAGTGTAGGGTGTGACTCAAACCTAATGATTTCTGAGTATAAAGAGCAGATTAAGACACAGACATGGGCACAAAGTGGGGAAGACAGAAGCCAGGTGAGGATTGTCTACAAGCCAAGGCACCAAGGTACATCCAACAGCTACGGTCAAGAAAGAAATTAACATGGCTGGGACCCCGATTTGAACTTCAGCCTTCAGAAATGTGAGAAAATACATTTCTGTTCTGTAAAGCTACCCACTTGCGGTGCTTCTGTTACAGAAGTACTAGGAAATGAAGACATATGGAAAAATAAATTATGTTGTATTCACATAGCGGAATCCTACAGAGTAATGAGAAGGAATGAGCTACATCCACATGCAACAATGTGGGTGAAATTCACAAACATAATGTCATGCAAAAGAATCCAGACATACTGTATGATTCCATTTATAGAAAGTACCAAAAGAAGTAAAACTAATCTGTGGTATTGAGATCCAGGAAAGCAGTTCCCATGGGACAGGGGTGATGTTAGTGACTGCGAGGGTTCAAGGTGGACTTCTAGACATTGCTTATTGATCCCGGTGCTGGTTACATATTTTTCAGGGTTTGTGAAAATTCACTGAGCTGTGCACTTATAATATGTACAATATACATAGTAAATATAATGTATGTATTTATACTTAAATAAATACCTTTAACAATTGAACCTTTAATGTGGAGACTGACTGGGAGTGAAGTTTTAATTTTCCACAGGTAAGCAAATAATCTAATATTCTTTGAAATGCACCTGATGTATTTATGATACTCTGTGATATAGAGTACTATGTTTGATGGCCTATATGATTCTACTATGTCGAAGACTATCAGAGAATCCAAGAGCTGAAAGAGAATTTGAAATCTTCTCTTTCAGACTCGTTGTTTTGTGGCAAGTGTTTATTGTGGTTATTATCATTGTTGTCGTTTTTATTAGTAAATAATATCTACTCAACAGACAATCAGAGTTCAGAGATGTCAAAGAGCTCACACTATAATGGGATAGTATGTCTAACTTCTTCAGGCCTCCAAGAGACATCCTTCACATCAGAATCATGGTATTGGCTCATTCCCTTTGATTCAATGTGGAAACCCCTTGTAAATCTAGTCCCAGTACTAATGTACTCCAGGGTCATGGAGGAGTTGATCCCTGAAGGTACTAATGGTGTCTACAAAGATTTATAATGTACTGATGGCCACGCTAAACAGATACACATCAAATCACCATCATGTATAATTTGCATCGAAGGCTCTCTATGCTTGAGAAACTTTACATGCAATTATTTTGAAACTCAGCAAAGGTTGCTAACAAAAGAGATGATAATGTCAAAAGCCATAGAGGCACACAGTTCCTTTCAGCTCAATTTCTCCTCATCTAGCTATAATTTCTAGAACATGTGGAAATAACAAAAGCAGCTGGGAGCTAGAGACATGAGTTTTAGCTTAACTAGTAGATAGACATGTGATAAGGAGACCTGGTGGCATCAACTGTTAAGCACTCGGCTGCTAACAGAAAGGCTGGCAGTTCAAACCCACCCAGCATCTCTGCTGAGGGAACATCTGGCAATTTACATCGATAAAGATTACAGCCAAGAACACCTTTTGGGGGCAGTTCACTCTGTCAAATGGGGTCACTATGAGTTCAAGTCAACTCGACAGCACCTAACAGCAATAATAACAGTTACGTGATTACAGACAGTCATGAAAACTTCTTGGGTCATTTCCCATCACTGGTTAAGTGAAGGGATTAAAACTGTGATTATTAGTTTCCCTTCCAACTTTAAAATTCTCAGCTTCTTGTAATAGTACTAACTTTTACGTTATTTAATGCATTTTCACAGTTACTTTTCTAAGAGTCTAAATCTCTTTTCTCTTCTTTTTTTCTTTCATTTTATATGGACCAAAAATTTATCTTTGCTGAAACCTAAAACTCAGCTAAAGGCAAGTTCAGTTGTTTAATGTTAAGTATGGGAAATATAAACAGTAAATTACTAATGTTGTAGCCAATTGAAACAGCTCTAATGATCAGTAATTTTCAGAAATAAAAGGGTGTGACTAATACTGTATAAGCCCAGTTAACTAACAAACTCTTTGCTTGCACTTTACAAAGTTAAATACAAGTAGATATTTATAGATAATCTCAAATTAACACAATAAACGTATTTATACAAATGTCAATGCAAGTTCTGGTTAATGTCAAGAATAAGTGAATTATCTTGACATATACCGGAGTTTGAATAGTTAATAACACTCAGTTCATAAAGTTTTTATTGTATATATTGTATTTGAAAATTATATATGCCTAACATTTATGTTTAATTAAAAAGGAAAAAGTACATCAGCTTTCTAGAAATTTTGCTCTGAAGAGTTTGCATTGGTGCTCAGAAAAACATTATACGAGTGTCTTATTACTGCATTTATTTTTCTTTGTTTAAGATTTGTAAACTTGACTGAATAAGTTTGTTAGATACTTTTAGAAAATAGTCAAAGCAGGCAACATAAGACAGCAACAAAAAAGGTGAAGAATAAGAACAACTCAGAGAAAACGAAACAAGTTAAACTTTTTGAACTTCTTTGGTTTTTGAAGAATTCAGCTGATAGGTGAAGAAACCGGCAGAACGTCTTTTATCGGGAGATACCAAATGAGACTGAAGACTTAGAATGCACACAGAAAAGAAACTGCACAGGCAATACTTGTGTACCTTTCCTAATTCAAACAAAAGAAAGCAGACAACAGTTACTACTACATATAAACAATACATAAACACCTTTAACATTATGAGACGTTGATAAGGAAAATAAAAGACGTTAATCTCTGACACCTAGAAAATCAATTTTTCAAAGTGGGGAAAATTGTTTATCAAGCCTACACTGCAGTTTATTGACTTCTTTTGCAATATTGGCACAAAACAATAAGCTCATGGAATACTGAAAAGGTAAATCCAAAGAGTATAAGCATTTCTACCTGCCAAAGAGCTTTCAATAGCACCCCTGTCCTGCTGAGAAACTTTGGGAAGAATAGTTTAAAAAAATGGAAAATTTCTACTCCAGTGAAAACCTAAAGTGAGGATGTGGACAACAGAACTGGAAACTTGGGCTTGGCTATTCCTGGCAAAGGATTGAAAGAAAACTACTGTCTACAAGTACAGTAGAGATAAACTGGACCAAATGAACAAGTAATTCGCTTGCTTCCTGATAAGCAAAACGATCTAGAGGAGATGCTACATGGTGCAAGACTGGGCAGTTCTTTAGAAATTATGAAGGGGTGATGTTAAATGACTGGTTAGATTTCTTGCTCCAAGTTACAAAAAAGGTCTCCAAGTTCAAAGATTAAACTTATCACTTCAACAGGCATATTTTTAAACGTCATGAGTACAGTACAGAATACCTGAAGCAACAATGAATGTGGGTAATTTGAGTAGCAAGAATTTATTGGAGAATTGGAATGATTTGAATGCAGTATATTTTTGTAATATATGTTCTTGTGAAATTATCAGAAATGCATACGTTCAGCCACTTGTGTCTTATTTAAATCTGCATGCATTTCAAATGAGATTCAAGAAAACTTTATGATTCATTGCATTTGATTCATCACCATATTGCTTTTTAAGAGTCTTTGATGTTCAAGAAATCTTATGTGTCTTTTGGATAAGCCTTCTTAAGCCTTTTTCCCTCAAGTAAGAAAGTTATACTTCACTAACTGTAAGAAACCTTCCAGGATTAAAAATATGCTTTGCAACAGAAAATCAAGGATGTTCCAAGGAGTTGCCAACACACATCTTCCTTATCAGCAAACTGATAGAAGCCAGGCATCGAATACTTGACAAGTGATCAGTGTATTGGAAAACAATCAACAGCAGAGAACAAAACTAGAAATCATATTGGAGGGGCTTGAGGCAAAAAAAAAATAAAAACACTGCTTCAAAAGGAAGAATATTGACAGGAGATAAAATGAAACTGCATTCTGGATGTGTCCATTGCAAAAGAAGGTAAAGATAAAGAACAACAAGTGATCATTTTTCCTGGATTTAAGTTATTGTAGGAGAAAACCAAGAAAAATATCTATGCTCTAAATTGAGCTTTGGGTCTAAATGTTTTAGGAAAAATTGAGAAAAATATAGACAATATTTTTATCTTTCCATTACGTTCGTATTTGCCTCACTGCCCACAAAAGTAAATAATACCCACAGTGCAATTGACTGGGCTAATGGTCTCTCTGTGTTTCTGGGTCTGTTCTCTTTTCTGTTTCTTATAAGGACGCTTTTCAATGGACTTAGGACCCACCCTAATCTAGAATGATCTAATTTCAAGATCCTTACCTTAAATATATCTTCAAAGACCCTTATTCCAAATAAGGTCAAATTTTGAGCCTCCAGACTAGAGTCATCAATAGATTATTAAGTGATATTCTTGTTTTTGCTTCTGTTTGTATCAGACCAATTCTCCAGCTAAGAAATTTGAAACATGGGTAAAATACAAACAAAATCAGCTCCAAAAGCAGGCAAAGAGTGTGTATGGCAGCCAGGACGTCAAAGAGGTCAAAATCCAGGAAAAGGAGAAGCATTTTGGAAGGAGCCTGACACTGTGCTGCTTTGCCTCTTGGTGATTCACAGCAGCACAGGCTGAAATGCCAGGCTTAAAGCCATGGCCTAGATTTTATGGCATCTCATGAGGTTCCAAAAACAAAACCCAAACCCATTGCCATTGAGTCAATTCTGACTCATAGCAACCCTGTAGGGCAGAGTAGAACTGCCCCACAGAGTTTTTACGGAGCACCTGCAGATTTGAACTGCTGACCTTTTGGTTAGCAGCTGTAGCACTTAACCACTACACCACCAGGATCATGAGGTTAGGGAGACAAAAATACAGTACAGGGTGACCAAGGCAGCCAGGACTTGGAGGACTAAGATTCTGGAAAAAAAAGTAAGCCAAATGACATGCTTCTGGCCCTTCTTTTCTCATAGTATTTGTAGCTTCATAAATTATGTTAGATTAAGAAATAAGAACCAAGAAAAAATCAGCTAAGAGACTAAGAAGGAAAGTGAAGTTTTTGGCTATCTTACTAATAACTTTTTAAATATTAGAGCTATCTTGATGATATATTCCATTTTTGAGCAAGTAATTCCAAATTATGTATCTAGTGAATACCTTTTAAATATAATTTTCTGGAATTATTATCATTTTTCATGAATATGAGGCTTAACAGTGTTACTTCTGCTTCTTTTTTTATTAAATCTATTATCTGAACAGATTAAATTTTGATTAAGCCACACATAACAAAGTATAAATAACACTAACATTTAAAAAGATCATTTTTAGACTACATAAAGATCAGCGTTCATTCAAGGGTTAGAAGTTTTAAGCTTGTCGTTTTTGTTGTAGTTGTTAGGTGCCATCAAGTTGATTTTCAACTCATAGCAACCCCATGTGACAGAGCAGAACTGCCCCATAGGGTTTTCTAGGCTGTAGTCTTTAGGGGAGATCACCAGTCTATCTTCTTTGGAACCACTGGGTCTGTTTGAACCTCTAGCCTTTGAGTTAGCAACACAGTGCTTAATGTTGGCGCTACCAGGTTTAAAATGGCATATGTTGCTCAATTTTCAGTATATACTCAAATATATATATATTCAAATACCTTTGTTTTAATGGAAAGGAAATACTGGAATCATAATTTAAGCTAGAATTAGCAATTTATGACCCTAGCTCCCAAAGTGAACCTCCTGGAATATATTTGTAAATTATTAATCAGGAAATGCTAGACTAGATGTTCTTTAATTTGCCTTTCAATTTTAAAATTCTCTCTTCTGATTTACCTATCAAGATTTTTTTTGTTTTAATCCATCATGAAAAATATATTTTATCTTGTTTTATTCAGTTAAAAGATTCAACGGTAACTTAATTATATTTTCATCATTAGCCACTTAATTATTTTTCCAGTTTTCCCTAATGACCTAAGTTCAGATTTCTAGGCTTGGGTTTACTTCCACAAAAGTTTATTAGAGCACATAATGTTTTCAGTGTTAATAGGTATTATAAATAATTGTGTTTTAACTTAAAAGCACTCATTTTCAAATGTCTTTATCTCACAATGGAATGGGAATGTTTAGTAACTACAAGTTGTTGTTTTACAAGGATGTTTTCCATATTCACCGTGCAATATTAAAAAAAAAAAGTATTGACAGATGAATCACAATCAATTCAAGATTTTTCTCATTAGCGAAACTTATATTAATTCAAGCTACCTGTTATTGCTTACACTACTCCCTTTGCTTATATACATTTTGGTAGCTTCTCTGTAACAACGGAGTCCATGGTATGTGGGCACATATAAGTCCAATTATACATTCCTGAGTAAACCACATCTCCTCCCCACCCCCTAACTTCACTACACGGGCACAAACAAATTATAAGCAATAGCACACACACACACGCACACACACATACACACACACTCAAACATGTAGAGGATGTGTCTCTCCCTTTTGTTTGGCACTGTGAATGTGTCCCCTCAGGCAATGGATGCAATCAAGTCCCAAGTTGTTGGCCTTTGGTCTGTTGGCCAAAACCGATGGAAAAAATGTGTGAATAATTTTAATGGTTTTCTGACAATTAATGAAGAAGTGAAATGTATTGTTCAGCTAGCCATGAAATTGTCAGTGGTGGCTTTCACTTGCAGCATTATTCATAGAGAAACAGTGTCCAGCAAAGTTTTATAAGAACTGATAAGAAGGTTCTATAGAAAAAATGACAAATAATAGAACAAGCCATAACTTTGCTTAAACTTTCCAACCATCAAAACATATGAATGACTGGTTTCTGAATATGGTTTCTCTCTAAGATTATTTACTTCACATTACTATATACATTAGACATTCATATATCTTTAGTGCCTTTCAGGGTTATATACACAAAATGTCCACTGCACTTTATGGGTAAATATAAGAGTTTTTTCAAGGGTAATTCTGTTTATGGATGACCTTTGCATTATGTGCTGTGCTTAAAATTTAACCCTCAACCCACCTCTATCCTATAAGCTGAGAGTCCATTGTACTCTTTAAGGATCAGCGCAAGAGTCACTTCCTTTGGAAAACCCTTTTTTTCCCCCTCTACTCAGGCTAAGACTCCCTCAGAGGTTATTTGTTGGCAATTTGATCAGCCTTCGGCTAGAGCATTTATCTCTTTGCTCTGTAGTTAGCTGTTTGATTAGATTATGAGTTTTTCCTGGGCTGAGATTGACTTTTATTTGTTCCATGCAGCCCATAGCACAGTGACTGGACTGAGCATGTTAGATGATGAATGAATTGTTACAAAGTCTGTTTCAAAAGAATAATATCATGACTCGTATGAATAAAAATGAACGTGTGTCAAAGATTTGATTCAGCTCATTTATTAACAAATCAGAACAACATTAAAACCAGTTCGAAGAGCATTTGAGAGGTCATGTATGTGTGTTTGTGTGCAATTTAATAAGAAAAGTTATTAGTTTTTATGGCTTAGGTACAAAACTAGTTAAAATCTGCAGGGTAATAAACCATAACCTTTGGCAGTATCTGTTCCACAGGGCAGAAATTATTTGCATCTCTTTGGGACAAAAGTCTACAAGTTAACAACTAACATCACTTAATTCGAGAACTTTAATCAAAAGTAAACAGTGATTCAAACTAAGCACGTCCACTTCTCATTATTCATGATCGTTATAGTCTATAAAGTCACTGTGAACACCACAATAGCAAATACCAAACCACTGTTCCTAGGGGAAATACAGGGTCAAGCTCCTGTGAACCTCTGGTCACAGCATTCTTATCAACCAATCAATACATAAACTTATTTTGTGTGTGTTTTCATTTAAAGGCTTCTTATTTAATATCCATTGTTAATTCATTAACATTGAAATCATGGCCAACAGCGCTGTAACTCATGCCTGAACAAAGCTTATCTAACACATGTACTTTGTATGTAAGGCAAGGAGACAGCACTTTAGCACTATCCTGGGGGACTTTTCAAACAGCAAAATCAACATAAAGCACAAAAATGAGCAAAATATGGTACTAAGGAACCTGCAAAAAGGACACTTGGTTACAGTATTAGAGCTGAAACAAGAAGGCAGAGCATTGCCTTGTTCAGCCTCAGCTGGGAACATACACGTTGGGTGACTCAACTTTTTCAACGCTCTGACTGTGAATGACCATGAAAACACCACAAGTACTGATTTGGGGACTAAAACAAATTTTAGTGAGTAGGCAAACTCAAAACATGGAGTCAGCAAATAATGAGGATTGACTGCCTATTCCTGTAGACACTAGATCATGCGTAAGTGACCTTAACTCCCCCATAATATTGAAAAGATTGTGTTGCCCACTTACTTCCTTTATTTCCAAGTTTTGGCTAATTTTTCATAAAAGAATGAATTAGTATATCCTTCCTAAAGGTATCTTTGAATGTAGAAACGTATCTACTAAGAGATGTACTCTATAGGTTCTGATCCTCCATTAACTTGAAAATTCAGTTTTAGAAAATGACCAGTTTTACATTCATTGCCAGGTAACTGAGGTCTCACTGTAATGGTTTAGTGATTTGAGGTCTCATCAGCACTTTAAATATGCAGTGCAATTTGATCTTTGAAGAGGGGTTATCTTTGAATACTTCACTGACATATAATGAAGGATTATAACACCCAAAATGAGCAATAAAAATATTTGAACAATCTTCATCAGATAAAGTTTCTGAATATCTCACATTAGTATCATTCATGTGAATAAAAATGATATATAGGGAAACCACACAAAAGATATTTGAACTCCACTGTCTTAGTTATCTAGTGCTGCCATAGCAGAAACACCGCAAGTGGGTGGCTTTAACAAAGTGAAATTTATTTCCTCACAGTTTAGGAGGCAAGAAGTGCGAATTCAGTATGCAGGCTCTAGGTGAAGGCTTTCTCCCTCCATTAGCTCTAGGGGAAGGTCCTTGTCTCTTTTCAGCTTCTGTTTCTTGGTCCCTTAGAGATCTTCATGCGACATGGCATCTATTTTCCCTCATCTCTACTTGCTTCTCTGTGCCTAATGTGCTCATTTTTTATCTCAAAATCTTAAAACACACCCTACACCTATATGGTCTCATTAACATAACAAAGAAAGCCCTATTCCCAAATGGGATTACAGCCACAAGTACAGGGGTTAGGATATACCACACATATTTAGGGGGGACACGATTCAATCCATTTTAAGTCAACTTGGATACGGAATATAGGGACTTATATTTTAAGAATATCAATTAGGAGGTGATTGTTTATCTTAATGAGCAATTTATGGATGTATCAATCATTTTGAATAAGAATCAAGGAAGGATGCATACAGTTAACTGTTTTTAGTGCTTATATAAATAGTACAGTGTTAGAACTAGCATGGGCCAAAGAAATCATCCATTGCAACTCCTTCATTTTACAAATGAGGAAATTGACACCCAGAAACACATTTTATTAGTTATTATGAATCACTATATGAATAATAAATTAACATACGGTTTTGCAAGAAAATATCACTTACTGGTGTGAGGTGCAATGTTGTCCAGTATTTAACTGGGCTGCTTGCTGAATCATCAGGGATACATGGGATAAGCAGTATATTTTGCATAGGCACTGAAACCAGTATCCTGAACTGGGATGACTCAGAAAACATAACCAGCTTCACTGTATGTGGTATTCCACCTACCAAAACAGCTGCACTTTAAAAGTAAAAATATTGAAGGAGGAAGTAGAAGTGGGTTACTGGGGAAAACCGATGAAACTTTGTGATTCACTCTAAAATAAAATTTTATTGCCATCAAAATTTATGTTTCTAGGGGATATGACTACTTTTGATTAGTCTATCGCCTTTATTCTTGCTGAATGAAAGCTTATCCAAGATTTTATTTGTCTTTGTAGATTTCCGTAGGTACCTGGGCCCTATTTTGTTAGTACAAAGTGTGGAGGTTTAGAATACTGGTAACTTTAGACCAGTATTCTAGTCTGGAGAAGCATCAGAGTTCCGGAAAATGTGGAAGGAAGTGTTGTCTGCTCTTCACTCTCCCACCTCTAGAATATAGGAATACCGCATGAAAAATTTCCTACGGTCACATGGCAAAGTTAACGTTTTAAAAAAGCTGTAATGATAGGTAACATTGATCCCAGAAAAGAGGAAGAACATTTTCAAAAGGTGAATTTAAACAGTGCAATGTTCAGTTGCTTCAAAATAACATTTCTGTGACACATTTAAGAATGCTAATTCTTAAAATGAATTTTGCAGATCACCTTTGTCAGAATCATCATGGTGTAATGATGCAGATCTCAGGATGAATTAGTGTCAGGGTCCTTGTTTGCAGGTATGGCTTTCCTAAACAGAAAAGGAATTTACTGGAAGGATATTTGGTAGCTCACAAAGTTGATGTTGAATCCAGAAACCAATGCTTGGAGAACGGACAAGAGCTAAGGAAGGCTGGGCAGCAGAAGCACAGCTGTGGTCACCGGAATGGTTGGGCACCATCACTGGCAACACGACTACTGGACTACTGGATTGTACATAAGCAATGAGGTCCTGATCATTAACTATTCATAAGCCTTGGACTCAGCAGTTCTTTAGAGCTTCCAGATTGATGATGCACATGGGATGATGATGGCCCTGGGGATGTGAAGCTTTGTGAGGAAACCCTCTCTAGACCATTCCTGTGCATCTCTTCCTATATATCCTTTTGTGTTTGTATCCTTTCTCTGCTGGATTAGAGATGGCCCTTTTCCAGAAGCTGGTAAATCATTTGTAACAGATTATCAGACCTGAGGGTGTACTGGGGCCACCTGGTTTAAAGTGGAGGAATCATATGAACCCCCTAGCTTGTGACTGGTACTCACTGACCTAGCCCCACGTGAGAAAAAGGACTGTATGAAGCGCTGGGGTCTGGACTGACCAGCGAAGGGAAGCAGAAATTTCCGTGAACTGGTTTGATACCACAAGTTGGTGTCAGTAGAAGTGGGATTCAATGCAGTGACTCCTGACTCATGGAAGCTTCGGGTTTTGGAGGAGAAAAGATAAAGGGTGAGGGATTCTGGATGGCTATACTGGTCTTTGATTCCTGGATGGTTACTTTGGTTTATGTTATCTGTAAATAAAAACAAACTGCTTTCTGTAAGTAACTATCAGCTTTCCCTGTTGCCAACACTTTGTGAGTGTCTAGTGTGTGTGACTAAATCAGGCTAGATTGATGTAGCACCCGTACAGGGGTTGGTGCTCCTGGTCGGGGTCCCCATCCTAGTGGTCTTGTGGCGCTTGGGATCTTAGGACCGCCTCTGAGGCATCCTGAGTCTGTCACATAATGAGAATCTGCATTTCTAAACACAATCAGTTCTACTATAATGGGACACGTTTCTTTAAATCACCACATTAGACAAAATCACCCGATAAATACCACCAAATTTATGGGGAAAATGGGATTAGGTCATGGCACTCCAAAATTCCATCAGTGACATGTTAAAAAATGTATAGGAAGTTAATGAAAACGGTTGTACAGTTTGACTCATGTTAAATGGTTAAGAAACACGTTTGTTGTTATGGTTATCAGTCGCAATCGAATTGATGCCAATTCATGCATACACAATAAAAATGTCTCTCTACCGTGAATAAGACCTGAAGTTTGCTTGTGGAAGTGGGTGTTGGAAGGATTTCAGCTTGTGAGTTATTATTTAATGGTAGAAGGGAGAGTTACTTGAAATCGGCTGCAAAGTTGTAGTACCAGATGTGCATAGGTTTGGCTCATAGTGAACTGAGGCAACTGGTAGAATTGTGTGCTGGTGTACGTTTTGCGTATTACAAAGTGGCTAGGTTCAGCCGGGTGCTGTTGTCTAAATTTACCTGAGTTTCTGCTGGATGAAATTGCACATAATCAAAAGCAAATTTGCATTATGCTCTACTGGTTACTTAAGATACCAATAACGTTGAAACAAATTAATGCTTCTAAACAACCAATACAGCAGAATTGGCTGCACTTCTGTGTGATTCTTATGTAAACCAAAGTGTTAAGACCTTTAGGGTCTTGGCCCTTCCCTGACCGATTCCCCATGCCCTTCCTGTCTAATGCCTTCTGTGATATAGGTCTCACAGTTTTGCATTCCCTCTCATTCTGTGAGGAGCATTGGTGGTTAAGTGGTAGGATTCTTACCCCTCCATGTGAGAGACTGAGGTTCTGGCCAACGCAACTCATGCACAGCCGCCACCTATCAGTCAGTGGAGGCCTGAGTGTTGCTCTAATGCTAAACAGGTTTCCACAACCAAACGTCGGGATGGCTCATGCACGTGGGCTTGCCAGGAGTTGGGGGTGACTCAGTGGCAGCTAACAACAACAACTCTTTCAGTGAGTGTAGGTACAGTGCAATGGGATGAGGGGCACTTTTCCTGTTTCTCTCCTGCATAATTCCTGGCTTTTCAAGAGGTAATTTACAAGTCTTCCTAAGTACCACAACTATCATCTCTTGGAGTGCTGCTGGTGCAGTGTTTAAGAGAGCAGCTGCTAATCAGAAGGTCGGCAGTTCAAATCCACCAGCTGTTCCTTGGAAACCTTATAGGGCAGTTCTGCTCTGTCCTATAGGGTCACTATGAGTCAGAATCGACTCAGCGGCAGTGGGTTTATCATATCTTATCCACCTCCATCGAAAAGGTCCCACTTCCCCAGACTCAATGACTTCAGCACCTGATTTCTATATTTCCTCTTATCATCTTCAGCAATGTCTAACTTAAAAAGCAAAAAAAACAAATACACAACAAACAAAATACAGTTGCTGACTAGTGGATTCCAACTCGACTCATGGTGACCCCATATTTGCAGAGTAGAATTCTGCTGTAAAGGGTTTTCATGGTTGTGACCTTTTGGAAGCAGATCGTCAGGCCTTTCTTCCACCTCCAAGTATATTAGAAGTGCCAAGCTTTTGGTCAGTAGTGGGGAGTTTAACCATTTGCCCCACTCAAAACCCAAAACCAAATCCATCGCTATGGAGTTGATTCTGACTCATAGTGACCCTATAGGACAGAGTAGAACTGTCCTGTAGTGTTTCTAAAGCTGTACATCTTTACAGAAGCAGATTGCTACATCTTTTTCCCATGGAGCGGCCGGTAGGTTTGAACTATTGACCTTTCAGTTAGCAGCCAAGTGCTTAACCACTGCGTCACCCAGGGACTCCTTAATTTCTTTAGTGGTGTCTTATTTGACACCTTGATCTTGCAGATCCTAACTCAGTGAGAAGCTTCTGATCTGCGTCTTCTCCCAGCAGTGGACTGAGCCTCCTCGTCATCGCTTGTCTTTACCTCATGGGTCTCTGCTGCCTGTTACTAAACTCGAACCTAGTTTGTCATTTGTCCTGTTATTCTCTATTCCTCAGGTAAAACCTAAGCATGAAAACATGTTGTATAGTGGTCAGCAATGGCTTTTCATATTTGGTCCATATCATTTGGCTTCTATTGTGACTGTTAGATCTCACGCTCAGCCACTGTATTGCCTTACTTTATAAAATGTAAATAAGAGCAGGACTTTGAGATTCAACACATACTAGGAAGGCTGTAGCCTTACTTTTTTTTTCAAATGAAAAACCTTATGAATTTCTTTTTAATACAAAGAAATTTCTTCTATATTTCAATCCCAGCTGCTATGGTTTTAACTTTTCACTTCGTTTGGGAGATTAAAGACAGGCGATCATTACGAGTCTTCTAAAAAGCCAAGGGACTGCAGTTAGATTAAAAGCTATTTATTCTGCACTTTGTATTTTCTTTAGTCCTTATTTTCAGATTGAACATAAGGTATCTGCAGCACAGATTGCTTTCAGAAAGATGAATTTGACTAAAACTCATACTATGCATTCATTCAATAAACATTTATTTTTGAATGCCTCCTATAACTCAGGGTCTCTGCTGGCCCAGGGCACATAAAAATGAATGGGAAAAAGTTCTTGTCTTTAAGGAGCTGTAGTGAATTCTATCATGTTCTGCCCATATACCCTTTTCCAAGAGAGAGGCACTCATTTCCTCAGCTGCTGGGAGTGTTGGTGGCTGACAGCTCTTAGCTAAGTCTATCTCCAGGTCTTGTCCATAGCCAAAGAGACCAACCTCACCCTAGGTCTTGCTCACTTCACCGAGGAAACCCACATCCAATGACTGGTCAATGTGGGGATTTACATCCCTTGCCCCCATATGGGACAATTCTGAAGGGCCACCCAGCTCCAGAGGCCCCCATCTGATTGATTGAGGCTTTGGTTGTAATTGCATCAAGTCACAGTTCAACTTCTTCCTTTACCCAATCCTGCTCCTTTGTTCCCCCACACTGTTGATCTTGAGAACGCAAGAACACGCCCCAGTAAACTTACTACATGTAAATCTCTATCTCAGAGTCTACTTCCTGGGGAACTTGACTGCCAATGGGAGTTCACAGTATGATTGGAAGGACCACTGTGAGCATTAATAATTGCAATAATATTTTGGAAATCACTCTTGTAGAGGTAAGCTCGTGGTGCTAGGAGAGAAGTACTTAGCCTAGACTGGGATGGGAGTGGGGAAATCAGGAAAATTTTCTGGAGAAGGTGACCTCTGAATTAAGATTTTAACATCAGTAGGAGTTAGCCTGGAGAGCTTTGGGAAGGGAGGAGGGCAAGAGAAGTTCCTTCTAGACAAGAAAGTAGAAAGTGCAAAGGCAAAGACTCATGACTAGGCTTGGGACAGTCAGGGAACTTCAGTAGTTCTGTCTGAGTTGAGCCTATGGGCAAGAGAGAAATCAGGGAGACATGAGGACTAAATGGTAGGCGAGGACCAAATCATGAGGGCCTTTTATTTCATGTTGAGGAACTTGCATTTCATGCTGAGAGCGGCTGGACTATTGAAGTTTTAAGCAGAGACACTAGAAA
The DNA here is from genome assembly GCF_000243295.1 of Trichechus manatus latirostris. Lineage (NCBI taxonomy): Eukaryota > Metazoa > Chordata > Mammalia > Sirenia > Trichechidae > Trichechus > Trichechus manatus. The sequence goes on from NW_004443980.1 coordinate 16,649,875, forward strand.
GCTTATATTGACCACAGTGTGGACATCGGTTGGAATGAGGTAAGGATGGAGGCACAGAGTCCCCTTAAGAAGCTGTTATGGAATCCCAGGAAAAGTGGAGCAGATAGTATCAAGACATAATGTGGTAGCAATGAGAGGACCTGGACGCTAATTGAATATAACGGGTAAGGATGAGGAGGCAAGGCATACCATTCTAGCATGGGCTGATGGGGAACTCAAAAATAGGATTTTTAAAGGACAAATATGTTAATTTTAATTATGAGTGTGAAGTATGTATGGGACATCCCAGTGGATACGCACGGGAAAAAAAAAGAAGAAAAAGGGGCATACGTACTTAGGTTGTAGTTAAAACTGTGACTTGTGCTGCCTGGAAGAATGTATAGAGAAAGGAGAAATTAAAGGAAAGACAGAAATTTTTGGGAAAACCCTGTGTTTAAAGTAGGACTGAAGGGAAAAGGAAACAGAGACATGCTTTTGGAACTGATACTTCTCATGGATTGAATCGTGTTCCCCAAAAATATCTGTCAACTTGGCTAACTCATGATTCTCAGTATTGCATGATTGTCTACCATTTTATCATCTGATATGATTTCCCTATGTGTTGTAAATTCTATCACTATGATGTAATAAGATGGATTATTGGCAGTTACATTGATGAGATCTACAAGATTTGGGTCTTAAGCCAATCTCTTTTGAGATATAAAAGAGAGAAGTGAGCAGAAAGACATGGGGACTTCATACCACCAAGAAAGAAGCACTGGGAGCAGAGTGCATCCTTTGGATCTGGGGTCCCTGTGTGAAGCTCCTAGTCCAGGGGAGATTGATGACAAGGACCTTCCTCCAGAGCCGACAATGAGAGAAAGCCTTCCCCTGGGGCTAAAGCCCTGAATTTAGACTTCTAGCCTACTAGACTGTGAGAAAATAAATTTCTCTTTGTTAAAGCCATCCACTTGTGGTATTTCTGTTATAGCAGCACTAGATGGCTAAGACAGTACTGTTGCTAAGGTTACTCTCTACTTAATATCAAGATGAATACATTTTTAAGTTTCAAGTGTTTTATACTTTGTGTACTTAATTATTTTTCAAAATTGTCTTTCTTGGGACAATATTCTATTATTTTTTGTATTATGAGCAAGGAAACTAACAAAATTAGATACAGGTATGCTACTCTTATTATATAGTTATTTGAGGTTAGGTGTGGTCATTTATTAGAAGGATGACTGTAAAGTACAGATCTAGAAAGAGTTCAGTTAGGTTACAAATTAATTCCTCCTGTTTGCAGTAGAATATAATTTTAGTTATCATATATGCACAGACTCAATTAGTTTTAAAATACTTAAAGACATTCATATGCAGGATATTTTAAACTTTCCAAACTTTCCTTCCTTCCTTCTTGATCTTTCCCTCATATTTTTTCTTGCTTTCTCCTGATTTAAAGTTAGCAACTATCTACAAAAACTGTATACAATAAAAAATGTAAATATTGGTAAAATTCTTGATCTTTTTATTATTTCCTCTTAAGTCAAAGCATTTTTATAAATGTATTCTTAAAGCAAATTATATAATATCACATCAGAGTATATATTACCTCGTACTATGGCATATGGCATCATTCATTTTGAAAATTTTCTGTTTTTTTGTCCAATACCGTTCTAAATACACATGCATATGGTGCATCACATATTCCAAATAACCTTCATTTCGCTTTTATTTTATTTTTTTAATTTTTGCTTTTTTATTTATTTAGGAAAGACTTTTTCAGTGGCTTTCAGAACTTACAGGCATTTAATTCAATGTAGATTGTATGGTACATTAGTGTCTGTCAAACTTTTATGTCTTTCAGCAGGTAATTAAAAAAGGGCAAAATATTCTAAATGAATTTTTAAATACCTTCTTCCAATCATTAACCACAGTGACCATGTCTATATTTTGTAAATGTAAAACACCAGCGATCTCACAACGATGCTCATCACAGTCGCCTTTATTGATGATCTATCTGAGCTTCATTTCCTAGCCGAGAAACCTTGTCGGTCAATTTATTCCAACATAACACCATTTGGTTGGGTTGTTACTAATCCTGTAATTGTTCATGTCTTGCCAGGAATAATTCAGTTAATTATTAAAATATGTTTTACTTTTCTACGCTTCTGTATGTCAAAATATCTTTTGCATACGTTGGAGGAAAAATCAGATGCTTATTTAAATTCTAGACATAAAAATTGATTCCTAACTCAAAATATAACAGAAAGGTATTTTTGTATTTGCCGCACATACAGTATCTGCTGGCCTAACTGCAGTTTGCTGAATTATAACCTCCTGATTTTAATTGATCCATTGCCTCTACTCTTTTATTAAAGAATCTGGAAGAAAGAATCATCTTAACTGAATATTAGTTTCAATTACGTGCTATAGTGTAACAATTCACCCTAAATCATCTTAAAAAGAGAATTTAATTTTTCTCAATCCAATATATGGAAATAGAGCTAATGTCTACAGTTCCATTACAGTTATGAAATTAAATGCTGTGCAGTTAGGTAAAAAGTTGCGACGATGTGTATAATAACTTTCATACACAACATTAAATTTGGTTAAAGGTATTTGGGGCTGGATATGCCTGAATGGATTCCAGAATGTAAAACCCTATCAATAAAACATAATAATATGTGGATTATTACATTCCAACACTCACAACAAGTTATTTTAGTTCACTAAATAAATGGAAAATGCAATATTCATTATGCAGCACTGCGCTTGCATTGAATCATGTTCAGCAGAGAACATTCCATAAGAGAAAGGAATACAGCCACTGCTTTACAGTTAGCTCCTTTAACTAGCCTCTGACTTCGGTGGGAATGGACTTGAAGGCACACGACCACAACAACAACTTACAATAAGCAAATGACTACGCACTTGTTAGCCAAATTAACACCCTTCTTTCAGGTAATAGGAACAACTGCTTATTGACTGTCATCAATGGACTCTGAAGGAATTTAAAAGCAAAGTGGACATCATCCCTTCTGGTGGTGATAGGGATGTGGAGAAGCAAACAAATACACTAAAGATACATTCTTATTCAAATGACCAAAATCATGACATTAAGGGGGGAACTCTGATGTTGACTGGAGGTCACTGAATTTGGAGTCAGTCCAGATTTGTTTTGCGTTTAGGCAAAACACTAAGTCTTAACTATAAAAACGGCACTGCAATAATTATTTTGCAGGTTGGATATACACATGAAATAAAGTGATGGGGGTAATGTATTTTTGAACTTTTAATAAGTTAACACATATAAAGGGTTATGATAAAGATTATAAATTTGCACCTAGCCCATTTAGAATTGCACTTCAGTGTCAAAGCATACTTGGAATGAACTTGATCTCCTCATTAGTTTTATTACCTATTGATTTTTCTGAGTGACTTTATAGATTAGAACACTTTATAATATTTTTGACATATGTGATTGAGGAAATCAACAGCATGTTTCCCCAAACAGGAAAATATGATTGCAAAATTCCCACAAAAAATGCTATCAGAAATGCCATATTAAATACGACATTAAATTTTCAAGAGACTGTAAGCTGTACGTAGTACAAAATGTTTTTATTAAAGTCAATTGAATTATTAAAGCCATATACATATATATATATTTTTAGTTGATTTTCAGTGAATAAAAAAAAAAAAAAGTTGCCGTCAAGTTGATTCTCACTCATAGCAACCCTATAGGACAAAGTAGAACTGCCCCATAGGGTTTCCAAGGAGCAGCTGGTGGATTTGAACTGCCAACATTTTGGTTAGCAGCTGAGCTCTTTACCACTATGCCACCAGGGATCCTTTAATGAGTAGGTGTGCCAAATATTTGTGACAACATAATGGAATATATAACCTGAAAATATACTTGGTACAAAAGTATAGAGATGCTAAAGTAAATAATCATAAAATATAACAAATGTTCTTTTAAATACAGGCTGAACTTTAAAAAGTAATGAATATCTCCAGGAGGTAAAAATGAAATGAAACAAAAAACTTACAGATACCCTATTTGAGGAAGGGGGATGAGAATGGGGGGGGTATTGATTTTTATCTGCTTGCTGAGGTTTTAGTGCCCACATGGACACGTACTCCACATGTTTGAGAGGAGGAAATGAGACCACCATGCTTAAAACTGGATCCTTTGAGAGGCTTCATGCTCAGTAAAAATGAGTACTAGGAAGAAATGCTGGCGTTATTTTTTTTTTTTTTTTCAGGTGGTCGGGTAGATTGTATAATCTGATCTCCCTTATACATTGAAAATGAACACATTAAAAATGCATTGATGGCTCAACATCATTAGCCATTTTAGGGAAATGTAAATCAAAACTACAATGAGAAACCACTGAGATGGGTATTATCAAAACTATGAAAAATAACAAATGTTGGCAAAGATATGGAGAAATTGGAACTCTCATCCATCCCTGTGGTGGAAATGTAAAATGGTGCAGCAGCTGTGGAAAATATTTTGCTGATTCCTGAGAAAGTTAAACATAGCATTATCATGTGACCCAGGAAGTCCATTCCTAGGTATATACCCCAAATAATTGAAATGAGTGACTCAGACAGACACAGGTACACCCGTGTTTACTGCAGTATTATTTACAATACTCAAAAAGTGGAAAAAATCCAAGTGCCCAACAACAGATAAATGGATTAAAAAAAATAAATTTCTGATACATTCTATGACATGGATGAACCTTGAAAATATTATACTAAGTAAAATGAGCCAAACACAAAAGGAAAAATATTGTATGATCTCACTGATATGAAATCCATCAAGACAAAAGAAGATTAGTGGTTACCAGGGGCTGAGGGGGAGGGAAGAATGGGGAATAAAAAAAAAAGAAAAAGAAAAACACATCAATGGGCTGACAAGAATATAAAGACTATTAAGAGGCCCAAAACTAAATGAAGGCAGGTACCCCAGAGGTAAACAGAGCAGTGGAATTGGATATGGGCTGAGGGCATCTGCTTCACAGTGTGGAAAATAGCATAGAATACCCTCAAGAACTATACTACCAGTGTTCAGGTGATTATACATAAACCTGTTCCCCATAGGATTGCAAGGTAAGTTGCCTGTCTTGAACCTCAGTGATGAGTACAGATGAAAGAAATCTCCTGAGAATTCACATCTAAAAACTGGGCCTCATGTGGATTTGCAACCCAAATCTGCATTACATGGCATATCTGCTAAATTCAAGTCAGAAAACTTGCAGGAAAAAAAAAAAATATGTATGTACATATATATGTATATGTGTATACATATGTATATACACGTATATATGTACATGTATATATATGTATATATAAAAGGAAGAATCACCTTTCATACTTAAGAGTATAACAATTTCCACAGTTAAGATGTTAAGAAATATAATCTCTTACAATAAAAATTACAAAACACTCAACAAAATGAGTTATCATGTAGCACATCCAGCAGAAGCAACTGAGAGCAAAGTCAGATCTACTAAAAATTCACATACAGGAAGTATCAGTCCCAGAATATCAAGTACGTGCAATATAATTAAAAAACTTTGGAAACGAATGGCAAATAATAAGGAGCAATGAAATGTTAAAGTGACCAAATAGGCTGGAAAAGCAAACACATAGAACACCTAGAAATGAAAATATAATACTAGCCACAGCTAAGGAGAGAATTGGTGACAAAATTATTCAGAATACAGAATAGAGAAACAAATGAAAAGGTTTACAGAAGAGTTAAGAGAAATGGTTAAAAGTTGTCCAGAGATTACAAAAGACTTCTGTCCTTAGGTTCTAAACAGGGCGTGAAACTTATACCTGTTCCCATCACAGTGAACCTACAAAGCTCCAAATGCAATGGGAGAGGAGGCGGGGTCAAGATGGCAGAGTAGTCAGACACTTCCACTGGACCCTCTTACAACAAAGACCTGAAAAAACAAGTGAATCAATTATATATGAAAATCTAGGAGCCCTGAACACCTAAGGCAAAGCAGAGGAACTAGACTGAATGGCAGAGGGAGGGAGAGACGGTTTGGAAGCAGCAAGGAGTTGCCAGACCTGACCAGGTGAGAACCCGAGCCCTTGAGGCCTGAGCAGCTCACGGGTGAGCAGTGAGGCAGGCAAGCAGCCATGATCGGCAGGCACGTTTTCCACACCGGGAGAGACCAAGCACCAGAGACTCTACATGGCCACCCAGAAGCAGTGAGAAACAGCCCTCCACAAAAGATAAGTACTTGCGTACAGCTTACTGCATGGATCGAAAACACCCCCCTTAGGGAAAAACCTCTCTCCCATTTACTTCCCTGCTCTCCACTGGGTCCCTGACTGGTTTCAGCAATTGCTGAGTCCCCTGGGCCAGAAGTAGGACCCATCACACACCCAGAGCCATTCTCCCTCCCTTGAGACAGAAAAAATTAACCAATAGGGGAAAAAATAAACTGCCAGCTCCTCTAAGCTAGGAACCCAGGGTAGGCACAGCTACTTTGCTTAGGCACAGGCATAAGGGATCCACAGACTTTGAGCACCTTTCCCCCTACATAGACTTGTGTGGACCCATCTCAACAGTGTAGGCCCTCATTACCACAGTACAACAGGGTATTTACTGGAACTCTAACTTCAACTGTTTCAGCTGTGAAGTGGCAGGTTCTTGACATTTAACACTGTTCTGCCCATCAAGCAGGGTCTTCACCTACCCACATCAGGGACCTGAGGACTGGTGGCTCCACCCACACCACCTAGCCACCTGTGAGAGGGGCCCATGAATAAGAGGTGCCCCCCAGTCCTTACAGCCAACAGGATTAGGTGCTCATAGTCTGGCTGAAAAACCCAACCACCTACGCACTCTAGAAACACGGACATACCTTCTTCCTGGACACTCGAGGGCACCCCTCAGGCCCCAGCCTTGCTCAGAGTGGGTCCCCATGCTGCAGCCAGATGCCTGTGCCTACACCCATCACCCATGCCTGTCTAGGACTGTGAGAGCCTACAGCACACACTTGGTGGCTATCTACCTGGGCACCTGAGCTGAATCCATACAAGAGGAGTGGGCAGACTCCTGAGCTCACATACATAGTAACAGATCTAACCACCTGGTGACAGGACATTAGAGCTTCAAAGACGCCAATAATCAAACTACCTCATACAAGCAGCCTATTTGGGCATATCAAAACAAAACAAGAAGCTAGAACACAGTAAGCAAACAAAATAAATAAATATAATAATTTATTGATGGCTCGGAGACAACAGTCAATATTAAATCACATAAAGAGGCAATCCATGATGGCTTCAGCAAGCTCCCAAAATAAAGAATCTAGAAATTTTCAAGAGGAAGAAAATTTCTTGGAATTACTGGAGGCAGAATACAAAAGATTAATATACAGAACTCTTCGAGAGATTAGGAAGGAAATTAAACAAAACGCAGAACACACAATAGAGGAAATTAAAAAGATTAGAGAAGAGTATAATGACAAATTTAACAGGCTGCAAGAATCCATAGAGAGACAGCAATAAGAAATCCAGAAGATTAACAATAAAATTTCAGAATTACACAACTCGATAGAAAGTCATAGGAGCAGAATTGAGGCAATGGAAGTCAGAACTAGTGAGACTGAAGATAAAGCGCTTGACACCAACTTATTTGAGGAAAAATCAGATAGAAGGATTTAAAAAAAATGAAGAAACCCTAAGAATTATGTGGGACTCTATCAAGAGGAATAACCTACGAGTGATTGGCGTACCAGAACAGGGGCAGGATAATAGAAAATACAGAGAGAATTGTTGAAGATTTATTGGCAGAAAACTTCCCTGATTTCATGAAAGATGACAAGATATCTACTCAAGATGCTCATCGAACCCCATGAAAGGTAGATCCAAAAAGAAAGTCACCAAGGCATATTATAATCAAACTTGCCAAAACCAAAGCTAAAGAAAGAATTTTAACAATGGCTAGGGATAAATGAAAAGTTATCTACAAACGAGACTCAATAAGAATAAGCTTGGTTTACTCAGCAGAAACTGTGCAGGCAAGAAGGCAATAGGATGACATATATAAAGGCCTGAAGGGAAAAAACTTCCAGCCAAGAAATATATATCCAGCAAAACTGTCTCTCAAATATGATGGCGAAATTAGGGCATTTCCAGATAAACAGAAGTTTAACGAATTTGCAAAACCCAAACCAAACTTACAAGAAATACTAAAGGGAGTCCTCCGGTTAGAAAATCAGTAGCATCAGATAACAACCCAAGACTAGAACACAGGACACAGCAACCAGATATCAACCTAGATAGGGAAGTCAGAAAAATAAATCAAAGCTTAAACACTGAATATAGGGAAACAGATGTCACAGATTTTACATATGGAGAGAAAGTCAAGGCGATATAAAGAAATAAAAGACTGGTATGAACTTAGAAAAATAGGGGTAAATATTAAGGCACCCACAAAGGAAACTAACAATCCTACAAGTCAAAATGAAAAACTAGAAAAATCTAAAGACTTAGCAAATACAAAATCAACAACAATGAAAAAGATGAAAAGAAAATACATAAAGAAAAATGACTCAGCACAGAAAATTAAGTGGAACAAAGAAACCGTGAACAACACAGAAAAAAAGACATCAAAATGACAGCACTAAACTCATACCTATCAATAATTATGCTGAATGTAAATGGACTAAATGCACCAATAATGAGACAGAGAGTGGCAGATTGGATAAAAAAACAAGATCCATCTATTTGCTGACTACAAGAGACACACCTTGGACTTAAGGACACAAACAAACTAACACTCAAAGGATGGATAAAATATATCAGGCAAACAACACTCAAAAAACAGCAGGAGTGGCAATATTTATCTCTGACAAAATAGACTTTAAAATAAAATCCACCACAAAGGATAAGGAAGTACACTACATAATGATTAAAGGGTCAATACACCAGGAGGACATAACTATAATAAATATTTACACACCCAAAGACAGGGCTCCAAAATACATAAAGCAAACACTAACAGCACTGAAAAGAGAGACAGACAGCTCCGCAGTAGTAGTAGCAGACTTCAACACACCACTTTCAGTGAATGACAGAACATCCAGAAAGAAGCTCAACAAAGACACAGAAGAGCTAAATACTACAATCAACAAACTTGTTCTCAGAGACATATACCAAACACTCCATCCTACAGCAGCCAAGTATACTTTCTTTTCCAATGCACATGGAACATTCTCCCAAATAGACCACATATTAGGCCATAAAGCAAACGTTAACAAAATCCAAAGCGCTGAAATATTACGAAGCAACTTTTCTGACACTAAAGCCATAAAGGTCAAAATCAATAACAGAGAAAGCAAGGAAAAAAAAAATCAGACACATGGAAACTGAACAACATCTTGCTCAAAAACTACTGGGTCATAGAAAAAATTAAGAATGGAATAAAGAAACTCATAGAATCAAACAAGAATGAAAACATCCTACCAGAACCTTTGGGACACAGCAAAAGCAGCGCTCAGAGGTCAATTTATAGAAATAAATGCACACATCCAAAAAGAAGAAAGAACCAAAATCAAAACATTAACTCTACAACTCAAATAGAAAGAGAGAAGCAAAAGAAGCCCACAGGCACCACAAGAAAGGAAATAATAAGAATTAGAGCAGAATTAAATGAAACAGAGAACAGAAAGACAATTGAAAGCATTAACAAGACCAAAAGCTGGTTCTTTGAAAAGATCAACAAAACTGATAAACCAATGGCCCAACTGATGAAAGAAAAACAGGAGAGGAGGCAGATAACTGGTATAAGAAATGAGATGGGTGATATCACAACAGACCCAACCGAAATTAAAAGAATCATAACAGAATACTATGAAAAAATGTACTCTAACAAATTTGAAAACCTAGAGGAAATGGACAAATTTCTAGAAACTCACTACCTACCTAAACTAACACAGAGGTAGACAACTAAATAAGCCCTTAACAAAAGAAGAGATTGAAAGGGTAATTAAAAGACTCCCAACAAAAAAAAACCCTGGCATGCATGGCTTCACTGGAGAATTCTACCAAATTTTCAGAGAAGAGTTAACACTACTACTACTAAAGGTTTCTCGGAGCATAGAAAAGGATGGAATACTCTCAAACTCATTCTATGAAGCCAGTATAACCCTGAAACAAAAACTAGGTAAAGACTCTACAAAAAAAGAAAAATACAGACCAATATCCCTCATGAACACTGACACAAAAAACCTCAACAAAATTCTAGCCAATAGAATTCAGCAACATATCAAAAAAACAATTCACCATGATCAAGTGGGAATTATGCCAGGTATGCAGGGATGGTTCAACATTAGAAAAAGAACAATATACTCCATCACATAAATAAAACAAAAGACAAGAACCACATGATCTTATCAATTGATGCAGAAAAGGCACTTGACATAGTCAAACACCTATTCACGATAAAACACTCAACAAAACAGGAATAGAAGAGAAATTCCTCAATATAATTTAGGGCATTTATTAAATCCAACAGCCAACATCACCCTAAATGGAGAGAATTTGAAAGCATTACCCCTTGAGAACACGAACCAGACAAGGATGCCCTTTATCATCCTTCTTATTCAACATTGTGCTGGGGGTCCTAGCCAGAGCACTAAGGCTAGAAAAAGAAATAAAGGGCATCCAAATTGGTGGGGAAGAAGTCAAAGTACCTCTATTTGAAGATGATATAATTTATATATAGAAAACTCCAAAGAATCTGTAAGAAAACTACTGGAATAGAAGATTTCAGCAAAGTTTCAGGATACAAGATAAACATACAAAAATCGGTTGGATTCCTTTACACCAACAAAGAGAACCTCGAAAAGGAAATCACCAAATCAATACCATTCACAATAGACCTCAAGAAGATAAAATACTTAGGAATAAATCTAACCAGAGACATAAAAGACATGTACAATGAAAACTACAAGACATTACTGCAAGAAACCAAAAGAGATCTGCATAGGTGGAAAAACATACCTTGCTCATGGATAGGAAGACTCAATATTGTAAAATGTCAATTCTATCCAAAGTGATCTACAGATACAATGCAATCCTGATCCAAATTCCACCAGCATTTTTTAATGAGATGGAGAAACAAATCACCAACTTCATATGGAAAGGGAAGAGGCCTCTAATAAATAAAGCATTACTCAAGGAGAAGAACAAAGTGGGAGGCCTCACACTACCTGATTTCAGAAACTATTGTACTGCCATGATAGTCAAAACAGCCTGGTACTGGTACAACAACAGATACGTAGACCGATGGAACAGAATTGAGAATCCAGACATAAATTCATCCACCTATGAGCAGCTAATATTTGACAAAGACTTTAAATCCGTTAATTGCAGAAAAGACAGTCTCTTTAACAAATGGTGCTGGCAGAACTGAATATCCATCTGCAAAAAACTGAAACAAGACCCATACCTCACACCATGTACAAAAACTAACTCAAAATGGATCAAAGACTTAAAATAAAATCGAAAAAGATAAAGATCATGGAAGAAAAAATAGGGACAACGCTAGGAAACCTAATACATGGCATAAACACAATACGAACCATAAGTAACAATGCACAAGCACTAGAAGAGAGAGTGGATAACTGTGAGCTTCTAAAAATCAAACACTTATGCTCATCAAAAGACTTCACCAAAAGTGTCGAAAGACAACCTACAGATTGGGAAAAAATTTTTGGCTACGACAAATCCAATCAATGTCTAATCTCTAAAATCTACAAAATACTGCAAAACCTCAACAATGAAAAGACAGATAACCCAATTAAAAAATGGGCAAAGGATATGAACAGGCACATCACCAAAGAAGATTTTCAGGCAGTTAACAGACACATGAAAAAATGCTCATGACCATTAGCCATTAGATAAATACAGACCAAACTACAATGAGATATCTCACCCCAACAAGGCTAGCACTAATCCAAAAAACATAAAATAATAAATGCTGGAGAGGTTGTGGAGAGACTAGAACACTTATACACTGTTGGTGGGAATGTAAAATGGTACAACCACTTTGGAAATCAATTTGGCACTTCCTTAAAAATCTAGAAATAGAAGTGCCACACAATCTAGCTATCCTACTCCTTGGAATATCCTAGAGAAATAAGAACCATCACACGAATAGATATGTGCAAACCCATGTAAATTGCAGCACCGTTCACAATAGCAAAAAGATGGAAACAACCTTGGTGCCCGTCAATGGACAAATGGATAAACAAATTGTGGTATATCCACACTAAGGAATACTACACAATGATAAAGAACAAGGATGAAGCCGTGAAACATCTTATAACATGGAGGAATCTGGAGGGCATTATGCTGTGTGAATTTAGTCAGTCACAGAAGGACAAATATTGTATAAGACCACTATAATAAGAACTCAAGAAAAGGTTTAAACACAGAAGAAAACGTTCTTTGATGGTTATGAGGGTTGGGAGGGAGAGTGGGGTTTATTCACTAACTAGATGGTAGACAAGATTTATCTTAGGTGAAGGGAAGGACAGCACACACTACAGGGAAAGTCAGCACAATTGGACTAAACCAAAGCTAAGGAGTTTCCTAAATACAATCAAACACTTTGAGGGACAGAGTAGCAGGGGTAGGGATCTGGGGACCATGCTTTCAGGGGACATCTAGGTCAATTGGCATAACAAAGCTTATTAAGAAAGTGTTCTGCATCCTACTTTGGTGAGTGGCATCTGTGGTCTTAAAAGCTTGCAAGTGGCCATCTAAGATACATCAATTGGTCCCAACTACCTGGAGTAAAGGAAAATGAAGAACAGCAAAGACACAAAGAAAGTAGTAGCCCAAGAGACAGAAAGGGCTTCATAAACCAGAGATTTCATCAGCCTGAGACCAGAAGAACTAGATGGTACCTGGCTACCACCAATGACTGCCCTGGCAGAGAACACAACAGAAAGTCCCTGATGGACCAGGAGAAAGGCTGGGCGCAGAACTCAAATTCTATTAAGAAGACCAGACTTAATGGGCTGACTGAGAGTGGAGGAACCCCGGAAACCACGGCCCCCAGATTCTCTATCAGCCCAGAACAAAAATTATTTCCAAGCCAACTCTTCAGACAGGGATTGGACCGGACTGTGGGACATAAAGGGATACTTGTAAGGAGTGTGCCTCTTAGCTCAAGTAGATATAAGAGACTAAACAGGCAGCTTCTGTCTGGAGGTGATATGGGAAGGCAGAGAGGGTTAGGAGCTGGTTGAATGGACATGGGGAATTAGGGGCAGAAAGAAGGAGAGTGTCGTCACAATATGGGGCAAGCATTTAGGGTCACATAACAATGTATGCATAATTTTTTGTATGGGAGACTAATTTGAAATGTAAACTTCATCTAAACCACAACAATAAAAAAAAATAATTAACAAATACAATATGAGAATCTTTATTACAGAAGAAAGAGTAAAACAGGAATGAAATTTTGATTGCTAACTGAGTTCTCATTAATATTGAAAACCAGGAGACAGTGGAAAAAAATTTTCATTGAGCTGAGATAAAATAACTATCCATCTAAAATTATATACCAAGGGACTTCCGGCAAAATGGTTCTCTAGGCGGAAGCACCATGCCCTCCCTCCACAGCAAAGACCCACAGAACTAAGCCAAACAGAGAAAACAGCAATCCTGAAACCCTAAACCATCAAATGAAGAGATAAAGAACTCAGCCAAGCACCAAATGGAGTGAGAAGACTGACAGAGAATGGAGAGCAAAGAGAGATTCATGCAGAGGTCCCCTATCAGCTAATGCAGCTCGGATTGGCCATCTTGGACTCCTATCAGAGAACAGGAAATAGGGGGGTATGAGAAAGCAGCTTCACGGAGATTCCAGCAGGAGACAAAACAACTGGTAATTTGCGATATACGCTTTCCACCCCCAACCCTTCTTCACCCCACTTGGCCCCTTCTGCTTCTCGCGGCCACTGTCTCTTGGCAGGAAAGCACCAGCTGCTTGGGTTCCAACCACTCACACAGGCCGACTCCATGAGTGCCATTTGTTGGCTGCTGGTGTTGCTTTTTTCTGCTTCTTTTGATTTCTTCCTTACCTCTCACCACCTCCCCCTCCTTTTGCTCAAATACCTGGCTCCGTGT
>NW_004443980.1:16668142-16723596 GCF_000243295.1 Trichechus manatus latirostris
AACAGGAACAAGACAAGGATGCCCTTTATCACCACTCCTATTTAACATTGTGCTGGAAGTTCTAGCTAGAGTAATAAGACAAGAAAAACAAATAAAGAGCATCCAAACTGGTAATGAAGAAGTTAAACTGCCCCGTTTGCGGATGATAGGAAACTATACATAGAAAACCCTTAAGAGTCCACGATGAATCTACTGAACCTAATAGAAAGATTCAGCAGAGTAGCAGGATACAAGATAAACATTCAAAAATCAGTTGGATTCCTATACACCAATAAAGAGTATGATGAAAAGGAAATCAAGAAAACAATACCATTTATAATAGCCCCTAAAAAAATAAAATATTTAGGAATAAATCTAACCAGGGATACAAAAGACCTATAGAAAGAAAACTACAAAACACTACTGCAAGAAACCCAAAGGGATCTACATAAATGGAAAAACATACCATGTTCATGGATAGGAAGACTCAACGTTGTGAAAATGACAATTCTACCCAAAGCAATTTACCAGTACAACGCAATCCCAATCCAAATACCAACAACATTCTTCAAAGTTTTGTTGTAAAAACCCATGAAAAAGTTTACACACAAAAAGTAACAATCTTTGTTGGTTACCAGGGATGGGAGGGGTGAGGGGGAAATACTAAATAGGCGATAGATAAGTGGTATCTTGGGTGAAGGGTGAGACAGTACACAATACCTGGGAAACCAGCGCAACTTGTACAAGGAAAGGTCATGTAAGCTCCATAAACACATCCAAAATCCCTGAGGGACTGAATTGCTGGGTGGAGTGCTGTAGGGACCATGGTCTTGGGGAACACCTAGCTCAACTGGCATAACACAGTTTATAAAGACAATGTTCTACATTCTACCTTGGTGAGTAACGTCTGGGGTCTTTAAAGCCTGTGAACAGCCATCTAAGATACTCCACTGGTCTCATCCCTTCGGGAGCAAGGGAGAATGAAGTGAACAGGATACAAGGAAAAGATTAGTCTAAAGGACTAATGGACCACAGCTACCAAGGCCTCCACCAGACTGAGTCCAGTACAGCTAGATGGTGCTCAGCTATCATTACTGACTGCTCTGACCGGGATCACAACAGTGGGTTCTGAACAGAGCTGAAGAAGGATGTAGAACAAAATTCTAACACACATAAAAAAAGACCAGATTTACTGACCTAAAGGAGACTGGAGAAACCCCAAGAGTATGCCCCCAGACACCCTTCTGGCTCAGTGCTGAAGTCACTTCCAAGGTTCACCGTTCAGCCGAGGATTGGACAGCCCCATAAAACAAAATGGGATTAATGAGGCACAACAGTTCAGGGACAAGTGCTAGAAGGCAGAAGGGGACAGGAAAGCTGGTGATAGGGAACCCAAGGTTGGGTAAGGGCAATGTTGATGTGTAGTGAGCTTGTTAACAATTGTCATAGGGCAGCATGTGTACTAACTGTTTAATGAGAAACTATTTTGTTTTGCAAACCTTCATCTAAAGTGAGAATAGCAGCACAATTGGAAGAGCATAGTCAGTGTCACTGAACTGTGCATGTAGAAATTTTTGAAATGGTGTATCTTTGGGTATGTATATTTTCACCAAAAAAAGAAAAAAAAGGTCGAGAAGGGAGAGGGTTGACATGTCATGGGGTTGTTTTCCAGTGTTATAAAACAATATGTGTACTACCATTTAATGAGAAACTATTTGTTCTGTAAAACTTCACCTGAAGTACAATAAAAAAAAGAGAAAAAATAAATAAAATTATATACCAAGTGAAATATTCTTCAGAATGAAGATACAATAAAGACGTTTCAGACAGACAAACTAAGAAAGTTTGCCAGCCAACAGACTGTGACTAAAGGAAATTCTAATTGATGCATTTTACACAGAAATAAAATGATCCTCCATTGCAAGGTCTGTGATACAAGCAGATATAATGAAGAAAGAAAGTAGTAAATATGAGGCTAAAACTAGCATTATTTATAACAAGCAAAAATAATATGATCTTGTGAAATTTTTAAAAGACATGTATCAAAATATAAGACATTTATAACCAAAATGTAAGACAATTTATAACTGAATCAGAGAAGAATGATTTGTGTTAAATTATTCTAGAGGCCTTGCATTGTTCAACAGAGAATTAATATTTATTAATTTAAAACATTGTTAAGTTAGTATTACAGTATATAACTTCCAAGCTAGTAGAGGACATATAGGACATGAGAAATGCTTTTGCTCTGGTTAAGAGGCAAGGTCTGAGTAGACACTGATGAAAAAAAAAAAAATCCTTGTAATATTAGAAAGTGAAAATAAAATCCTTCTTAAAAAAATTAAGAAAAGCTGACCACCAGATCAGGATGATGTCAAGCAGGTTTGCTAACTCTTTCTAAAATCTGAATAAATACCCAAAATGGAAAGACTTCCCTGAGAATTTGTAACTATGGGAATGCATTTCATGGGGGGAGGGGGCAGTTATATTTACACTATTGCATGATCTAGGAATTTTCTATCCAGAATATTATGATAGATTGGCCTTGAGCTAGTAATATCCCTTGGGGACTGGTTGAAGTCAACCCAAAATTGCTCTGTATGTGCAAAACCTCAACTCAGGCTGCACAATATAGCCACTCAGAGATACTAAGCTCTCAATCCCAAATCACAAATAAATAGGTAGTGGTACATATTAAATAAGAGCCAGCAGAAACTACAAACAGGAGTAATAGATCTCCAAAAACTTCAAATGATAGATAATGTGAAAAAGAATTTAGAAATGGCATGCGTAAAAATGATAGAAGACATGAAGGAAAGGTTAAAAAAGTAAAGAATCAAATTGATTACATCTGTGGAAAGAAACAATGGAAAAGCTCAGTATCATCAGTCAGAACAAGACCAGGGACCAACTGTGGAACAGAGTATCAATTGCTCATATGCAAGCTCAAGCTGAAGCTGAAGAAAATTAAAACAAATCCATGAGAGCCAAAGTACAACCTTGAGTATATCCTACCTGAACTGAGAGACCACCTCTAGAATAGATTTGATGCACTGAACACTAATGACCAAAGACCAGACAAGTTGTGGGATGACATCGAGAACATCATACATGAAGAAAACAAAAGGTCATTAAAAATAAAGGAAAGAAAGAAAAGACCAAAATGGATGTCAGAAGAGACTCTGAAACTTGATCTTGAATGTAGAGTAGCTAAAATGAATGGAAAAAATGATTTAGTAAAAGACTGAACAGATGACTTCAGAGGGCAGATTGAGAAGACTTAGTAAGGTATTACAAGGAAATGTGTAAAGATGTGGAGTAAGAAAATAAAAATGGAAAAAACGTTCAGCATTTCTTAAGTTGAAAGAACTGAAGAAAGAATTCAAGCTTGGAGTTGCAATATTGAAGGATTCTATGGCCAAAACGGAGCCCTGGTGGCGAAGTGGTTAAGAGCTCAGGCTGCGAACCAAAATGTCAGCAATTCGAATCCACCAGCCGCTCCTCTGAAACCCTACAGGGCAGTTGTACTCTGTCCTATGGGGTCGCTATGAGTCAGAATCGACTCTATGGCATTCTACAACACAACAACATGTGCAAAATATTGAATGATGCAGGAAGCATCAAAAGAAGATGGAAGGAATCCTCAGTCACTGTACCAAAAAGAATTAGTCAACATTCAACCATTTCAGGAGGTAGCATATGATCAAGAACTGCTGGTACTGAAGGAAGACCTCCAAGCTAAGCTTAAGGCCTTGTGAAAATCAAGTCTTCAGGAACTGACAGAATACCAATTAAGATGTTTCAACAAATGAATGCAACACAGGAACTGCTCAGTCATCTATGTCAAGAAATTTGGAAGACAGCTACCTGGCCGACCGACTAGAAGAGATCCATATTTGTGCCCATTCCAAAGAAAGAAGATCCGATGGTATGTGGAAATTATCAGACAATATCATTAATATTGTATGCAAGTAAAATTATGCTGAAGATATTTCAAAAATAGTTGCAGCAGTACATCGACAGGGAACTGCCAGAAATTTAAGCTGGATTCAGAAGAGGATGTGGAAGAGGAATATCATTGCTGATGTCAGCAGGATCTTGGATGAAAGCAAAGAATACCAGAAAGATGTTTACCTGTGTTTTACTGACTGTAAAAAGGCATTCTGCGTGTAGATCATAACAAATTATGGCTAACACTGTGAAGAATGGGAATTCCAGAACATTTCATTTTGTTCATGTGGAACCTGTACATAGACCAAGAGGCAGTTGTCTAAATAGAACAAAGTGATACTGCGTGGTTTAAAAACAGGAAAGTTGTACATCAGGATTATATCCTTTCACCGTACCTATTCAATCTCTATTCTAGGCAAATAATCCGAGAAACTGGACTATATGAAGAAGAATGTGGCATCAGAATTGGAGGAAGACTCAGTAACAACCTGCACTATGCAGACGACACAACTTTGCTTGCTGAAAGCAAAGAAGACTTGAATCACTTACTGATGATCAAAGACTACAACCTTCAGCATAGATTACACATCAACATAAAGAAAAGAAAAATTGTCACGACTGAATAGTAAGAAACATCATGATAAACATGGAAAATATTGAAGTTGTCAAGGATTTCATTTGGGCAAATCTGTTAAATTTTCGGCAAAAGACCTCTTTAAAGTCTTAAAAAGCAAAGGTGTCTATTTGAGGACTAAGGTGTACCTGCTACAAGCCATGGTATTTTCAGTTTTCTTATATGCATGCAAAAGCTGGACAATGAATAAGGAAGACCGGAGAAGAAATGATGCATTTGAATTATGGTGTTGGTGAAGAATAGTGAATATACCATGGATTTCCCAAAGAACGAACAAATCTATCTTAGAAGAAGTACAGCCAGAATGCTCCTTAGAAGCGAGGATGGCGAGACTTCACTTCACGTACTTGGACGTGTTATCAGGAGGGACCAGTCTCTGGAGAAAGACATCATGCTTGGTAGAGGGTCAGAGAAAAAGAGGAAGACCCTCAATGAACTGGATTGACACAGTGGCCGCAACAATGAGTTCAAACATAGCAACAATGTGTGGACGGCACAGTATTGGGCATTGTTTTGTTCCATTGTACATAGGGTCACTATGAATCAGTATGGACTGGAGGGCGCCTAACAGCAACACAAAAATAGCCTTTGACTTTAAATTCAAATGTCAATTTCTTAGTTCCATTTAAAATAATCAAAGAAAGGAAAACACAAATGGCTGAAAGGCAGCCCCCGGCACCAGGAAAGTAAAAATATGTATGTGCAACTGAAAACTTACATCACACTAGCATAAGTTAAAATATTAAAAAATTATCTTCAAAGGAGAAAAAATTAAATCATATGTCACCAAGAAAAGATACATTATAAAATCAGTAATAAAATAATTGGATTGCAAGGTTAAAGGTCACAAAGAGATTTATAATGGACCCAGAGCTTTGCAATTTCTCCCTAACTGGTGAAGGCTTTACTACTGTCATCTTAGAGGAACATTTACATTCCCTATTAACAAGCTTAGCGTGAAAATAGTTAGACATAAGTAAAAATAACTTCATTTAGTTCTGCACATTTTAGAAAAGCCCACTAATGTCTGGGTTTCTGAATGTTAACCTGAGAGCTAGTTTGAACAAGAAAGCATACCTGAGGTCATTACTGAAGAAAAATGGTAACACTCTCTAAACCTTCAGAAACAGAAAACTGTGGGAGGCTGCCTAATCGTTTGTCTTACAAACAGAGCATATGTTCGTTCACATACTGGTGTCTTATAACCCTGAAGGCATCAACTGCATTTGTCACTAACTCCAACCCAATATTTGTTTTCAATCATTTCTAACCTGAGAGGCCTGGACGATACAAACCCAATTTAAAGGCTAACAAAATTGTCTTCCCCTCCCTGTACTGGAACGAGTTATATACCTCATATAAAGAGAGAGGCCCTTCCTGTCTCTCTGTTCTGGCCGCTCATATATTGGTTCAGCTTTTCAATAATAGTCTAAAAACAGTTGTACCAGAAGATCTAGATGTGTTCGTGATGCCATTTGTAGAATCAGTTTATGTCTCCCCTGTCTAACTTGGACTGTAATCATTTTTGTTTTCTTGCAGAAGTGACTTGTCAGACATGCAGTTCATAGGTTGAACTGGTAACAAAATTAAAGCAGAGGACGTCTCTGGGAGGTGGCATGCAGGGGCTACTGGGCATGGGTTTTGCAGAGAGGCCTCTACCAGGCCAGGCTTGGACAAGTTACCCAGCTTCTCAATGCCTCATTTTTCTTTTCTCTAAAATGAACACATGATTACTTATCCCATGGTGTGCTGTGATATAACAGGATATAAAAGCATATAATTTGTTCTCGTTGTTAGTCCATTATGACTCTTGGCAACCCCATGTGTGCAGAGTAGAACTGGTCCATAAGGTTTTCAAGGCTGTAACCTTTCAGAAGCAGATCTCCAGGACTGTTTTCTGAGGTGTCTCTGGGTGGATTTGAACCATCAACCTTTCAGTTAGTAGTCAAGTGCCACCCAGGGACTCCAAACACATAATAATTGCATCATATCCATGAACTTCGTCCTTCATAGATGTTGATTTGCTTACTTTTTATTTGAAATAATACATTGGTAACCTTTCGTCTGTCTTCTCCCTGAGTGAGACATGGGGCAAAATATCCCAGATTTCACCCTAGCAGGTTTTGATGCTTGAAAAAATAAATTAGAGAGATAGTTAAGCTCTATCTTAATGACAGAACACTAAGAAATTGGGTTCATTGCTGTCATTTCCCTCTCAGACTCCTCTTATCTGTCACAATACAGTAGTTATGAAAAATGAAACCATAAATTCAATTTAGAGGGCAATCTGCAGCTAATCTTTGGAATAATTCCAGTGTGAATAATACAGCAATTTGGATGCCTGGTCAGTCAATTCAGCCCTGATTTATTAGTATTTAAGAAATCTTTCTTTCATTAATGATAATTACTAAACAAGAGAAAATAATTCCTCCAAAATTATCTACCTTCATATCAGCACTTACAGTTCTGAAAAATGGCTCCGCTGTGGTTAAAATTACAATGATAAATAAAACGTTTGGTATTGTTTTCTTGAAGACACAAGATGTGTTTAGATTTTGAGCAATAACTCTTTCCAGCTCTTGCTAGGTTCTATCTTCTACTTCTTTTTTTTCCCCTGGTATGACTCCCGTTAGAGTTAACATTTTGAACATCTCAGCAGCAGAAGGACTCTGGGATTTGCTATTGATTTTACACACTCCTTATACTTTGAAGGATGTATTAAAATCTAGCTGAAAAAGGAATGACATTTTTGTTCATGTCTACGAGTTGAGTTTATCTGAGTTTTTTTCCTAGTTATTAAAACTCCACACTCTGACACATCCAATATCCTTGGAGTCAATGCACTTACAAGCATATGTTTAAACTGAGGGTAACATCACAGCAAAGTCTATAAAGAGTAGTTCTCGGAAAATGTTTACACTCATTTTCTTTTCTGCATTTTTATTGCGTGGGCTTTAACTGTTGCATGTTTAACTTTAGAAACAGGTATTTCAAAATGAAGCAAAGCAAAATAGAAAAGATGTAAAACTTTATTTATTTATTTTATTTTTGCTTCTTTCTCAAAAAGATCTTATTCCTATTTATCCTCTCCTCTCCATGTAGCTAATCGAAAAATCAGGGCCAGGAATCATCCAGATTTTGTATTATTCCATTAAGCAGGGACAGTACTTTCAGCACTAGGCGTAAAAAATCCCCCCTCAGTTCTGGCATTCATTAAAATGAAGTAAATAGACAAGAGATGAGTGATGGCTCCAAGGTTATAGCAGAGAGGTGTTGTATAATGCAAGGATGCAAGATCATATACTTGAAAGATGCCACTGATAGCACATGGCCAATTGCTTTGTGAGTTTGATGGCATTCCATTATATGCAGTGTAATTTATGTAATTTACATTGATATTCTATTATATGCATTGTAATTTACATTGCAAACTGGTCAATATCACCATGGAGTTTTCACAGCGGTTATATATCTGTAACTTTTTACATATAATGGGTACTCAATAAACACCAAACATAATCTTGGATCAGAAAGAAGGAAGCACGTTAATATTATATTTGCTATTTGGTGATAAGTGACATGAGTTGTCAGTGCTAAGTCCAAATGATGTCTGTAGAAAATTACCAAATTCGAGGGTACCTGTTCCACCCATTGAGCTCATTAGCAGAGGCGGAGTGTGCTTCACCGTTTGGGGGAATCATGCTTTTTAATATAGTTTCTATTCTGTACAGAAGGGATAAAAGACTCTTAAACTTGAACTCTCCACATATTTGTTTGCTGTATTCCTACAATTTTCTTCTGGTTATGGTCTCTTGACTTTCAAAATTTTGTTCTAGGTTGAGCTTAAGCCCCAAGCAGCAAGGAGAGAAAGAGGTGAGTGTGTGTTCAGAAGTGAGTTAGCCTCAGCTACATCCATTTTTCACCTGCCTTACGATTAAAGGTCAGTTCTTTTTATCAGATGACATTGTGAGGCTGGTACAGCCCTATCTTCATTTCCTCCTCCAAATAGCACAAGACTGAAAAATCTGCCATACGCAATGGCATCCTTATCCTCTTCACTTTCATACTTGTGGAAATGGTACGAAATTTTACCAGGAAACCACTTTTTGAGTGCTAATTAAATTATACTTAATTATTGCTATGAATGGTTTTCAATTTTACTTTATAAGTCATTTCTCTGTTTAAATATAAAGCCCAGCTTTGTTACTGTTGTTTTGTTTTGTTTTACTTCTTTATTGTTCATGCACACACACAAGAATGGCTGGTGGCTGAACTCTTTGGGAGTTCATGCTTTCTATTATAGAGAAAAAAGTAATTCTTCATAAGCCTTTCAATTATACAGGACTCAATTGTCTTCAGTGCCTTGAGGCTCAGATCCTGTCTGAGGCCAGGGAATGTTTAGAGGTGGAGATTTCCTTGCCAATCAGAGCTCTGGGGAGGTTTTAAATTTAGTCCAGGCAGCTCAGCTGGGCCTTCTCTTCCTAGAACCCATATGAAGCTGTTAAGTCTTTGTTTACATTAGCCTATTTGGTATTTACATTGTCTTAAACCTTTGGTTATCTGAGTAATTTTCTGAAACATTATTGTCATGGATTGAATTGTGTCCCCCAAAAATACATGTCAACTTGGCTAGGCCATGATTCCCAGTATTGTGTGGTTGTCCTCCATTTTGTGATCTGGTTATCTTCCATTTTGTGATGTGCTGTAAATGCTAGCCTCTAAGCCTGTGATTATGGTTCCATTTGGAAGAGAGATTTCTGTTATGTTAATGAAACAGGATTAGGGTGGGCTGTATCTTGAGTCACTGTCCTTCACCACCCTATAAGAGATCAGCAGGATTAGGGTGGGATGCAATACCCTTACTTAGGTCACAGCCCTGATCTGATGTTAAGGGGAGTTTCCCTGGGGTGTGGCTTGCATCACCTTTTATCTTACAAGGATAAAAGAGAGAAGCGAGCAGAGGAGGGGTGGCTACTATCATCAAAAAAGCCGGTAGCAGAGTACGTCCTTTGGACACGGGTCCCTGCATTGAGAACTTCCTAGACCCAGAGGAAGATTGATGAGGACCTTCCCCAACAGCAGACAGAGAAAGCCTCCTCTAGAGGTGGCACCCTGATTTTGAACTTCTAGCCTCCTAAACTATGAGAGAATAAATTCCTGTTTGTCAAAGCCATCCACTTGTGCTATTTCTGTTATAGCAGCACGAGATAACTAAGACAATTGTTTACCTTGCCTGAAATCCTGTGGGCTCATATTATTTGATATTTATTTTATTTATTTTTTTTTAAACTGGGGCATAACATGTCTGTTTATTTGGTTAGCTGAGGTCAAGTCCTTTTAAATTGAAAATGGTTGCTTGTTTTGTCTATTTCTTTTGCTTGTTCTAATGCCTGTGTTTATTCAAGCAAGACCGATGTTCTCATACTGCAGCTTAGCTTTAATTTTTCTGAGACTTTTAGGAAAAATAAAATCATATTTTTATTTCTTAGAAGAAAAGAGCACTTCCTCCATGCTGTGCCCAGACATCACCCCTTCCACTCAGAACTACTTGCTTCATTTTAGGTGTTTCTGTAGTACTTTTTATATGCCTTTATCGTTGTACTTATTGTATGGGTTTATTTTCTGACTTCCTGTCTAAACCTCCTTGAGCCTACTGGTGGTATAGCGATTAAGAGCTATGGCTGCTAACCAAAAGGTTGGCAGTTCGAATCTACCAGTTGCTCCTTGGAAACTCTATAGGGTAGTTCTGCTCTGTCCTATAGGGTTGCTATGAGTCTGAATCGGCTCGACAGCAGGGGGTTTGGGTTTTTTGGTTTGGCAGGTTTTGTGTGTGATACACAGTAAGCAATCAATATGTGTTTGTGCAACTGACTTTCAACTTTGCATGTCTCACAACTCCCAGGTGATGCCTATGATGACCCTCTCCGTGTGGTCTGTGGACCAGCAGCATCAGCATCACCTGGGAGCATGGTACGCCCCACCACCGGCACCCTGCTGCATTTTCCAAGATCCCCAAGTGATTCTTACACATTGACACTTTGGAAACACTGCTGTAGACCTGTAGGTCAGTGGTTCTCAAAGTTTGGTCCATAAACCAGCAGCACCAGGATCACCTGGAAAGTTTTAAAAAAGACGAATTTGGGACCTAATCAGGTCTCAGGGCTCCCTGGGTGGCACAACTGGTTAAGTGCTCAACTACTAGCCGAAAGGTTGGCGGGTTAAACCAACCCTGTGGTGCCTTGGAAGACAGGCATGGTGATCTGCTTCCAAAATGTCACAGCCTTGAAAACCCTGTGGAGCAGTGGTACCATGTATACACGGGCTCACTGTGAGTCAGAATCAACTCCATGGCAACTAACAACAATCCCAGATCTGCTGAATAAGAAATTTTAATGGGGCACGGCAAGAAATCTATTAACGAGCCCGCCAGGTGATTTTTATTTATCCTAAGTTTGAGTGCCACTGCTTAAGCTTTCCCAGACTCTCTTGGGAAAATAAGGAAGATGGCCAACACCTGGTCTGAACTTCATGCAAAGCAGATTCATGGCCAGAATTAGATGAGTGATTAAAATATGCCTTTACATAACAAGTGTAGATCTGGCCAATAAAGTCAATGATGCAAATTTGAGAATGGAAATGATTATATATAAGTATTATTTATACAGTATTTGTTACGAAGTGTAATTAAGATGCACATCAGTTTAATTCAGAAATGATTTTATAATCTCTCAGTTGAAAGGGATATTTGATTCACTTTCGTCCAAGCTATTCATTCAAAGTTTATGTAATTTTTTCCAGATCAGAGAGATTATCTGGACCAGTGTTTTCCTCAGTTTATCATTTTGATTGCAAAGGTCTGAAGTCAATTTTATTGTTTCTTTTCATTTTCTTTTTTCTCATTCTGGCTATTACTTCTATGATAACATCATACATGGATGGGATTTGGGGACTTTGTATAGCAAGACCCTTATTTTACAGATGAGGACACCATGGCTTGAGGAAGCGATAAGAATATTTTCGTATTTCTGCATGGCTAGGACTTTCTGAGACAGATAAATTAATAAATAAAATAAAATGACATGCTATAAATACAGAGAATGACTTCTTTTCTGCAGACCCATTTATTCCTCACATTCCAAGGGTGTTAGAGCTAGAGTTGTTTATCTCCTTTATGGTAGAGCCATCTGCTCACATTCAAAGGATAATAAAACTTATCTTCCCTCAAGTCCAAGTGCTTGCATTCTGGGTCAGGGACCTCCTCCTTTTCTTCGCAGAGAGAATTTGTTTTACATTGGGGAGATAAAGTTTCTCTCTCACTGGAGAGTATCAGCTGGGCAGAGAGCATGTAGCCTATATGAACACCCAGATTCATAACTTTGGGGTTCCTGTCTTGTGATGAAATAAAGCCCCTTTACTAGCATGCACAGCGTACATGTGCGTTCACCTCATTGCCCTGAAGGGGGAAGAATGAGACATGTGAAACCAATGTGGTTATTACTGTAAGTGGTGATAGTCTGTCCCTGATCCAGAAACCTTGTGCTTGCTTTAAGGATGGTATAAATAAACATAGATTCACAAACTGATCAGAGGGCTCACAGAAGTGATGTGACTGACCCACCTGAGATGCAGTCTATTAGTACTGCAAAATGGGAATCTGTCACTTGCTTCTGCCTGTCCTCTTCTAGATTGATTCTGCTGTCATTTTGCTTGAGCTTTATCTTAAGCCCAACTGACAAAGTAGGTAAATAGGTAAGCAAATATTCAGGCAGTTTGAGTAGTACAGTCAGAAAATCAAGTTTATTTAGAACAATAACTTTTTTTTTTTAAATAATTAATGGCTTTTGAATTATTGAGTGTAAGGTTCAGGCAGACCTGAGTTTACCTCTCATCTCTGCCCTTCTCTGACTTACAAGCCTCAATTTGCTTATATGTAAAATGGGGATAATTTTTACCTTATACGAGTGTTGTGAGAATTAAGACAATGAATGGAAAATACTTAGTAAAATATCTGATACATTGTAAACTATCATAATTCTACTTTTACTCCCTAATGTTACAAATAAAGTAACAGGTCACAAAGAAGTGAAGTCAAGTCCTAGAAGTAGTATGGAGAGGCAAGAATGCAACGTAATCTTGGGCTCAATGTTCAATATTATTTTCCTACAATAGTTCTCTCTTTTTTTTTTTTTTTTTTTTTTTGATTTAATACATGAATGCAATTAGCCAGGCCCTTCTTTGGGTTCTAATGTATTAAAGGAGAGAGATGTTAAAAACTATGGCCCAGGAGTACAACTCTAAATGAGGGACTCAAATGGGGAATATAAAATGGTTCTTGGCATCTTGTTTGGAGGAAGTACTCACAAAAAGAAGGAGAGGCAAAAGAGGAAACAAAGGCATTTTGATTGATAAACTTTAAGATTTTCTTCTGCCTAAAATTGAGGTTTGCCTATTGATCTTGTCGGCCATTAGTTTAATTCTCTGAAACAAAAGGCTGAATCTCATCAATAAGTCAATCTTACCAATAACTGGAGGAAAATTTCTTCTGCATATGGTTGATTTCCTCAAGGTTCAAGATACTAGAGTAGAACTTTTCAGTTCTGTCTGGATGTGCTTTTATTTCAGATAAAATGTAAAATCATCCAAAATGATACACAAATACCTTAAACTATTTTATTTTAATTTACAATGTATGTATATATTATGTTCACTCATATTTCAATAAAGAGACAATGCCTATTCCTTGAATGTGGGTCTGTTATTACAAGTTTAACATTGCTGTATGCTGATGATTTTAGCAGGAAAACTAGACATTAATGATTTCTGATTTCACTCTTTATGGTGGAGTGAGAACTTACAAAATGTCATACAATCCAGGGGGAAAATCTTCCTATGGCTTTATAATTCTCATTCTCTTATAACTGTTTTACTCACACCTGATTTGACAGCATTTTTTTTTTTTTTCTTAGCAGCTCACCTTTTAGGGATTTTCCAAAGCACTCGTAGTAGTTACAATGAAGGAAAAGATTTCTTTTTTTGCTCACATTTCATCAGTTTACATTTTATTAAATTACATAATTAAAATGTCAAGTGCAACTTCCAAGAGTAGGTCTGAGAACAAACAGAACTGACTTTAAGTAAATACAAGACTTAAGTACAAAGGACAGGTGTGCACTGGTATGCTAGGTAGACAAGCAGGAAAGATGATCTTGATTACTTATTTTATTCACTCATATTTCCTGGGACTTAGCAAAAGGTCATAGAGATTTTATACAAATCCTCACATAAAAGTTTTTCAATGCCAAATTCTAAATATTCTATTTTTAAAAGGAGTTCTCTTGGTTAATTTTTTTTTAGCCTGGCAACCTAAGTAGAAGCTCTTTATAAATGTATGTGTTGCAAAAGTCCTTTTAAAAGACAAGGTTTTTGTAAATTTGCCTTGACCAGTTTTTCTCTGAGTATTGATCCGAAACCACATATGATTGTAATTATGTCCAAAGGTAATTTAAGAAATAATCTAAGGTAATCAATGTAATACTCTGACACTGGGTGTTTTATATGTTTAAACACATTATATTTTATAAAATCAAATTCACACAGTAAAATTTTCCGTGACAGTGATTTGAATCCTGAGTTACTCTCATGGTTTTTTTTTTTTTTTAATTCTTTCTTTGGTTTTAAATCACATAACTATGGAGATCATATCCATTTCATAAAAGCATTGAGATGATTGATCAGTGATTTCTGAGTGTGTCATAGAACTTAAAGACCTCAGTGACAAAAATTATAAATTATAATTGTTCTCACCTTTTACCTTTTAGAGAAAGAATTGAAATACCAGGTGGGTTAAGTTTGGTGGCTAACAATAGAAATGGGAAATAAATTTTCAAACAGCACCAGTGAGCTCATTCTAAATTGCTTAAATGAAAATATATATATATATTTATTCCTTTATAAGAAAAAATTAGAGTATTAATGAAATGTGATTTGAAACCAAAGAAAGAGATGCAAAGAAGAACTCTGTTCTGTAAGAGTTTCACTCTTTAGTGTCTGTGACCTATGAAATCTAGAGGAGGAAAACCAAAAACCAAACCCACCCCATTGCTGTTGAGTAGATTCCAACTCATAGCAATCCTATAGGCCATAGTAGAACTGCCCCATAGGGTTTCCAAGGAACTGCTGGTGGATTTTAACTACAGACCTTCTGGTTAGCAGCCAAATGCTTAACCACTGTACCACCAGGGCCCCCTAGAGGAGGGAAGAGTATGTCGATTTAGATGTGGCATTGCCTACAAAAAATCGGTAGAAACAAATTCAAAACTGGCCATCAACAGGCAAAAGGAGTCCATTGTAATAATATGGAAGGCAAACAGGTCATTGAAAAGAACTTGGTAGGGGTAAAATCCTCAAAAATGGGGAATGAAAATGAACTGAGTGCAAAATAGACACCCTTAGGATAGTATACAGGAACCAAAACAAAACCAAACCCATTGCTGTAGAGTCCATTCTGACTCATAGCAACCCTATATAGGGATGGGGTAGAATTGCCCCACAGGGTTTCCAAGGCTGTCATCTATACGGAAGCAGACTGCCACATCTTCTTCCCGTGAAGCAGCTGGTAGGTTAGAAATGCTGACCTTTTGGTTAGCAGCCCAGCTCTTAACCACTGTGGGAAGGAGGTCCTAATTATTATTTAGAGAGGAAAATTGTTGGAGGAATGGGAGTTGTTTTTAAATCTGTCATCATAATTACTGAATATCTAAGGCATACCTACATTATTTACATGTCTTAAAATATTTACAGATTTGGGGAAGGATTTTCAAATTCCCATCTGACAATGTGGGGTATAGTGTATTGTTTGTACAGCTTTCATTTAAAACATTGAGTTCTGCTAATAGGTTGTGAGGTTGACTGTTAATGTAAAAAACGCAGTCTAGGTGAAGGGATATTAATGTATTCATATTTACTTATATGGTGTTTTTTTGAGGTGCTGTTTCCTTTCTTTATTGTTGTAAAACTATATATAAGACAACATTTGCCAGTTCAACATTTTTCAGGTGTACAATTTAGTGATATCAACTACATTTATCATGTTGTGCTAACATCATCCATTATCGCTGCCAAATTTCCCATCACAAACTTACTGTTTCCTAAACAATAACTCCCCCTTTCCCTCCACTCCTATACATATTCTATCTTCTCTAGAGTCTAAACATTTTGGATGCCCAAATCTAATTACTTTTCATCATGATAAGCATACTGTTCTGTGCGTAGTGGGCAGTCAGTAAATAATTACGGTGTTCTTAAGGTCTGGGAGTTGTTTTGCCTATTTTTGAATTTTTAAAAATATGTATTGTCATGATCACATTATGGTTTTCTTGTGTGTTTTGTTGTTACAGGTTAAAAAAATAAGAAAGTAAAGTTAACTAACTTTTGAGAATTTGAAAGAACTTCAAAGTTATTCTTCTGTCGAGATGTTCTATTCCATCAAATATCTTTTACACAAATTCTCCTAATTTTACAATTTGAACTTGTGAATGCCTGAGACCTAGGTACAGAAAAGCCTTGGGATAAGAAACGAGTTGTTCTTCTTGTTACAGTGTTGTTGGCAGTTGTGTTGATCCCCACCAAAATAATAGTGAATCCACAGTTGAGGAGAACTGGGGTGAGCTGGCAAGAGCTATGGCATAGAAGCACTGGAAGCTGTAGAGATGATTGATGTTGGTGCTGTAGCTGCGGAAGTAAAAATGGTGGAAGCAACCGTGACTGAGGCAATGGTGACTTAGGAACTGGTGATTTAAAAGAGTCAAAAGAATGTTGGTAGCACATGGCGGAAGTGATGGAAAAAGACGTAAAGGCAGTTGAAGGGTTAGTGATTTAGGAAAGAAATTTGCAGTAGTAGAAATAACAGAGAATCTGAATTTATGCTATCTCAGATACATGTTACTAACTTCGACTGTGTCCTAAAGTCTCCAGTATTATTTTCGTCATTGGAATTGACTCTTTTGATAACAGATTGGGATGCATTAAAAAATAAATAAATAAAAAAACCCATTGCCATTGAGTCAATTCCAACTCACAGTGACCCTATAGGACAGAGTAGAACTGCCCCAGAGGGTTCCAAGGCTGTAATCTTTACAGAAGCAGACTACCATGTCTTTCTCCCATGGAGCAGTTGGTGGGTTCGAACCTCGACCTCTCAATTAGCAGCCCAGCGTCTAATTGCTTCACCACCAGGGCTCCTCCAATGAGATTCAAACCACTTACATTGTTTATCAGCCATCCTTCCCCACTTTCCAAAATTATTCAGCGATTCCCCAGGGAAGTCCATCTCTGTGGCAAAGAGGATGAAAAAATATTACTGTACTTCTTATCTTATTCTCAAAGATGTTGGGCCAAAAGATGACTTCTTGAAAGTTGAGTTTCCTCTTCTTTGGCCATAATTTGAGGCATAATCAGCTACATGTAAGAAGAAGAGCAAAGACCTTCTACCCCTTTCCAACTAAATAATTGGAGGAAGGAAGCATTAGGAATACAGATCATTCATTCAGCTACACTTTGTGAGCACCTAGGTAAGTCATAGTCAATGAATGTAAGCATTTAGAAGATGTATCTTAATCTTACTTACTGTTTTTAGTTATCCTCTATTTCTTTCTAGTAATTAGTCATAAATTCCTTTAAAATGAGAGGCTTACACATTGTCTTCACCTCCCCTGAGGGCAGCACAGAGTGCAGGTAGCTTAGAGTCCTGTTCTATAGCTAATTTTGAGCCACACTCTCTTCTTCCTTTGTTTGGAAAACGCTTAGTCCCAGGGCCCTGGAAAAGTGAACTGTTGAGATCAGGAATATTGGTTTTGTTTTTTTTTTTAAAAGTAGGAGAAAGCAGTGTAAAAGGTTTTCCTCTGATAAACTTTATAACTTTCCTCCACTGAAGTTAAATTCAGTGAAGTTATTAATGGCTTCAATTTATTTTCTATTTCTTAAAAACAACAACTCTTTATCAAATATAAAGTGAGGGACACAGATCTAATTGCAAAGTTTACTGAAGTTTTCCTTGCCTGTGTGAAGAGTAGCAAGAGCTTATGGAAAAGCAACAACGCTAATCTATTGAGGAAGCTAAAACTCCCCTGCTGTGTGGTATATCCAAAATTGCATCAAGAAAATAACATATCAAAGAATGTTTCAGAACCAAAGGTCCCCAGAAATTCACACAATAACTCCTCTTAGTATTTCATCTTCTTTACTGGTTTCCCTCCAAGGTCTTTTATAATGCTTCACTTCTCTTTCCTATTTTCTTTCCACCAACAGAAATGTTTCTGTTAATTAAGGAATCTTGCTTTTCGTCACGATTATGAGGGCTTGAGCATTTAGAAGGCTACTGTTAACTCCTCTGACGTCCAATACATATTCCCCTGGCATAACTTCATTCTAGACTTTAACATTTCATGTTAAAGTCCATGTTAGCATCCATCTTCACCAATAGATTGTGACTGTCATTTGTTTTTACACCAAGCACATAATCTGGCACAAAGGAAATGGTTACAATCCTTTGCTAAAGAATGCCAGTACTATTTACCACGGTTCTGGAAATAATCCTAGGATATAAACCATTTTCAAGTCTTTCAATTCAGGGATCCACATGTAACAATACAGTTTTTGCCCTTACAACTACAAATTTGTTGGTTTAATGATAAGTGTTTATTGGTGATGTTGTCAATGACACAGTCATTAGAATCAAGAAGCATAGACTTCCTTGCCACAGAAGGATGGATAGTAAGCTTCCGTTTCCTATTTGAATTGCATATTGTAGAAACAGGGAACAAATATTTAAATGAATAGGAAAGCAATTTCTGTTGTTTAGAGAGATTAAAATAAGATTTCCTTCATGGTGGAAACAGTCACTGCTTTAGGTAAAAAGCATAATGCCTTTGTTTTACAGCCTTAAGGGATTTTTTTTTTTTTAGTGACACTTTCATTTTACTTAATTTGCATTTCCAAAGTGATTCTTCATTTCAGGAGTTCAAATTGATTCGTTTGAGTACCCTACCAAATCCTCCATTGTGGTTATATTGTTCTGTGAAATGCATTTTTTTTTTTTCCCCCATCTCAGACCTGGAAGAATGCTTCATCACCAGTCTATAGTGGTTATTAATAGGCTTCTGGGCTAACTTGGCATTTCATACATTTATTTTTATATGAAAGAAGGATAACTTATATATGTTTTATATAAGTTCCAAATCACATCTGATTCTGTCATGTTCTTAAAACACGTATGTATAAGTCACTGTAGTATTCTGTGTATTTCGATAATGCTTTATACACTATTATGTTGTTTTTATAATGCTTCTGAACACCTGTATATAAGTCACTTATAATGTGAAGTTAGAGACAGAGATTTTCTGAACTTAGAAATACAAATGTATGTGTTTCTATAATGCTCCTATTAACTGTGAGTTGTTAGAAAGTTTTCCTAACCTTGAAAACAAGATAATAGAAGTATGTGAAGGAGGTTGTAAATAACTTTCTTAAACTGGGCTGAGTACCTGCACTCTGTGATAACGACATGTAACATTAATCAAATCTATAAACTAACAAAACATAAATATGTCACTAAACAGTTCCTATAGTTTTTAATTAATTAACTTGGCCTTGAAACATGTAGTAAACAAGAATATAAATATGTCATACAACAATTCCCTAATTGGCAATGAAATATAAATTAACAAAACATAAATGTGTCATACAACAATTCTTTAACTGATGATAAAACATACCAATTATAGTTGAACATGACAGCACGCAGGGTATATAAACCCATAGATTTCTGCTCATTTTTAGAGAGGAAGACAGAAGCAAAACATCTCTCTGACTCTGTCTGAAGACTGGAAGCCTGCTGAGACACTGCTATAAGCCACAACCTACCTCGGACCCTAGCTGTGGGGGATATCTTCTGAGTTCAACGGGTGGTCACATCTCCTCCTGGAGACCATTTGTGAAAGGTAAAAGCCTGAAGTCTAAAGATTTGGACTCTTAACATCTAAACTAGCATTGTAATTGTTAATTCTGAACCTCCAATGCTAAATGAATGTCTTGAGGTCTTACTAGCATGCTTTACTGTGACTACCTTGCAATAATCTAAACGACTTTATGCATGACAAACCAAAGCACCTCTTTGTTTATTCTTAAGATAAAATCCTCCAGGATAATAACCTTTTGTTGTTATAGCTTTGCTTATGTAATTGCTGTGTTTAAAGTAAGAATCTTTTGTTTACAGGTTTCAAATTGTGTGAGTTTATCCATTAAACAGATTTGAAACAGGTAATGGGTATTGAACTGTGATTTGTGCATCCTTCATACACTGTTGATTTTGAGATAAATCAAGATTTTATTTCCTCATTTTATAAGCAAGATAAAAATCTGACTTACAAAAATTAAAAAAAGAAAACAACTGTTCGTGCATGGCATTCTGTTATACCAGTGACTTATTTACGTCCTCGTATTGTAGCTTTCCACACAGTTCCTACATAAGACATTCAAAAACCAAAACCAAACCCACTGCCACCCAGTTGGTTCTGACTCATAGTGACCCTATAAGACAGAGTAGAACTTGCCCTGTAGAGTTTTCAAGGCTGTAAATCTTTACGGAAGCAGATGCCACATCTTTCTCCAGTGGAGCAGCTGGTAATGCTGAGAAGCTGGTGGGTTTGAACTGCTGACATTTTGGTTAGCAGCTGAGTGCTTTAACCACTGCATCACCAGAACTCCATATAAGGCATTCCAAAAACCAAAAACCCATTGCCATCTCGTCGATTCTGACTCATAGTGACCCTATAGAACAGCGTAGGACTGCCTCATAGAGTTTCCAAGGAGTGGCTGGTGGATTCAAACTGTCCACATTTTGGTTAGCAGCCAAGATCTTAACCACTGTGCCACAGGGCTCCATATAAGACATTAAAAACCATTGCCGTTAAGTTCATTCTGACTCAGAGCGACCCTATAGGACAGACTAGAACTGCCCCATAGGGTTTCCAAAGAGTGGCTAGTGGATTCGACTTGCTGGTCTTTTGGTTAGCGTCGAACACTTAACCACTGCACCACCAGGGCTCCAAAATATATATACGGAACACTTCACAAATTTAGAGCCTGTGAAATCGTGCTGGGAATTGCATGCTGCTATTGTGTAAAGCATTGCAAGGTCCACGATGCCAAGTCCATGCCTAGCTTTTTGATTCTTAGTGACTAGCAGATTGTCTGGTGCAAGGTACAAGCTCAGTATATGTGTGCTATGAAAATGCAGACTGGAACAAATGGTTCTGTATGAATACATTCTAGTTTGCATTTTTGAAATTTCTTTGCATTCATGTTCAAACACACATACATACATACACATACACACATACACACACACACACACGCACACACACACATATATATATATATACTTATCAGTTACCAGTTGCCATCAAGTTGATTCTGACTTACGGCAACACCTTTTGTGTCTAAGAAGAACTGTGCTCCATAAGGTTTTAGTGGCTGATTTTTTGAAAGCAGATCACCAGGCCTTTCTTCTTATGTATCTTTGGGTGGACTTGAACCTCCAACCTTTCAGTTAGCAGCTGGGCATGTTTTATATATATGTCTTCTATATATAAAAAATGATGAGAGAAATGAGGAAAGTATATCAGGAGTCCATTAAAAGTGGAAAGATTTTGTTCATTTGACATGGTGTAATTGTGGCTCTGTTTGAAGTTAGGTGAGAGAGAAGTTTTTTTTTTTTACTCTTTCTAGCTCTGTGAAGCCACTATTCAATTAATCTGCAACTAACTGCCGTACTCACTTAGAAAAATGACTTACCAGCTTAGGTTTTTCAAATAAGTAGAATATACAATTAATTTCAAATGCATGTGTGAGCAATTAAGCACTGCTACAGTGATATATATTATTATCGGGTCTTTTTCTCTAAATAGAAATAGTTTAGATTTATTTTTTAAAGTAAGGATGAAAATTAAATGTAAGGTAGGACAGACTAAAAACCAAAACAACTGCTATATTATCTATTAATGCTATTTTGAAGTAACTGGCACCATGATGTCTGTAGTCCCAGATAGTAATATTACTATTTAATCTGTTATTATAAATTTAAGAGTAAACATTAATAGTTTATGACTTTGATTAGAATGGAAATCACCCCAAATCTTCAGGGATATCACCCATTTCTTGTTTACAGATGCATGAAACGAGAACATTCTCCTTTGAATATAAGAACAGTGACCGTTCTTACAAATCACATCACTGACCCATAGAGAGGTTCTGGTTCTGCACAGCTGTGGAGAAGGGATAGGTCTAAAGGAGGAGCAGAAAAAAAAATACCTTCCTATCAAGAACTGGTGCCAATAATTACCTGTTTACCATGCAGAGATGGTGATAATGCAGGTGGGGGAGAAAGGAGGCTGGGGAAGAGAATCTTCTCGGTGTTATTAAAATCCAAATATCACTATTCTCTTGACCACAGTAAAACTATGTAATATTAATGCATTAGAGAAATAAGGATGGAAAAAGTCATTAGGTAGTGGAAAGGCTATTTTGTAATAGAAGAACCTTTTTGGAGTGTCACGATGTCACTCAATATGCACGGACTCCACAACCTAGCTGAGCACGTTTCTCCACGAACAGGTGTTCGTTCAGTGAAGCACCTTGAAGGCCTTTTACCAGGTCCTGGCTATTAAGGGAAGCCCTGCTGGCATAGTGATTAAGTGAGATGGCTATTAACCCAAAGGTTGGCAGTTCAAATCCACCAGCTCCTCCTTGGAAACACTATGGGGCTTTTCTACCGTGTCTTCTAGGGTGGCTATTGGTCGGAATCAACTTGATGGTAACGGGTTTGGTTTTTGGTTTTTTTGGTTACCAAGAAGCCCTGGTGGTGTAGTGGTTAAGTGATACGGCTACTAACAAAAAGGTCAGCAGTTTGAATCCAGCAGCTGCTCCTTGAAAACTCTATGGGACAGTTCTACTCTATCCTAGAGGATTGTCATAAGTTGGAACTGACTCAACGGCAACAGGGTTTACCAAGCTTTCTGTTTCCAGCCTGTATTAGGCATAATATCCAGTCTTTATAGTCATCAGTTGCAAAATGAGTTTGGCAGCTACCTTAGTGACAGAACACTAGAATCAATTTGACAAGCAACAGAAAGATAAATTTAAAAATATAAAAGAACATCCCAAATATTGGAACTTTCTATATTTAATATATAATATTAAATATATATATATTTAATTAATTAAATATATTTAGGCATATATAAATGTACTTTTACACTCTGTTCTGTATATAAAGGAAGAAAGAAATACCATAATTCCTCCCGTAGAAAGCTGGGATTATTTATTTATTTTTACTGGGATTTGCACTTCACTATCATTTTGGATTTCTGTTTTCAATTAACTGTTTTGGTGGCTTTTTTTTTTTTTTTTTGCTATAAACAGAAACGTTCTTCCCTTATTAAGAAATAAATAAGAAGAAAGAAGGGTAGCAAGATAGGGAAAAAGATAGGCAGGTATAAACATCATTGAATCCCACTTCCCCCATAACTATTTCCCTTAACAATCTTTCCAAATGTCTGTAAGAATTGCCTTCATTTTTTATTACCCATTCCCTTTTTAATCCCCTTCATTTTTGTTTCTACCACCTCATACTGCCTTTTAATTGCCAGTGGGTACCATAACAACTTATTGAAGTAGGCACTGGTATTGTAATTGCATAGGTGAAGAAACAGGCTGAAGTAGGTTAACTAACATGCTCAAGATCATCAAATTAGTATAGAGTATGCTGAATTTAAAACCTAGGTCTTCAGAACACTAAAAAATATGCTATCCATCCTACTTATTTGTGGAGTCTGTATTTACAAATTCACCTACCTGCTAAAATTTATTTGCAACACTCAAATCAGTACTCACAGCTCTTTCCTGTTCATTCATAGACATTTGCGGAGTGGTGAAAAATATGAGTTGCTCAAAGCGCACCTTCCCAGCTGAGGGTAAAAACAAGACAAAGCAATGCTGCCTTATTTCATCTATCATACTGTAAACAAGTGTCCTCTTCATGGTCTACTTGTTGTTATTATTAGCTGCTGTTGAGTTGGCCCTGAATCATGGTAACCCCATACGCAATGGAACAAAATGCTGCCTACTTCTGTGCTATCCCCATGATGGTTGGGGATTGGACCATTGTGATCTATGGGTTTTCATCGGTTGATTTCTGTAAGCAGATTGTCAGGTCTTTCTTCCTAGTCTATGTTAGTCTGGAAGCTCCACTGAAATGTGTTCAGCATCGTGGCAACACACAAGCCTCCGTGGACAGGTAGTGGCTGCGCATGAGTTGTAGTGGTTTGGAATCGAACCCTGGTCTCCTACATGGAAGGTGAGAATTCTACCACTGAACCACCAATGTCCTCATTTTTTGAATTTTTGTGCTTTTTATTGGTGATTTTGCTGTTTAAGATGGCCCCAAGCAAAGCACTGTCTAGTGTTTCTAAGCACAAGACTGTGATGTGTCTTATAGAGAAAACACATACGTTAGATAAGCTTTGTTCAGGCATGAGCTATAGTGAGTGCTGTTGACAATGAGTTCAATATTAATGAATTAACAATATATATTATATATACTATAGTATATATACTATAATAATATAGTATATTATTATATAGTTTCTATAATAAACAAGGTTATGTATTGATCAGTTGATATAAATGTTGTGACCAGAGGCTCACAGAAATTGAACCCTATGTTTTCCCTAGGAGTAATGGTTCAATATTTGCTAATTCATTGTTTGTGGTAAACTTATAGAACATAACTACCACAAATAATGAGAACTGAATGTGTTTCAAAATCTCCTCATTTCAGTGCTTCTTTGCTGGGAGACATCTACAGAGAGGGAAGACAAAGCTATTTATTTGCATAAGTGGACTTCTTTCAAAGATCCAAACTTGTATTGCCAACTGCTAGTGAATATTTCAACTTATACCCTATTAGCAACATCATGATAAATGGAGAAAATACTGAAGCTGTCAAGGATTTCATTTTACTTGGATCCACAATCAACATCCATGGAAGCAGCAGTCAAGAAATCAAATGACATATTACACTGGGCAAATCTACTGCAAAAGACCTCTTTAAAGTGTAAAAAAGCAAAGATGTCAGTTTGAGGACTAAGATGCGCCTGACCCAAATCATGACATTTTCAATCACCTCGTATGCACGCAAAAGCTGGAATAAGGAAGACTGGAAAAGAATTGATGGCTTTGAATTATGGTCTTGGTAAAAAACATTGAATATACTGTGAACTGCCAGAGAAACAAACAAATCTGTCTTGGAAGAAGTACAGCCAGAATGGTGAGACTTTGTCTCACATACTTTGGACGTGTTACCAGGACGTACCAGTCCCTGGAAAAGGAAATCATGCTTGGTAA
Source organism: Trichechus manatus latirostris (assembly GCF_000243295.1). NCBI lineage: Eukaryota > Metazoa > Chordata > Mammalia > Sirenia > Trichechidae > Trichechus > Trichechus manatus. The sequence continues at coordinate 16,693,167 of NW_004443980.1, forward strand.
AGTATAGGGTCAGCAAAAAAGTGGAAGACCCTCCACGAGATGAATTACCATAGTGGCTACACAATGGTCTCAAACATAGCAACAATTGTGAGGATGGTACAGGACCAGGCAATGTTTTGTTCTGTTGTACATAGGGTTGCTAGGAGTCAGAACCAGCTACATGGTACCTAATAACAACTACAACAACCTCTAAGATACTGTTGATCCTTTATTTGATTGGCCTTGGATTACTCCTCACCATAACTCAGTTTCTTCTCCATCCACCTCACCTCTCTCAGGATAAGCTACATCTTAGCCATTTTTGGTTTCCCATGGCTTAGTTTCCATCATGGCTGCTGAGAGGAAAACGTAAAAATCCCTACTTTTCACCTTTTGTTCTGAGAGCAACTGTACATGCAACACTTCTTCCTCTGACTCTATCAGAGCTAGGACAGATCTCATAAGTCTAAGGACACCGTCTTTCAGACTGCCAAGTCTGCTCCATACCTCAGCTTGACCTTGTCAGCTGCAAGCTTGGGAGTCCCCATGACACCTTCACTTCTGACCTACCATCTACAAATCTGGTTTTCCCACTACTCCGTCAGTATGCTAGGTGTAAACTTGGGGGTACTTAGGGCTCCCCTCACTTCCGACCTGCTGACTACATAGTTGAAGGTTCTCTCTATCTGCTCAGGATACCAGCCATAAGCTCAGCGTTCCCCATCCTCTCCTCACTTCTGACCTGATGGCTCCCACTATTCCCTTGGGTTTGATAATTCACTAGTACAACTCACAGAACTCATGGAAAGTGTATACTTAGGATTATAGCTTTATTATAAAGGATATAAATCAGGATCAGCACAAAGAAGAGATGCAGAGGGAAAGACTAAAAGAGATCCCAACATGGAGCTTCCATGTCCCAAAAAGTGACATGAAACCCTCCCATGTACATTGATGTCTTTCACCAACCAGGAATCCTATGGAGCTTCCTTGTCCAGACCTTTTAATGGGGGACTTGTTATATAATTCAAACTCCAGCCCCTCTCCCCTGAGGTCAGTGGATATCACCAGGTCATTAGAAGGTTGAGATCATGCAATGATCTTTTTCGTCTGGTCAGCCTCCACCTGAGTCACTTCATTAACATAAACCCTCAGGTGTTGTTGGTGGCCTTATCAGAGACATGTGATTATTGGAGAAATTCCAAGGTTTTAGAAGTTATATTTCAGGAAACAAGGACAAAGACCAAAATCTTCTGGTAAAGCTAATGTAAACTCCACAGTTGCTTTGATTACTTTATCTCTGTTTTTATACAGCTGATCCCTCACCTCTTAATGCCAGGACCCTGGGAGAAGTTCTAAATGATCTCTTTACCTCCAGCCCTCCTTCCACCAGCTGATTGGGATTAGTCTTCTTAAAACCCAATTTATACCCATCACCTCTCTGTTTATAAAAACCCAATATCATTTTATTGTGGCAGACAATACTCCTTGACACCTCACAAACAGACCCAATGTTACTTCCCCAGCTTTTTTTTTTTTTTTTGGTTAATTCTCATTTTGCTCTTTTAGGAATCTTTTTGTATACTTATTACTCCTCAAGGGACTTGTTATTATCTCCTCCTACCTGCCTGGGATGCCTCTTTCCTTCTCCTCATCTGCCAAATGCTATTCATTTTCAAGAACAAATTCCAATACCATTGTCTTAGTTACCTAGTTCTGCTGTAACATAAATACTACAAGTAGGTGGCTTTAAAGAACAGAAATTATTTCCTCACAGTTTAGGAGACCAGAAGTCCAAATTCAGGACACTGATTCTAGGGGAATCTTTCTATCGGCTCTGAGGGAAGGTTCTTGTCTCAGCTTCTGTAACTCTGGTGTTCCTAGGTTCCTTGGAGATCCTCACATGTGCTTCTGTCTTCCCCAGTTTCTGCTTACTTGTCTCTGTGCCTGATCTGCTCTTTTTATATCTCAGAAGTGTTTAGACACCCCACACTGATATGACCTCATTAACATAACAAAGAAAGCCCTGTTCCCAAATGGGATCACATCCGTAGGTATACCCATTGCTGTTGAGTCGATTCCAACTAATAGCAACCCTATAGGACAGAGTAGAACTGCCCCATAGGGTTTCCAAGGAGTGGCTGGTGGATTAAATCTGCTGACCTTTCAGTTAGCAGCCGACCTCTTAATCACTGCAACACCAGGGCTCCTCTATAGGTATAAGGGTTAGGATTCCAACACATTCTTGAGGGAGGGAGCGTAATTCTATCCATAACAACTAATTCATCCATGCATCCTTCTCTGACAATCCCACCAGGAAAGAATCTCACTGTTTTCTGAAAACCCCAACTTCTGCCAGATCTTTATGTAGCCGGAGAATTCAACCACAGCTCAGTCATTTCCAGCTGCCTTGTGGGTCAATACCCATCACTGTGGCAAGCAGAATTGATCAAGGAAATGTCTCCATCTGTCATTAAGACAGCCAAAATGACTCATCATTCACAGCAAGTCATGATCCAGTCACTTGGATAGTGAAGTCAGACCCTGTCACAATGTTTTCCTAATATTTGCATCCAGCCGCAGTAAGGGGGTGGGGGGTAGAGGCAAATTGTAACCAGTGTTATTCCACTTGATGCTTTATGTTTTAAACTGAGTCACATTTTTGGGCATAATTGCAAGTCACTAAATTTTATTGGCATAAAGAGATAACTTCACAGTTTTAAAAGGATGCATTTATTTTTAGTTGCTGAATCAAATGCAATTTAAAGTTCCAGGATGTTTATATTTTATTAGTTACAAATTGATAGCACATGGGCTTCTTTCTAGTTCTTCCAAAGTCAGCAGCCCTACTTCCACTCTATTTTGTTCTATTATCAGAGGAGTTTTTGATGCATGTATAAGCAAATATTATAGTGCACCAGAACTGGGATGCTCAAATGTTTTAAAAAATCAGGTTTTCCAGTTAATTTGGGTTTATTCAAACCCAGGATACTGAATGTCTTTGATTACTCAGGGGTATTTCTAGATCTAAGACATCCTAAGATTGTATTTTAGCATATTCGTCTGAATCTCTTGAAGTTTTCTTAAGTATAAACTTTCTTGAGTTTCATAGTACTGCTAATCTCAACTTAGACCAGCCAACTTTCCTGTCACCAATTTTCTTTTCTTTTTTTTAATCTTATAGGTAATAATATAAGGAAAAATAGCCGATATTTTTTTGAATACCAATTGTATGTTGGGAAGAAGCCCTGGCAGTGCAATGGCTAAGTGCTGGGCTGCTAAGCACAAGGTCGGTGGTTTGAACCCACCCAACCACTCCATGGGAGAAAAGACTTGGCGGTCTGCTCCTGTAAAGATTACAACCTAGACAACTCTACAGGGCAATTCTACTCTGTCACATGGCGTTGATATGAGTCGGAATTGACTCAACAGCACATCAGAGTAACAACAACAACAAAATTATATGTAGAATTGCCAGATTTAACAAATAAAAATACAGGACACACAGTTACGTTTGAATTTCAGATAATGAATATTTTCTTAGTATGTTTCATGCCATACTTGAGGTATACTTATACTTAAAAACAAGTATTTTGCTTATCTGAAATTCAAGTTTAACTGGGTGTCCTGTATTTTATCTGACAAGCTAATTACATGAACTGTCTCATATTTTATAACAACCTTACGAGGTAATTGTTGTTATTAACCCCACTTTACAGACAAAAGACTGAGGGTTAGAGAGTTTAAAGAACTTGCCCTGAGGATATGCAGCTAGTGAGTGAAAGAAGTAAGATTTTGTCCAGGTCTGCTTACTTCAGAGCTAAAGCTCTTAATCTTTCCTTACGCTAAGGGTGTCTTTGTTATCTAGTGCTGCTGTAACAGAAATACCACAAATGGGTGGCTTTAACAAACAGAAATTTATTTTCTTGCAATTTAGGAGGCTAGAATTTCGAATTCAGGGTGCTGGCTCTAGGGGAAGGTCCTTGTCTCTTTTGAGCTTCTGCCCCTGGGCAGTCTTCATGTGGCTTGGCATCTCTCTCCTCCTGTCTCTTGTTTAATTGCTATCTTGTTTAATCTTTTTTATATTTCAAAAGAGATTGACTCAAGAATTCACAATCATTGTTATGCTGGAGTCTATTGTTGCAACCACTGTGCATTTTGGGTGGCTTCCAACCTAGGGGCTCATCTTCCAGAACAATATTCTGATGTGATCTGTAGGGTTTTCATTGTCTAATTTTATAAAATAGAGCACCAGGCCTTTCTTCCTAGTGTCTTAGTTTGGAAGTTCCACTGAAATCTGTCCACCACGGGTGACTCTGCTGGTATTTGAAGTACCAGTGGCTTATCTTCCAGCAACATGCAAGCCACCACAATGCAACAAACTGACAGATGGGTGATGGATCCTAACATTAATTACCTGATATTACTGTCTTTTACATACTTGTTTCCTAGTCTACCAACAGCGCTGCAGTTTTCTTAAGGTAAAGGACAGAGTTTCATTCATCATTATGCATTGGATTCTAGAAACTCAGTGAGCATTTTAAATGTTCACCACATCACATTTGGATGAATACACAAATGAATGAAACCAGCAGAACTAAGAATCCAATTGCATTTCTAGAAATGACCTGAGAGGAAAAAATGGGCATGGGAAAAATCAGCACAGTGGACCATCAAAAACCAAACCCGTTGCTATTGAGTCAATTCTGACTCATAGCGACCCTATAGGACAGAGCAGAACTTCCCCATAGGGTTTTCCAAGGAACAGATGGTGGATTGGAACAACTGACTTCTTTGGTTAGCAGCCGAGCACTTAACCACTATGCCACCAGGGCAGGACCAGCAAATAGTCTTTATCATGATTATACTGGCATATCTTTTTAAAATAAATCATATGAATTTGCCATGTAAAGGTAAGCATTCTTAATTGCAAAAAAGAAAACTTTGTGGAAAAGGGACTTTACAGAGTATATTAAGAGATTTCCAAGTTCTTCAAGAAGTCCAGGAGTCAAGCTCTAGGCTGAACTTCCAGGAACTACATCTACACTATACTTTAGGCTACTCCGTAAGAGCTTTCAGACTAAGATGAGGATGAAAGGCTTAGCAATCTACTTCTGAAAATCAGTCAGTGAAAACTCTATAGATCACAAAGGTCTGATCTGAAACCGATCATGGGGATGACGCAGAACTGGGCAGTATTTTGTTCTGCCGCGTGTGGGGTTGCGGTGAGTCAGGGCCAACTTGATAGCAGCTAACAACAACTCCATAGGAAACTACACCACTGCCCCCAGGCACAGGTGGCTCAAATTGGGATCTTTGAGCATGGACCTCGACTGTTACTGCCTCTGAGAATTGACTATCCTCCTGCACACTGTCACCCTCGCATAGTGCTGCCCTCTGCACATCACTCTTTTCCTAAAAGAAATCTTGGGTACGTGTATCTAATTGGCCAACTACAGAGCCAACCTGCCTGTATCTCAGCCACAAGAGATCATGGAAAAAGGACTTCTACCCCAGGGATGCATGACTCATTAGGTAGAAAATTACACTACATAAGAAGTGTATTCAGAAGGTTCTAGTGAGATGAACATCCGCTATACAGCCCCAAGAACGAACAAGAGAGGTGGAAGTTGAACTAAACAGCTTTTTGAAATCTTTTTTCATTTGGTGCTCTGTTACATCCATTAGTTTTTACTGCTTGCCTTCATATAGCCTAAAATGCCTTTGAGTTTGGGATAGGGAGTTCAGTTGTACAGCTTATTACATTTTTTTATGGCTCCTGACATCCCAGTGGTGATGTTCCTTCCTCTGCCGTTCTTTGGAACACATACCAGGAAGTATTTAATTCTTGTTCCCTGATCTCTTGGAATTCCCTGGCAAACCAAAGTTTCTCTGTTTGGTTCGGTTTGACCAAGTGTGTGGCTGACATTTTAAAAGTGAACACGTTGACACTGAAATGACATCAAATGGTGGCAAATAGCAGAAGTTCACATTTGGTCACCTCAAGCACTTAACGGCTCTGTCTGAACCCATGACTGTAAAAGAATAAAAAGGCCAAAATTAAGGGCTGACATGGGAAAAGAAGCATTTCATGGTAATTTTAGCCTTCAGAGCCTCTCAAAGATCATGAAGATGTCCACTTAACAGGTGAAATTAGAAAGTAAAGAAGAACACTGACTAGATTTGATTTTCACCTTGCTTTGTTCGAGCAGCTTTGTGAGTCTCACGCAGTCAGTTGGGTCCCATGAAAGCTGTTGAAGTCAGTAGAGCTGGATTATTTCTCAGCACAGGCATCCATAATCATTTGTTTTAAACAAGTGCACCCTCCTCCAAAATTACCTCCTTTACCTTATACAGTCAATATTCTGAAAATATTGTAAATCTGAACAGAAATTGTTTGGCCAAACCCTTGTGTTTTATTAACTCAAGGAAATAAAGGTGAACAAAAAGAATTCCCAAATCTCTCAGCAGAATCAGGTCTTCTGATGCATCATTATAGCACCACTTTTTCTCCTATAAATTTACACTTGGTGTCTCTGCTTCATTGTTACTTATTCATTCATCTCAGTCTTGCTGTGAAACAAGTCACAGAACACTGAGTATTGTGGTATATACTTAGCGCTCTTCCCATTTCACCATCCTCCTTGTAGCATTTTATCTGTGGACCATGTTCCTATTTGCTTCTCTTTTCCCTGAAATTGTATGGCATTGGAGGTCCTTATTTGCCTTCCGTTTATTTCCAATTATATCCCTGACTCTGCTTCTCTCTTTTACTCCTAAAGGTGGATAGTCCCAGGCTTCTAGCCCTGGTTCTTTTACCAGCATTGTGTACACCTTGACAATCAGATAATGAAACTTCTCCCAAGTTATCAACAATCACTTCTGTTTAGATGATCAAGTTTATGCCATATCTTTGGTATGTAAATATGGTTGTTTAGGATTCAGGAGATGTGTCTGGGCTGAATGGATACTTTCTGACTCCAATCCTTACTAGCTGTGCTATCTTGGACAATGTATTCAGCCTCTCTGTGACTAGTTTTCTCACCTGTAATATGGGGATTAAAATGGTGTACACTGAACTTACAGGGTTGTATGAGGATATAAATGACTTATAGGTGCCATTGAGTCGATTCCAACTCATGGTGAACCCATGTGACAGGGTAGACCTGCCCAATAGGGTTTTCAAGGTTGTAATCTTTATGGGGGAAGATTGCCAGGTCTTTCTCCCCCAGATCCACTGGGTAAGTTCAAACCGTCAAACTTCTGATTAGCAGCCTAGTGCTTAACCATTGCACCACCAGGGCTCCTTATAAATGATCTAATATTTGTTAATGTTAGACCAGTCTCTCACACCTATTAAGTGCCATATACATGTTTGTTAAAGGAAAACAACAAATAAACATATAGATGTGGAATTCTTTGGCATATAGGTGGTGAAGTGGTAGGCATGGAAGAACAGTTTGACCAGAAGACCCTCAAAAACACCAGCATTCTGAAGGCCAGGGAGTAGAAAAGGAGACCACACAGAGTGAAATGACCCATGCTGTACCCAAAGTTGAACACTTGTGCTTGCCACCCTCGTAACTGCTTAGCTTATTCTATTTCCTCTGACTGGGTTATCACCCACCCCCATGCCCACCCCATTCACATACACAAATCCAATTTGTTCTTTAGAAGTCACTTTAGATGACTTCTTCACTAACGCACTTTTTATTGAGATCATCATCCCTGTTGATAATATGATCTTTGTATTAAGAATTATAGTTATTTGAGTGTGTAATCTCCTGACGTAATATGTAAAATTTCTTTTAGTGTCAAGTTCATACCATATAAAGCTTTGTCTTCCTTAGGTTCCCAAACATCCTTTTTTGCCTCTATTTGGCATTCAAATCCCAGGTAACTTTGTCAAATAAATGACTTCCATTATGGATTACTGTTGGTATGGAGGATTGTGTGTGTGTGTAGGTTTGTGCAGGGAAGAGGGGAGGTAAGAGGAAGATTAGTGAGTAAGGCCACAGCCCTTCCCAATACAGTTCTATAGGAGCTATAAGATGTGATAGTTTAGTACTGAAATGAGTATACCAGCCAACACTTCTATACTTTCCTGACAACTGCTATTTACTTTTTCTCATAGAGAAATATTGGAGCCAGCAGAGCCTTTAGAGTTCTTGTCGTCCTTTTACTAATGAGGAAATCAAGGCACAGAGAAGTAGAATGACTAGTCCTTGAGAGACAGCACAAGTTATAGGGACATGGATTCTCACATAGTTTCTACTACTTGCTGCTGTGTGATTTGAACATCTTGGAGCCAATTTGCTTGTTTGTTTCCACCTGTGGAATTACTAGCTGTCTAGTCCTATAAGCTATTTGATGAGTGTTCCATAACAGTAAGTATTGGCATGAGTTTCTATTAGTGTTGTTATTAAGTGGGTGATATTGCTCACATGAGGCTCATAGGCTACCTGCCATAATAAACCCAAGATTTCAGTAGCTTTATATAATAAAAGTGTATTCCTCACTCTTGTCACAGCCCAAGGCAACAGGAGAGCTTCTTCTCTGTGCAGCCCATTGGAGAACCAGGCTCTTTCCATTTTATCTTCTCCATTCAGCTAGAACAGGAAAAGAGAGTGGAGGGCCACAACAGAGGTTTTACAGGAACAAGGTGGGAAAGTGGAGTGCCTCATTCCAGCCTGCCTGCCTGTGGCCAGAGCTTAGTCCTGTGTCTGGATCTGACTGTAAATAAATGCAGTACAACTGTGTGCACAAGAGGTAAGAGAAACATTTTTTTTTTTCCCCCTAATAGAGTTTATATTTATTCTCCACTGACAATGTAGACAGAAATGCCATTGGTCAAGTCTTTAGATATAGGCAGGACTCTACAATGATATGGAAACCCTGGTGGTGTAGTGGTTAAGAGCTATGGCTACTAACCAAAAGGTTGGCAGTTTGAATCCACCAGGTGCTCCATGGAAACCCTATGGGGCGGTTCTACCCTGTTGTATAGGGTCACTATGAGTTGGAATGGACTCAATGGCAACGGGTATTATTATTATTATTTTTTGCCTTGCCTTGATATAACAGGAGGATTGACAAACAAAAAGGTAAGTGATGACTTTGTGTGTCTACTTTGGACCAGTGAGTTTTGTTTTCATATGGGCTAATGGCAACCTACTGAAGTAGACAACTCTGCAAACATGGGCTCCATCTCTGGCTTTATTATGTTTTCAGCCTGCAGCTTTGCAAGGGACAAACGTTTGATGAATAAACAAACTGTTGCTATTACAAGCGCTATCTTAAAAAAATTTCCAAATTTAAGTACAATGTGTATAAATGATCCAGTTTAATCATGACCTTGAGGAAATTGCAGGTCATAGGAATTGTATTTGCATATGTAAGGCTTTATCTAAATGCTGTTATCATGCTTCCCTTAAGTGTTACTAGTTGTAACACAAAGATATATTAAGGACTTTTGTGTACATGGCTTTATTTTTCAATTTTTAATCATGAATACCACATGTGTTTCATGAGATCCTATTAGTAGGATGGTAATTCCACTATTTATGCACAACATATCTTTTTGTTGTTTCGTTTTGCTATAATGTAAATATGGAAATTAGCACTTGTGTCATCTGCCAATTTTCTATTTTATTAGTTTTAGTTCTAATCAATTTGTTTTAATTTTTAATTAGAATGTATTAATTTGAAAAAGACTACATAGTATTTCAAAATGCTAACATTAAAATATCAATATATTTGCATGCCCTAAAATAGCTTGAACAGTTGATTCTTGAAATCAGTATGTCTATTAACTCAACAGAAATGTTTTATGACTTTGAAAATATAGTAGACTATAGAAACTCTTGCTTCAATTCTATTAAAAAATCTTAACCATTTTTGCCTATAATATCCTGAGCTTCACAGGAGTATAAGAATGCTTGTAAAGAATAGTAGCATAACTCATATCTGGAAAGAAATTCAGAGTGTTTTTCATATTTTTAGATGCTTGTTCTAATAAAAAAGCTTTAGTGTGTGTATATATATACACACTATGATATCTATGTGTGTGTATATATATATATATATATATATATATATATCAGAAACTCAAAATACCTACCTTACTTTTTATGTAGTAAAAGTTAAAAAAAAACTGATGAATGACTCAGGAAATCATAAACGTTGCTTTTCAGGACATCAGAGTTGATTTGGCATTGACAAAAGTGACTTTGGTAGAAAAATTTGGAAGGATTTGGAGTTTATTAAAAGGATGATGCATTACTTTAAGACTACAGAAAGGTAGGAAAGATTATTCAGAGATGATCATAAATGAATACAGTTGCATAAAAAATTTTAACTAGTTTTAATTTTCATCAAAACCCAATATCATTATAGTTTTTCTGTTTAGACACCAAATAAAATTTTAAAACAGGCTATTTGTATTTAGCCTTTATTAAAGCAATACTAAGATGCTCTTAAACTTTTTAAATGAATGAAAATAATGCTTATAAAATATTCTATAATGTAATTCAGTGTTACAGAAAGATATTTGTCTTAGAGAACAAAAATGCTTTATTGGGTGTGATTACTTCAATAATAACATTCTACTTGGCATTTTAAAAATTGCTAATTCCTTAATGAATAAAAGTTCTTTGTAATATTTTATTGCCTCTATTTTCATGCTGTTAGGGGCCAAAGTATTTTATTAATAGTTTATTAAAACCACTATTCAGTAAGTTATTAAAAAATGAGATAACGGTTTGAGTTTATTTTAACCAACACAGCCCTCTCATTTCCCACCTCTGAGGTATTTCTTTTTCTCACTGAAACTCTCTGTCAACCAAGGAAAGCCCATTAATCTACTTAACAGCACCAACAACTTCATCCTTTTTTGAATCAGTGAGGCAGAGCTGCATCACACGTGTTAGCAGTTATGTATGGACTTGGGCTACCTAACCTACTGATCCGTGTTCTCCCTCAGATATATTGTATTATGGTTTTGGGTTATTATTAAGTCAAAGTCAAAAAAAAAAAAATCCAAGCACATGGTAATGCTATTGATCTCACTGTATTGAATACATGAAAAATTTTGAACTGGCAAATGTGTTATCTATATTTTTACACCAATTAAAAAAAAAAAAAGAGAGCTTTTGAAACGAAGCAACAGTTTACTAACCCATCTCCCATAGCTGAAACAATTATTTTTAATATTTTCAGTTCTTCTGGGGGTTCCTTCCATAACATGAATATTCAGAATTCGATAATGTAGTTTCTTTTAAGAAAGATGAAGATTTAGCTTACTGATACTAACCCCCACCCATTTCTCCCTCTCCTTTTGAAATATAAATTGCTAGATTATTATTTTTAGTCTTCTGTTGGTTTACTAATCACAGTTAAAATAATATGCACAAATGTGTACTTCTTATCCCAGCAAGTCTAGGCTATTTCTCTTATTAGAACCTATGCCCTTTCTACTCACCCTCAACGGGTTTCCCTGATCAATATCAGCCATAGCCATACCTTCAAACTGTCAAAATTTAATGCCTTTTACATTCTTTTGTCTTCTTTCTTTCTTCGTATGTAAATTTTTCTAAAAGCTGAAAGACATTATACAACGTTTACTTTATCCTTATGTACATACTGCTCCCAGAAAGCTAGTTGGTGAGCTATGTTTATATTTCCTTTTCTGCTTGTCTAATAGCATGACCACTGTGAACTCTCAAACTGTTTCAGACATCAAGTTCAAATGGCTTTTATTTTCTTGCAGTCCTTCGATTGACCAAAATTATGCCATATGTTTTACTTTGGCTAATGTTGGATAAAATTAATTTCTCACTTTATTATTTTTCTTCTCATGAAGAAATGACAGATTTCTACATTGGGTATCTATTGAGAAGAATACAATGTAGCTTCTCTTCAAGATTTTTTTTTTTTCTCATAGCTCACTGAGTTCTGTTCTAATTTGGATCAGAAGCTTTCTAGGCCAGCTGTGTAGGTGTCTTTTAGAAATTCTTTTGTATCTGATGGTTTCTCATATCCCTTGGCTTTCTTCTTTAAAAAATATATGAAAGGTAAACTATACGTTGTTATGTATCAAAATATCTTTATTGCGATCTTATATTTAATCAAAGGTTTGCACTGGTATAAAATTATAGTTAAAAATTATTTTCTCTCAGAACTTTCATAGCATGCAGTATTGCTGATTTCAATTTTGATGTCAATTTTATTTGAATTCCCTTGCATATGCTCTATTTTTATTACAATAGACATATTTAAAATCATCTCTCTATCTTTTGTCTTCCGAAGCTATGTAAGAATGAGTCTAGAACTGGTTCTTTTTCCATTCTTTCAGCCCTTTTAATTTAAAGGCCTGTGTCTTCCCTTCCTGGAAATTTTCTCTACTTTTTTCCTTCACAATTTTCTACCCTTTACTTGCTCTGTTCTCTCTTCTGGGGCAGCTATTAACTGGTAGACCTCTTTGATTGATCCTCTGTCTCTTAGCTTACTTCTGCTTCTCTTTCTTTTAATTTGCAAGGCTCTTTTCTTATTCTCTGATTATTCTATTTTTAGGTAACATGTTATGTATGATCCTGAGAATACCAAATAAATTACTCTTTAAGTCTTCTATTTCATGAGCTGTGTTTGTTTCTTCAAGGTTCAGTAACTTTGTTTGTTTTTGTTACTGTTACTATTGCTGTTTTGTTTTTTAGTCTTGATCATTCTCTTTCCTGTTGCCATTTATCTTTTATATGTCTGATGACCAGTGGTTTCCTATTGATATTTTAAAATGGTGGGACTGGACTATTTACTCTGGGTAGCTGGGCCGGGTTTCCCTTAATCTTGTGCATGTGTGTCTGATTACATAATGGCTCTCTTTCTTTGAATGAAAAGGCTGACTGGAGGTCTGTGAGGGGAATGAGGTGGCCAATTGTAAGGTTTAACTTGGAGACAAAGGCGTAGTAGGCAGCAGACTGCTTGAGAAATACGGTGCTCTTTTTCTAACTAAAATTTTATGCTGGGGGTCATCTCTTACTGTTTGCTTCCCATTTTACCACTTCTAAGCTTAGCCTACCAGAGCCCTGGTGGTGTAGTGGTTAAGAGCTTGGCTGCTAACCAAACGATTGGCAGTTCAAATCCACCAGCTACTCCTTGGAAACCCTATGGGCCAGTTCTACCTGTCCTGTGGGGTCACTATGAGTTGGAACCTACTAGACAGCACCTAGCAACAATAGCAAAGCTTAGACTACTGAGAGAAAGTGCACAAGAGGCCTTCCAACAATCTGCACACTCTATTCCTCAGAAAGTTTCATCTGTTTTATGAATTCTTGTTTCCCTAAACTGAGTTGGTTTTCACAATATAGAAGTAAACCCCAAAAACCTCTTAACTGGTCTCTTTTCATATTTAATCCAGCCACTTCTAATAGGTAGATATAGGATACAAATTTTTTTCATTCTCAGCCCATGTCATCTTGGTGGATACCTATCCTCAACTTTTGGAGTAAAGTCGGTGAGGCAGACCTGAGTCAGTTAGTGCATCCCATGATTAATCCCTGGGTAAGCAAGGATTTATCCATATGGGAAAAAATAATTTATTATATACCAAAATAATTTCCAGGTGGATGAACCACGAAATATGAAAAAGATAAATCTAAAAGCTACTAAGGAAAATCAGTTTAAGATCTTGGGGTAGGGAAGAATTTTTTAGATATACTCCAAAAACACAAATCATAAAGATTGAAATATCTGATGTCATTAAAATACAAACCTTCTGTGTAACAAGACCTTAGACAAGCTAGATTGCAAAAAGAAATTGGGAAGACAGTAATGACCAAGAATTGTGTTATAAATTATACAGAGAATTCTATAAATCGATAAGAACAAGACAAGAAATTCCCCTTCAAAACTCTTGAATACTTAACCAGAGGAGATATATATAAGAATGTGTATTTTAACCTTGTTTCAGCAGCATAAAATTGTAAGCAACCTAAATGGTCAACAGTGGGAATTAGAATACTATATAACTGTTAAAGTAAATCAACCAGTGCTATATATATATTTATATGGATAAAGCTCATAACAATGTTGAGCACAAAAAACAAGTTACAGAAGAATATATATACAAGACCTTTATAAAACATTTGTGACATGCAAAATAATTGTGTGTGTTTATTCGTTTATGGATTAAAGTACACATATTATAAAAATATGAACACCAAACCAGTGAGTGATTACATCTGGACGGTAAGAAAAAACGTATAAAGTAATAGACTCAAGGATGTCTACAAAGTGATCTTTAATTACATTTGTAACGCTTTATTTCTTAAGCTAGGTTTTTATTTTAAGGTTAAAGTGTGCTTTGATTAACTAGAAAATAAAAGAGAGAATGGATCTGATTTTGATGACATCATTTAAACCTCTGAATCAAATGAGCCCCAAGCCAGCCCTAGCTCAGTGCACACACAGTGCATTTTCATCTGGCTTGAGCCAATTCTGTCAGTTGTAACAGAAAGGGCACTAACTGATACAGGCAGGTACTGCTATTATGGTCACTTTACAGTTGAAAAAGCTAGGTTTCAGAGATATAACTTTGAAAGTGGGGAGTACAGAATGTCTGGGACTGAATGTTGAAATCGTGAAGGAACTTTATATCAGGAAGAGCAACTTTTGTGAGGATGAGTCCCAAAAGGAGATCTCTAAGTACTCTTTAGATGAACACTAAAGACTAATGTTTTGCAACTGTTTTGCCCAAAGTCACACTGATGACTTAATAATGTAAGCCTTGGATTCTTTGACTCCAGAGCTCATATTCTAAATGGAGCTGAACTGTTCTACAGTTTAATTCTTTCTTTCATAAAAATTTATATGAGCTCTTAGAGGCATCAAGGCCTGTATCCTATGCTAGGGGTGCAGTGGTGAGCAATTAGAATTGCATTCATTTGCTGAAGTGCTGCACTGGAGCTACATTTATCTACATGCATAAATCTCTCAAACCATTTGCAGAAGGATACCTATGTTGAGAAATGATACATAAAACATATATGATTTCTGATTTTATGGAGTATATATTCTAGTAAGGATATAGACAATACAGAAGTAAACAAATACAGGCAGTCCCTGGGTTACGAATGAGATTGTCCCTAGGTGTGTCTTTAAGTCGAATTTGTAGGTAAGTCGGAAAAGGTGCATACGGTTCTTATTTCACGTACTTTAGTGTAAGAAAAGGGTTGAAGCCTTTTCAATCATTTAAAAGTTGCATGTGCAGCAAGTGAAGGTGATTGTGATGCAGAATTTGTTGTGAGTAGGGATTTAATCATTTCAAAGTGAGGGCAAGTTTATGTTACATTAAAGGGCAAGTAGGAGTTGTCCCTAAGTAGATGTTCATAACCCCGGGACTGCCTGTTTATAGACAGAATCTTCACAACTTGTCATTATTACTAAATTTGAAATTAGTAGGTGCTGAGGTATAAATTGATAAGAGGAGGAGACCTATTCATACCAAGAATTATAGAAAATGTGGTCTGGGCATACAGAATCACAGATCCAAAGGTTCAGTGGCAAATATTCTAGGAATTATTGGGAGGTCAGTGTAGTAGCTGGGTTATTACCAAAGTATTACCAAAAAAAAAAAAAATGGTTATGCAGGGCCTTGTTGGCCATGGTTAATTGTTTAGATTTTATTACACATAAAATAAAAAACACCAAATGGTTTTAAATAGGGAGTGACATAATCTGTTCTAAAAAAATTATTGGCACCTGTATATGGAGCATGAATGATAGGAAGGCAAGAGTGAAAGCAGAGATACCAGTTAAATTTGTTAGAAAGTCAGTTGTAGCAGTCTAGGTGGGAGATGTGGTCATTGGGGCTACAGTGGCGACAGTAGAGATGAGTAGAAGTGGATAGACTTAAGATACATTTTTGAAGGAGAACCAACATTTACTGTTTGGGGACTGAATGTCGTGGTTAAGGTAAAGGGGAGATTCAAGAATGACTCCTTGGTTTCTCTGGCTTGCCCAACTGATTTGGTGTTGTGAAGTTTAAGATTGTATGTCAACTTGGTGAGGCCATGATTCTCAGTGTTTATATGCTATCACTCTCATGATAGAATAAACTGTGAGTAGGCAATCAGATGAAAGGGAGCTTCCTTGAGGGTGTGGCCTGAATCTGAATATAAGCAGATGTTTTGGCTTCTTCCTCACTCTAAATCCTGCAGCTGCCTCCTGTCATCTCACCTCTGCTTCTTGGGACTTGAGCTGTCAGCTTATCTGCCAAATTTGGGATTCATCGGCTGTCACAGCCTGGGAGCAGAGCCCTGCTCTCTGACCTGCCAATCTTAGGTTCGCCAGCCCCTGCAGCTGCGTGAATCAGGAGAAACCTTGCGGTCTTGCCTGCCGATCTTGGAATTTGTCGACCTTCACAGTCTGTGAGTGGGAGCCCTACCCTCTGACCTGCCGATCTTGGGCTCACGAGCTTCTGTGGCTGTGTGAATTGGGAGATGCTTCCACCCTGGTCCATGGACTTGGGACATTCTAGCCTCTACAAGCGCATGAGCTGTTTCCTTGATATAAATCTCTTTCTGTATATATTTATATGCTTTACTGGTTTTGCTTCTCTAGAGAACCCAGCCTAAGACAGGTGCCTTTTAGTGATTCCAGAATTACTGGATATGTGTGTGTGGGGTAGAGAATAGAAAAGCTAATGAAATCACAGATGATTGATTCAGAGAACTGGTATGGGAATGCCAAATTTGAGATGTCTGTAAGACTTCAAGTGAAGATGTCAAATCTTTATTTGGGCATATATGACAATAATTCAGTGGCAGTAACTCAGCTGAAAATATAAATTTAAGAGTAATTAGTCTATGGATGTTATGATGGCATTCAAAGTTTGTCACCAATGAGATGATCCAGGAAGAGAAGATAGGCAGTAATAGAAAAGTATCAGGCCAAATCTTAGGATAAATCAAAATTTGTAGGTCAGTTAGAGAAGACAAAGTAGACAAGGGAGACTGAATGGTGTTGCCAGAATGGGAGCTGGAAAACCATAGAAAGTGTCACAGAAGCTATCCACTGAGATTGTTTCCACTGTAGGTGGGCTGAGTTAACTGTGTTAACATTCTACTATTTTGTGGAAAGCTTATTGAGATAAAGACTACATGGGATGAAGAAGTGAAGCCTTCATATCTAGAAGACTCTTTCAAGAAGTTTTGCATGGCAATGAGAAGAGAACCTCTGTATATGCTGGTGGATACGATCAGGAGTAGGATTGCTAGGTATGTCCTCAGAGTGGGTGGAATGAAAAAGATCCCAGTGTTCATATTCTGAAATGGGAAAGTTAATCATTCATCTCGTTAAAAGGACATAAATCATCTCTGAAAATGGACTTAAAGACTGGGAGTACTTCTAGTAGGATAGCCTACAGAGAGCCAGAGTTTTGAAATAGGAGAATGCAGAATGTTTGAGATTGGATATTGAAATCTTAGAGACACTTAATATCAGGCAGAGCATCTTTTGTGAAGACGGGTGCCAAATCCAGATTTCCAAGCTTTTCTTGGATGAAAACTGAAAAGCAATGTTGTACAATATAGAGAAACTTTGTTAAAATATTGCCAATAATGAGGTGGGGCCAAGATAGTGGAGTAGTCAGATGCTTCCTGTGGTTCCTTTTACAACAAAGACCCCCCCCCAAAAAAACAACTGAATTGATTATATATGACAGTCTAGGAGCCCTGAATATCAAAGACAAAGTTGAGGAATTGGACTGAGTGACAGGGGGAGGGAGAGACATTTCAGAAGCAGCAAGGAGTTGCCAGACCTGACCCGGCAGGAACCGGCACCCTACAGGCCAGATTGGCTGGCATGTGTGGTGACACAAGCAGTGGTATTCAGGATCCATTTTCCACATCGGGAGAGACCAAGTGGTGAAGAGTCCTCTCAAGCCTCTAGAACCAGTGAAAAGTGGCGCACAATTGGCAAAAGATAAGTACATGTGTCTAACCCACTGTGCAGATCAAAAAACACCCCATTTGGGAAGAACCTGTCTCCCATTTACGTACCTCCTCCTCACTCTGCACCAGGTCCCAGGCCATCTTCAGTGATTGCCATGTCCCCTGGGCCGGAAGTAGGACCCATCACATGCCCTGAGCCATTCTCCTGGCCTTGGAGAGGGAACAAATTAACAAACAGGAAAAAATAATCTGCCAGCTCGCCTAAGCTGGGAACTCAGGGCAGGCCCAGCTCCTTTGCCTAGGCACAGGCATAAGGACAGACTTTGAATACCTTTCACCCCTGCATAGACCTGTGTGGGCCCATTTCAACAGCATAGGCCCTCATTAGCACAATACAACAGGGTATATACCTGAAGCCTAACTTCAACTGTATCAGCTATGTGGTGGAGTGGCAGGTTCATGACATTTGACACCCCTCTGCCCATTAAGCAGGGTCCTCACCTACCCACATCAGAAGCCTGAGGACTGGTGGCTCCACCCACACCACCTAGCCACCTGTGACAGGGGTCCAAGAATAACTGGTGCCTTCCAGTCCTTACAGCCAACAGCACTGGGTGCCCAAAGTCTAGTTCAAAACCCACCCAGCTCCACACTTTAGGGAATAGGGACATGCTTTCCTCCCACACTCAGGGGCAGCCGTCAGCCCCCATCTCAGTGCGTGACCCCCTACTTCAGCCAGATACCTGTGCCTACTCCAATCACCCTGCCCATCTAAGACTGTAGGTGAGAGCCTGCACCACATAGTTGGTAACCGACTATGTGGACATCTGAGCTGAATCCGTATAAGAAAAGTAAATGGACTCCTGGGCTCACATACCTAGTAACAGATCTAATCACCTGGTGACACGACGTTAGAGCTTCAAAGGTGTCAATACTTAAACTACCCACATGAGCAGCCTATTTGGGCGTATAAAAACAAAACAAGAAGCTAGGACACAGAAAACAAACATAAGTAAGTAAAATAACTTATTGCTGGCTCAGAGACAACAGTCAGTTTGAAACCACATAAAGAAGTAGACCATGATGGCTTCAGCAAGCCACCAAAACAAAGAATCAAGAAATCTTCCAGAGGAAGATCACTTCTAGGAATTACTGGAGGTAGAATACAAAAGATTAAGATACAGAACTCTTCAGGAGATCAGGCAAAAGGCAGAACAAGCCAAGGAACACACAGACCAAGCAATAGAGGAACTTAAGAAGATTATAGAAGAGCACAATGACAAACAGGCTGCAAGAATCCATAGAAAACAAGCAGAAATCCAGAAGATTAACAACAAAATTTCAGAATTAGACAACTCAATAGAAAGTCATAGGAGTAAAATTGAGGCAATGGAAGTCAAAGTTAGTGCTACTGAAGATAAAGCACTTGACACCAACTTATTTGAGGAAAAATCAGATAAAAGAATAAAAAAAAATGAAGAAACCCTAAGAATTGCGTGGGACTCTATCAAGATGAATAACCTATGAGTGACTGGAGGACGAGAAAGGGGGGATAACAGAAAATACAGAGAGAATTGTTGAAGATTTGTTGGCAGAAAACTTCCCTGATATCGTGAAAGATGACAAGATAGCTATCCAATATGCTTGTTGACCCCACATAAGGTAGACCTCAAAAGAAATTCATCAAGACATATCGTAATCAAACTTGCCAAAACCAAAGACAAAGAGAGAATTTTAAGAGTGACTAGGGATAAACAAAAAGTCATCTACAAAAGCGGGTCAATAAACATGTGTACTAACTGTTTAATGAGAAATATTTTGTTCTATAAAGCTTCATCTAAAGTGAGAATAGCAGCACAATTGGAAGAGCGTAGTCGATGTCACTGAACTGTGCATGTAGAAATTTTTGAAATGGCGTATCTTTGGCTATGTATATTTTCACCAAAGAAAAAAAAAGGTGGAGAAGGGAGAGGGTTGACACGTCGTGGGGTTGTTAACCAATGCCATAAAACAATATGTGTACTACTGTTTCATGAGAAACTATTTGTTCTGTAAACCTTCACCTGAAGTACAATAAAAAAAAAAAAAAAAAGACCAAGAGTAAAAAAAAAGAGGGTCAATAAGACTAAGCTCTGACTACTCAGCAGAAACCATGCAGGCAAGAAGGCAATAGGATGATATATATATATAAAGCCTTCAAGGAAAAAACATTGCCAGTCAATAGTTATATATCCAGCAAAAATATCTCTCAAACATGATAGTGAAATTAGCGCATTTCCAGATAAACAGAAGTTAAAGGAATTTGAAAAATACAAACCAAAATTACAAGAAATACTAAAGGGACTCCTCTGGTTAGAAAATCAATAACATCAGGTAACAACCTAAGACTAGAACACAGGACAGAGTAACAAGATATAAACCCAGAGAGGGAAATCAGAAAAATAAATCAAAGGTAAGCACTGTTAATAGGGAAACAGAGATGTCAATATGTAAAAGATGACAACATTAAGACAAAAAAGTTGGACTTAAAAAATGTAGTCATAGATCTTTCATGTGGAGAGGAAGTCAAGGTGCTATAAAGAAATAAAATGTTGGTTTAAACTTAGAAAAATAGGGGTAAATATTAAGGTTACCACAAAGGAAACTAACAATCCTACACATCAAAATAAAAAAAATAAAAAAAAAAAAAAACAAGAAAAATATAAAGACTCAGAAAATACAAAATCAATAACAATGAAAAAGATGAAAAGAAAATACATAAAGGAAAATGACTCAGCACAGAAAATTAAGTGGAACAAAGAAACTGTCAACAACACACACAAAAAAAGACATCAAAATGACAGCAATAAACTCACACCTATCAATAATCACACTGAATGTAAATGGACTAAATGCACCAATAAAGAGAGAGTGGCAGAATGGATTAAAAAAACACAATCTGTCTATATGCTGTCTACAAGAGACACACCTTAGGCTTAAAGACACGAACAAACTAAAACTCAAAGGGTGGAAAAAAGATATATGAACCAAGCAACAATCAAAAAAGAGTAGAAGTGCCAGTATTAATCTCTGACAAAATAGACTTTAAAATACGCCAGAAAGGATAAGGAAGGACACTACATAATGATTAAAGGGTCAATACACCAGGAGGATGTAGCCATAATAAATATTTACGCACTCAATGACAGGGCTCCAAAGTACATAAACTCTAACAGCATTGAAAAAAGAGATGGACAGCTCCACAATAATAGTAGGAGACTTCAACACACCACTTTCGGTGAAGGACAGAACATCAATAAAGACATGGAAAATCTAAATGCCACAGTCAACCAATCATATCTCACAGACATATACAAAACACTCCACCCAGCAGCAGCCAAGTATACTTTCTTTTCCAACACACATGGAACATTCTCCAGAATAGACCACATATTAGGCCATAAAGCAAGCTTTAACAGAATCCAAATCACTGAAATATTACAAAGCATCTTTTCTGACCATAAAGCCATAGAAGTAGAAATAACAGAAAAAAGCAAGGAAAAAAGATCAAACACATGGAAACTGAACAACACCTTGCTCAAAAACTACTGGGTTATAGAAAAAATTAAGGATGGAATAAAATTCATATTATCAAACGAGATGAAAACACATCCTACCAGAACCTTTGGGACACAGCAAAAGTAGTGCTCAGAGGTCAATTTATAGCAATAAATGCACACATTCAAAGAGAAGAAAGGACCAAAATCAAAACATTAACTTTACAACTCGAATAAATAGCAGCAAAAGAAGCCCTCGGGTAGCAGAAGAAAGCAAATAATAAGAATTAGAGCAGAATTAAATGAAATAGAGAATAGAAAAACAATTGAAGGAGTTAACAAGACCAAAAGCTGGTTCTTTGAGAAGATCAACAAAATTGATAAACCATTGGCCAAACTAACAACAGAAAAATAGGAGAAGCAGCAAATAACCCAAATAAGAAATGAGATGGGTGATATCACAACAGACTCAACTGAAATTAAAAGAATCATAATAGAATACTATGAAAAATTGTACTCTAACAAATTTGAAAACCTAGAGAAAATGGACAGATTTTTAGAAACACAATACCTACCTAAACTAACGCAAACAGAGGTAGAACAACTAAATAAACCTATAAGAAAAGAGATTGAAAAGATAATTAAAAAACTCCCAACAAGAAAAATCCCTGGCCCTGATGGTTTCACTGGAGAATTCTACATAACTTTCAGAGAAGAATTAACACCACTACTATTAAAGGTATTTCAGAGCACAGGAAATGATGGACTACTCCCAAACTCATCCTATGAAGTCAGCATAACCCTGATACCAAAACCAGGTAAAGACACCCAAAGAAAGAAAATTACAGACCAATGTTCCTCATGAAGATTGACACAAAAATCCTCAACAAAATTCTAGCCTATAGAATTCAATAACGTATCAAAAAAATAACTCACCATGACCAAGTCGGATTCATACCAGGTATGCAGGGATGGTTCAACATTAGAGAAACAATCAATGTAATCCATCACATAAATAAAACAGAAGACAAGAACCACATGATTTTATCAATTGATCCAGAAAAGGCATTTGACAAAGAACAACATCCATTCATGATAAAACTCTCAGCAAAAAAGGGCTAGAAGGGAAATTCCTCAGCATAATTTAGGGCATTTATACAAAGCCAACAGCCAACGTCATCCTTAATGGAGAGAGTCTGAAAGCATTCTTAAGAATAGGAACCAGACAAGGATGCCCTTCGTTACCAGTCTTATTCAACATTGTGCTGGAGGTCCTAGCCAGAGCAAGTAGGCTAGAAAAAGAAATACAGGGCATCTAAATTGGTAAGGAAGAAGTCAAAGTATCTCTATTTGCAGATGATATGAGCTTATATACAGAAAACCCCAAAGAATCCACAAGAAAACTACTGGAACTAATAGAAGATTTCAGCAAGGTATCAGGATGCAAGATAAACATATGAAAATCAGTTGGATTCCTCTACACCAACAAAGAGAACTTCCAAAAGGAAATCACCAAATCGATACCATTTATAATAGCCCCCAAGAATATAAAATACTTAGGAATAAATCTAACCAGAGATGTAAAAGACCTATGCAAAGAACACTACAAGACCCTACTTCAAAAAACCAAAAGAGAACAAAGTAAGTGGAAAAACTTACCTTGCTCATGGATAGGAAGACTCAACATTGTGAAAATGTCAGTTCTACCCAAAGTGATCTACAGACACAATGCAATCCCAATCCAAATTCTAATGGCACTTTTTGAGAAACAAATCACCAACTTCTTAGAGAAAGGGAATAGGCCCCAGATAAGTAAAACATTACTGAAGAACAAACTGCAAGGCCTCGTACTACCTGCTTTTAGAATCTCTTATGCCAGCATGGTAGTCAAAATAGCCTGGTACTGGTACAACAACAGATAAATATACCAATGGAACAGAACTGAGAATTCAGATATAAACTTATCCACCTGTGAGCAACAGATATTAGACAAAGGCCCAAAGTCCGTTAATTGGGGAAAAGACAGTCTCTTTCACAAATGGTGCTGGCACAACTGGATATCCATCTGCAAAAAACTGAAACAAGACCCATACCTCACACCATGCACAAAAACTAACTCAAAATGGATGAAAGACCTAAATTTAATACCAAAAATGATAAAGATTATGGAAGAAAAAATAGGGACAGTGCCAGGAGCCCTAATACATGGCATAAACAGAATACGAACCATAAGTAACAATGCACAAACACTAGAAAAGAAACTGGATAACTGGGAGCTCCTAAAAATCAAACACTTATGCTCATCAAAAGCCTACACCAATAGAGGAAAAAGACAGACTACAGACTGGGAAAAAATTTTTGGCTACAACAAATTGGATCAGCATCTAATCTCTAAAATCTACAAGATACTGCAAAACCTCAACAACAAAAAGACAAATAATCCAATTAAAAAATAAGCAAAGGATATGACCAGGCATTTTGCCAAAGAAGACATTCAGGTGGCCAACAGACACATGAGGAAATGCTCTGAAACATTAGCTGTTAGGGAAATGCAAATCGAAACTACAATAAGATATTATCTCACCCCAACAAGGCTAACATTAATCCAAAAAACACAAAATAATAAATGGTGGAGAGATTGGAACACTTACATACTGCTTGTGGGAATGTAAAATGGTACAATCACTTTGGAAGTTGATTTGGCACTCCCTTAAAAAGCTAGAAATAGAAGTACCATATGATCCAGTAATCCCACTCCTTGGAATATATGCTAGAGAAATAAGAGCCATCACATGAACAGATATATGCACATCCATGTTCATTCTAGCACTGTTCACAGTAGCAAAAAGATGGAAACAACCTAGCTGCCCATCAACAGGTGAATGGATAAACAAATTATGGTATATTCACGCAATGGAATACTACACAACGATAAAGAAAAAAGCTAAATCTGTGAAACATCTCATAACATAGAAGAATCTATAAGACATTATGCTGAGTGAAATTAGTCACAAAAGGACAAATATTGTATGAGACCACTATTATAAGAACTCAAGAGAAGGTTTAACACAGAAGAAAACATTCTTTGCTGGTTATGAGGGAAGGGAAGGAGAGGGGTATTCACTAGCTAGATAGATAAGAATTATCTTAGGTGAAGGGAAGGACAACACAATACAGGGGTAGTCAGCACAACTGGACTAAACCAAAAGCTAAGAAGTTTCATGAATACAACCAGACACTTCGAGGGAAAGAGTAGGAGGGGCAGGGGTCTGGGGACCATGCTTTCAGGAGACATCTAGGTCAACTGGCATAGCAAAGTTTATTAAGAAAATGTTCTGCATCCCTTTTGGTGAGTGATGGCTGGGGTCTTAAAAGCTATCGAGCAGCCATCTAAGATGCATCAATTGGTCCCAACCCACCTGGAGCAAAGGAGAATGAAGAACACCAAAGATATAAGGAAAACATTAGCCCAAAAGACAGAAAGGGCCACACAAACCAGAGACTCCATCAGCCTGAGACCAGAAGAACTAGTTGGTGCCTGGCTACCACCAGTGACTGCCCTGAGGGGGAATACAACAGAGAGTCACTGACAGAGCAGGAGAAAAATGGGATGCAAACTCAAATTCTAGTAAAAAGACCAGACTTAGTTGTCTGACTGAGACTGGAGGGACCTTGGAAGACATGGCCCCCAGACTCTCTGTTAGACCAGAAATGAAACCATTCCAGAAGTAACTCTTCAGACATAGATTCGACTGGACTATAAGACTTGAAATGATACTCCTGAAGAGAGTGCTTCTTAGCTCAAGTAAATACCTGAGACTAAATGGGCAGCTCCAGTCCGGAGGCAGGATGAGAAGGCAGAAAGTGTCAGGAGCTGGTTGAATGAACGTGGGAAGTTCAGGGTGGAAAGGAGGAGTGTGCAGTCACATTACAGGGAGAACAGCTAGGGTCACATAACAATGTGTGTATAAATTTCTGTATGAGAAACTAACTTGAACTGTAAACTTTCACTTAAAGCACAATTTAAAAAAAAACCCATTACCAATAAGACAAGCAACATGGAAATTAATACATTAGCCTCTTTGTGTATATATGTGTATGTTTAATTTGATATTTGTTTTGTTTTGTCTTCAAATGCCATGATTGGCGGCTCAAATGGAAGAGCTGATCCTTGTAGTCCAATGACCTGTTAAAGTCCAAAAATATTCCTCCAAACTAAGTTATACGTTACACCGCAAAGGAGTAAGTGCCTGATATGCTTCCAGAATCTTCAAACTTGTATCACTACATTGTTCAAGTTCAATCATTCTAATGGCTTTTGAAAAGAATTTGACAAGAATTACAGATTACAGTTGATTCTCTTTTTATTAAATCCATTTTATTTTAAATGATCAAGGGTTACTTTGTCTAAGAGAAGTATTAACACAGCACTGCCTCATAGCTACCAGTTACCCAAAATCTTTATATGAATGGTTTATTAATGTTCTCAGATCCTACCCCCAATCTACTGAATTAAAATCTCTGGAGCAGGGGGTGGCCTAGAAAACTGTACTTAAAAAAATCTCTCTGGATGATTGTAATCATTAGCCTCCCTCACAACCCTTTTTTTTTTTTTTCCTGGAAAAAAGAGTTAAATGATTTGCATCGCCACTCATATTTAGACTTTACTTCTGGCTGTTACTTTATATTTTATTTTTACTTGCATATTGATTTTATGTTGATTATTTGTGTCACTTGATTAAAAGATATATCATTCCTCACGTTGTTTTGCTTTACTGCACCATAGGAGTAGAAGATTCATTTAGTTTTGTGAGCAATCATGAACTCCAACTCATCAGGACTCAATACATATCTATAGTTACAAGCAATGTGTTCTTTCACAACTCATAACCAGTGATCAGCATTTGCTATTTTTATTTCCCTAGTAAAATACTTTTATTATTTAAGAAACTGAAGCAGGATCTAGATAAGTGCAGCTGAGCCAGATGGAGCTGAACTATTTAGACCTAAGAACTTTAAAAAAATATTATAGTTTATCAGACCAAAGGGCCTTCCCAATATCCTATCTCTGACAAGGGTATCAGGAAGTTTTGGGGAGATTAGTAATTACTCTTTCTGACATAAATCTCTAAAGGTATAGGATAGATTCTGAATGCTCTTCTTTGTTAAATATAGTTATGGACTAATTTTACTCATATATTTTCCAAATTCTTTCTAACTTGTTTCTATTTCTTGTAGAATTCATTCCTTAATGAATTCTGTATTTTTGTTACCTACTCTGTAATGTAGTAGGGCTTTATTTTTACCCTAATTTGTTTTCTGTAGCTTCAAGGATTGCTCCCCCATATAAACATTACGGATAATTGGGTGAGTTTGTGTTCACGTTAGTCATACATGTAATGATTTTATAGATGCAGACGTAGCCCTTCCAAGCATTTTCTGGATAGAAGAACATTTTTTAGCAACAGAAGATACTGCATCCCTTTGGCTATTTTGATTTTCTCTTCTGTGGAGCTTTCCAAATCGTGTGTTTCCTCATTAAAACTCTCAATTAGATGAAGTTGGTCTTTTGTTTAAGGCTTTATTTTTGGTTTTATTTTCTGTCTTTCATAATAAGCATTATTAATAAACTTACAAACATTTTATACTTTCAGTGAATTTCAATATATTTAAAGAGGAAATTAAGTGGCTATAATTTTTGTCCTCTAGATGCTCCCAAAAGGAGCCCTGATAGCACAATGTTTAAACGCCCTGCTGTTAACCTAAAAGTTGGCCAGTTTGAAACTACCCTGAGGCTCCAGGGAGAAAGACCTGATGATCTGCTTTCATAAAGGTTCCAGCCAAGAATGGGGCAGTTCTACTCGGTCACATGGCATCACTGTGAATCAGACTTGAGTCGATGGCACCCAACAACAACAACAGAAGCTTGCAATAGAAGACTGTTGTAGAGAACCTTAAAAAAAAAAAAAAAAAAAAACACCTAGGAAAAGAACCATTCATTTGTTCATTCAACACATGTCTTGTGAGTGTCTACCACGTGCAATGCTATTTTCTAGGTGCTGAGGATAAAATGACGAGGGGGAAAATAGTCCTGTACTCATGGAACTTACATTCTATGTGTGTGGAAGATACAAAATGAACTACAGAGACATGGAAACAACCTAAGTGCCAATCAACAGATGGATAAGTAAAATGTGATACATACATACAATGGAATACTACTTAGCAATAAAGAAAAATGAGTTCCCAAAACATCTTACAACATGGATCTGGAGGACATTATGTTGAGCAAAAGAAGTCAATCACAAAAAGAAATATTGTATGTTCTTACTTGTATGAATGATGTGAATAGGTAAATATACAGAAACTAATGTTCATTGCTGGTTACCAGGTGTGGAGGGAGGGAGGGCAAAGTACTCCCTAGGTAGTAGTCACTTTTTGTTTATAGAAATGAGAAAGGTAGCACTGAGTATGAGTGAAGTTTGCACAGCATGACTGATGTCAATAAGCTGTACATAAGGAAAAGGGATGGATGGGCAAATGCTAGGTTGTATCTGGTTTTGTAACAATAATCACAATCAAAAAAGAGAGGGAGAGATACAGAGGCAGATACTAAATAGACATAACCAATTATCACATGGGATTAATTCTCTTGGTTTGGGAGTTTACATCCATGGTCTTGTGAGATAATCCAGTCAACTGGCATAATATAGTTCTTAAAGTTTATGTTCTACCACCCAGTATGGGGAGTAGTATCTGGATCTTAAAAGCATACAAGCAGCCATCTAAGATACAACAACAACAACAAAAAACCCAAGAATCAAGAGAAGGAACTGGACTACGGGAAACACTGTCTCCTCTACCTTGAAATCAGAAAAATCTGCTACGAGTACTGAATATTCTGGTCAGGGACACAATAGATGAATCCTGATAAAAAGCGAGAAAATGTAGAACAGAACTTCAAATTCTTAAATAATCAAGATATGCTGACCTATTGGGACTGGAGGAGTCCCCAAAACTATGGCCCTGAGTTGCTCGTCAAATCTTGAATTGAAGCTATCACTTGAAGTCACCTTTAAACCAATAGTTTACCCCAAAGAATAAAGATTGTCACCCTTGAGTATTGTTTCTTTAAAAAAAAAAAAGAAAGAAAGAAAAGCAAACAAGCAAAAACAACTTAAGACCAAAGGGTCAACATATATTTTAAAGCATAGCTGAGAAGTTTGAGGGGCAGGGAGATTAAGTAAATGGAAGTGAAACAACTAGACCAGAAATAATGAGAACGTTGACACAATGTGAAGAATGCAACCAATGTCACTGATCATTATGTTTAGAAACTGTGGAATTGGAGTGGGTTTTGCTGTGTATATTTTCACCAAAAATAAAATTAAATTAAAAAGACAAGAAAATAATGAGACATAGTCGCATGCAAGAAGGAGAAAAAAAGTGAAGCAGGTAAGAGGGATATAAAATGTTGGAGCAAGATGGGGATTGAAGTTTTAGGTAGGTGGTCAAGGAAGGCCTCAGAGAGAAGATGACTGAAGTACTGTGAGGGAACTGAGGCTTTCTGAGGAAAAGACATTTCAGGCACAGGAAGGAGTAAGTGCAAAGACCCTCAGGTGGAATTGAGAGAGCTGTGTAACCTGATCAAATAGAAGGATGGGGAAGTGGATGGAGGTGAGACTGTCCAGGAGAGTCACATCACATCATGTCTTTTTGTTAATATGAAAAATACTGTCTTTTATTCTGAGTGAGATGGGCAATCACTGGAGGATTTTGAGCAAAAACTGATAAACCTATTTTTAATAGCATTGGCCTAGCAGCCATGTTCAAAAAAGACCGCAGGGAAGTAACAGTATCAGGGAGAACAGTGAGGAGTCTATACCTTAATGCAGGTGAGAGATGATGATGGCTTGGGCAAAGGAAGGAGCAGTGGAATGGTAAAAAACAGAATCTGGATATATTTTGAAGGTAGAACCAAGTACTATCTGAATGAGAAAATAGTTTGAAAGAAATTTTCATGCTTTTTGGGCATAGAAACTAGAAGAATTGGATTGCATTCACTGAGATAGAGAAGACTATAGAACCTATTGGTTTTGGAGGAAATTTTCAGTTAATGTATGTAAATCATAACATAATTATAACTTAGAAGATTGTTTTACATCAAGAGTAGAGTCCTATTCTCCATGGTCTCTAGGAACATCTAGCTCAGTTGGCATAACACAGTTTATGAAGACAATGTTCTACATTCTACCTTGGTGAGTAGTGTCTGGGATCTTAAAAGCCTGTGAGCAGCCATCTAAGATACTTCACTGGTCTCACCCCTTCGGGAGCAAAGGAGAATGAAGAGAACAGGATACAATGAAAAGATTTGTCCAAAGGACTAATGGACCACAGCTACCAAGGCCTCCACCAGACTGAGTCCCGTACAGCTAGATGGTGCCCAGCTACCACCACCGACTGCTCTGACTGGGATCACAACACAGGGTTCTGGAGAGAGCTGGAGAAGGATGTAGAACAAAATTCTAACACACACACACACAAAAACAGATTTACTGACCTAAAGGAGACTGGGAGAAACCCCTAGAGTATGGCCACCAGACACCCTTTTAGCTCAGTGGTGAAGTCACTTCTGAGGTTCACCGTTCAGCCAAGGATTGGACAGCCCCATAAAACAAAACGGGACTAATGAGGCACAGCAGTCCAGGGACAATGACTAGAAGGCAGAAGGGGACAGGAAAGCTGGTGATAGGGAACCCAAGGTTGAGTAAGGACAGTGTTGACATGTGGTGGGGTTGTTAACCATTGTCATAGGGCAACATGTACTAACTTTAATGAGAAACTATCTTGTTTTGTAAACCTTCATCTAAAGTGAGAATAGCAGCACAACTGGAAGAACATAATCGATGTCACTGAACGGTGCATATAGAAATTTTTGAAATGGTGTATCTTTGGCTATGTATATTTTCTCCA
>NW_004443980.1:16723696-16755154 GCF_000243295.1 Trichechus manatus latirostris
GGGTTGACATGTTGTGGGGTTGTTAACCAATGTCATAAAACAGTATGTGTACTGACTGCTTAATGAGAAACTATTTGTTCTGTAAACCTTCACCTAAAGTACGATAAAAAAAGAGTAGAGTCCTATTCTGTAGATGCTTACTGGAAAGTGTTCCAATTAAAATGGGGGTTTAAGCAGAGTCAAAAAGATGAATCACAGGCTTACTATTTAGGATATCAAGTCAGTTCCCAGAGTTCCTGAATATGACATGGAGATATTGGGGGTGGGGACTGTTCTCACATCCAAGATGCCTGGGTGGTACAAATGGATTGTGCCAACTATTAAGTGAAAGTTGAGCAGTTCAAATATACCTAGAGGTGCCACAGAAGAAGGGCCTGACAATCTGCTTCTGTAAAGGTTATCCAAGAAAACTGTGGAACTCATTTCTGCTCTGTAACACATGGGGTCTCCATGGGTTGGAATCAGCTGATGGCAATGGGTTTTTTGGTTTTGTTCTCATATCCAGTGTATTTCCACTTGTACCAATGTGAGAAGACTTTTGTCAGTGGCATGCCATAGCCACTCAGGAGAACGAGCCTAAGTGCTATAAAACCCTTTTACAAATGGCTGCTAAGCCTAAAAGTCTTGTTCTGGCTGCAGAGGTCCTATACTCTGCCAGGCTTGGAAAGAATGTCTACTCTATTGCTACAGTTTCTTGTACCATCTAAGAATTTCTCATGAAACTTCTGTTGCTGGCACCTACCACACCAGCATCCTGAAGCCCATGTGGGCCACCATTAGCCTTTGTTCATGACCATATCCGGTATGATTATACTTTAGGTGGCATTCTGGACCTCTATACATTAAAACACCAACACAGTTCCACACACCAATAATTATTACTTTTTTAACAATGATATATTGTATATTTCCTTCAAGTACTTTTCTATTAATACACACGTATCAAATTGTTAGGAGATTAGACTTCACAAATATAAACAGGCTCTGGGTAAATTCAGGAAAGGAGAAGTTTATTTTATGAATATTGGTATCCCAGAGGATCAAAGGGCAAGTGAATGCTGAAGAATCAGACTCAGTAGGGAGAGGAAACCCTTGGCACCAGCAGTGCAGGCAGGAACATGATGGACCTCTCATGAAGTTACAGCTGGGATAAATGCACTTCAATAATTTTCAGTGTGTCCTCTGTCTTCCCAAGTGTTAACATTCCAGAAATAGGATCCAGTTGGTTGGATCCATTGGATGAGTCAATCCTATGCCCACTCATTGGACACAAGACTGATATTGATTGAGAGCCTACCAAAATCTATTTAATGTAATGCTGTTATTAAGAAAAGCAGGAGTATATATCATAAATGTCTACTATAAGTGATATTTTGTATCAGTGAAGAAAAAGATTATTGAATATATGATTGAGGGCTCTTTGAAAAAGATCAACTAGTAGAAAAGTTAAGAGTTCTGCTTCATACCAATAAGAATTCCAGATGAACTAAAAAGAGAAGTATAAAAATTAAAGATCAGGGTAAGCAAAGGTATTAATACAAAATTAAAATCAAGTAAAAAGTCAAATAGAGATAAAATTGCTCGATTTGATTATTTTTAAAATAAGGGGGATTCTACTCATCAAAAAACAAAAAAATACGTATTAGAACTTCATATTTTACTTAGCAAACAGGAAGTTAATATTTCTAATAGCTTTTACAAAATCACTGTGAAAAAGTGAACATCCCGGTAGAAATATGATTAAAGAACGTTAACTGGCATTTTACAAAAGAAGAAATGTAAATGGCCAAAGAACATGTGAAAATACCTTCACTCTCCCTAGCATTCAAAGAAATAAGATGAAAGTAACAATGAGATGCCATCTTCACCTACTAAATTGTCAACAATATTAAAAATTATATCAGGTGGTCAATGTCAACAATTTGTTTATTTTTTAAGAGTAAAAGGAAAACTCCATAATGGGGAGAGGTTTTGTGGGATGATTACAAGTACGTGTGTTTTTTTGACTGAGATTCTAATAGTAAAGATGCCGTTGTAGTTCTTTTTATTGTTGCTGAAAGTAAAAGACACCAACTCTGGTAGGCTTAAGCAAAAGCAAATACTTGTTGGCACGGTATTACGTACCTCAAGGGGTCTAAAATGGTGCTGAGTAACCATGTCTTGGCAATAACAATAATTCTGGCAGCTCTATAGGGACCTGGTAGGAGAACTCTTGGCAATGCGAAGAATCAGGGCAGCTCTTGGGGTCCCCTCTTTCCAGAGCATGTCAATGTCACTCTGCCCATCTATGGCAAGGTGCTTAATAAGATCCCTGGGTAGCTGTAGGACTCGGCATGGAACCCTTGTCATGTGTGATGAAGTGTAGTTGACTCTACAGTCTGATGAACTGAACTAACATATGTCATTTCTGTATAAACTAAAATAGAGATAAGAAATTCAGTGTCAATGATTAGCCGCTGTGCCAGTGGTAGTATTAACTTAAATCTAAGAACGAAACAATCAGTATTTATTTGGTGCTTCCTTGTTAGACATTAGATCTGAATACACCCTATCTTGCATTATATATAATTGTTATTCTTTACTTATTTTTTTAATGCTTCTCTGTTTCTTGCCAGCTCAGTTCAGCAAGTGCCTTCATGAATGCTTTTGGATGTCAAGTTGGTGTGGTGGTTCCACGCGATTTTACTTGCAATTTATAGATAATATTTCATATATTCCACAGATCAATGTCTTTAACTTTTTTTTTAAAAAAGAAAAAGATTGGTTGGAGTTTTATCTTTGCTTGCATGTGATGGAAAATTTTCAAGTGCACTCAAGACACTTTGAAGTTCCTATTTACCAAAAAAAAAAAAAGTATATGAAGTACTAATAGTTCTTTAATAGAGGAAGTCACATGGTAGGGTCGGTCTCTAGGCAATGCACCTTGTTACTCCACTCTAAGTTACTTGTTCAAATATCTGTATGTACGAAACCTGTATTTTAAAATATTTTATATTTCAATTTTTTTTATTAATGAAGGCTGTCCCATGTCTCAGTTTGTGATGAGACAAAACAGTCAACATTATAAAAGAATTATGCATAATTAATATATGAAGAATGACATATAGGAGCATAGCACAATCATTAATATCACAGACTTTGATCACTATATGGATGACCAAAGGTAAGTTATATAACTTCTCTGTGTCTCATTTTCCTTATATGAAAATGGAAATATTAATAGTTTATACCTCAGAGTTTTATGTGATGATAAATGAGCTAATGCATACCAAGTGCTTGGCAAAGTAACCGGCAAATAATGTTTAGTCATATTCACATTGTTAACATATTTATCAGGCAAGTTAAATACAAATACACACATGCAGATGGTAAATAAGCACTGTCCTGAAATTCCAGAGCCTGTATATTCCCCTGGGTTAATCTATGATCAACTCATGGTTTAAAGAGCTGAGTTAACTTAATACCAGTTGCCATCAAGTTGATTCAAACTCATAGCGACCTCATGAGTGTCAGAGTAGAACTGTGCTCCAGAGGGTTTTCAATGGTTGATTTTTCCAAGGTATTTTGCCAGACCTCTCTTCCAAGGTACCTCTAGGTAGACTGAAACCTCCAAACTCTTGTTAGTAGCAGAGCATGTTAACTGTTTGAGCCATACAAGAACTCTGAGTTACTATAACAGTTCCAAAGAGTTTGTACTTGAAACACAATCTACAGAAAGCTGCATTATTGAAATCTAATAAAGTAATTGCAACATGGATATTTGGAAGTGTTAGGTGGCATTGTGAATGGTCAAAAACGTATATAGAATTGCTCTTAGACTGTATCATGCAAATGCACCTTCTTAGTTTCCAACTTGACTAGCATTTGTGATGACAATTATGAAATCTTATGGATAAGCTCTTCAAAAGGTAGGAATTTATTTATTCAGCTTTTATTTACTCAGAGACAGCTGTTCATGCTATTTTCCACCTGCCTCAAAGGAACGCATAGCAGTCAGACTTGGAGTGGGAAGAGGAAAATCTTCTGAAACAAAATAGTAAGGTTGTGAATTTAAAAGTAATGCATGAGGAGTATTACAGATGGAACAGACAACTTTTTGATTGACCAGATTGAGGGAGAAAAAAAAAAAAACTTCTATATGAGATCAGATAGTCTGATTATAATGTGTACTGGTATTTTTTTTTTTTTGAAGAAGAAGAAATATAATGGGAAAGTAAAAGCAAGAATGTCATCACACATCGAAGAATTTCTGATATCCTAGGGATTCATCTGAATTCCCATTTAGCTGTTGAGTTTAAAAAATATCAATAACACCAGAACAATGAACAGTTGGTAATGGAAATTAAATGAAAACATTAAAATATCCTAAATTGAATGAACTCATGTACTTATAAGAGAGGCTTCAGGCCACATATCAATTTATACATTTAAACTTCTAAAGGACAGGGATTGCAGCTGGCAATACTTTGTATTCCCCAAAGCACTGAGCACAATGGCTTGCATACAGCAGATCATAAGCAAATATTTGTTGAAAAGAAGAATTCCTCATGTAATGCAAAGTGGATGGAAGACATTATCCCTGAATTTGTAGAACTTACACTTTTCAGGGGCAGGCAAAACTAACAAACATCCATTTATAAAACATTTATAAACAGCATTTATAAAGTGCAAAATACATGAAATTTTAGATAATAGTAACATAATCAAGTAGTATGTTTTATGCCTTTTAACATCAATAGTCAAATGGAATTCAAAAGAAAGATAAATTTAATTCTGAGTATGTATGAAGGCTTTGTGGAGAAAGTAGAAATTGATTTGGGCTTTAAAGAAGGGAAAATTCAGAAAGGTAGAATGAGAAAATATACTTAATTAGGTAAGTAAAATTCTAATTTAAAACTATCAACTTTGAGGTAAATTATAAAAATTATTATTAATATTCATAGTATTGGAGTGAACACAGAGGAAACAAAGACAGTAACGAATGGATATAGAATATTTTGAACTTATTCTATCAATTCTATATGAAGCCGCTTTAAAAGATTTATAATTTATTTCTGCATAAAGGAGCTAGTAACTGTCACACTGTAAGATCTATTAGAAGAAGATATGTCTTTTGGTTCAGTTAATTCAATTCCATAAGTATTTATTAAGCACTTATCTGAGCAAAGCACTACAGAATCATCCATGTACAAGCAATTAGAATTTAACTGGTTCAGAGAATATTTGCTACATCATTTCACTTTAAAAAGAGTTAACTGTTGCCATATCCCTTCTTGATCTTCTCATTGAAGTGCCTTAATTTAGAAGTTTGAGATTAGAATAGACCCAATGTCACCCAAACCAGGTATCTGAATTTTCATATTCATCTGGGTGTAGAGAAACAGGATTATTAATAATAATAGCTTGTCTTTTTAGAATGCTTTGCCATTTACACTCAATTTCCACATCCCGTCAGACATTATCAGAGCCGTCAATTAAAATTGACTAGATAGATGTTTTTATTTCACATATCAGGAAACGAATTCTCTTAGAGAATTAAATGATTTCCCATGAGTTTTCAGCCAGTTGGTTGGTTGAAAACCACATTTTGAACACAAGATCTTTGTACTAAGCATCTAAAGATCTTTCAATAGCACTATGCTACAACAGAAGCATAGTTATGTTGTCCAGTGAGGAATTTAGTTCACAGAAGCTCTTCCACTGTTGTTTATGAATATGTTGTAAGAAAAATTCATTAAGATAGCCATCTGAATGGAGTGTGACATGAGTCTAAAAATGCAGAGATGTATCTAGCTGAGTAAAATAAAGGATAACATTTTAGAAAATAAAAATAAAAAATTATCAGTGTAGACTACTGGCTCTCACCCAGGGACAGTGTTTTCCTCGGGGGGATATTTGACAATAGCTGGAACTATTTTTGATGGTCACAACTTGGGGTGGGTGCTACTGGCATCCAGTGGGTAGAGGCCATGGATGTTAATAAACATCCTACAATGTACATGACAGTCCCCTGTCCCTCACCCCACACAAACAACAAAGAAATATCTGGCTTGAAATATCAGTAATTCTGAGATTGGAAAAACTCTGGTATAGACAATCAAGATAATTCAGGTAAAATCAGCTGACATTTTATGTAATTATGTGCATTTTGATATGCTTCTGATGGTTGTGTATATACCTGCCTCAGTGTTCTTTTGAGCCTTAAATCATCTGAGATTGGGAGTTGCCATATGTACTTATTTCTTTCCACAAATATTTTCTATCTGTATGTTGACAGTCTGAGAAATAAATGTGAGACAGCAATTCATTTCCTCATGTCATTCCTCCCCTTGTATTACCATTACTATGTTATTATTTTAAGCCAATATACAATGCAGCAGGCTAAAGCTGCTAAACCTGAGTGTGGAATTCACCTTTGCTCAGTTAAAAGAATAATCCAGCAAGGTGACCCTTAGTCAAGGAAGGGTGAGTCCAGGGACTCATGAAGCAAACAAAACAAATGTAAC
The DNA here is from genome assembly GCF_000243295.1 of Trichechus manatus latirostris. Taxonomy (NCBI): domain Eukaryota; kingdom Metazoa; phylum Chordata; class Mammalia; order Sirenia; family Trichechidae; genus Trichechus; species Trichechus manatus. The sequence continues at coordinate 16,730,203 of NW_004443980.1, forward strand.
ACAGAGACGTCCTTGTCAGTCCATCACTCGTTTGGATTTCTTGTTGAAACATTTCAGAGGCCGAGTTGATTTGGTCAGGTCATGTCTGCTGCAGTCCATGGTTACATCTAGTAGAATCAGTTAATTTAGGAATAATCAAACAACTGACATTTGGTTCTCATTAATTTAATATTTATAAGTGTCAATTTTGAGGACAAAAAGGCAAACTAAAACAGTAAACAGGAGCCATTTCATGGATAATCCAGTATAACCTAGGAAAGAGTATGAACTTTATTCAGTAGGTGGTAGGAAAAACCCAGGTTTAATCATGGATGTGTTGGACATGGTCACCTCTGCCTTTTAGACAAATTGGTTTGATGGCAATGTAGAGAACAGATTTTATTCATCAAGATGGAAGGGAGAGGGATTAATCAGAGGATTCTTGTTGCATATTTAAAGTTGATAAAGATCTAAAGTAGAATAGTGGTTATTGAGATAAGCATAGTGGAGAGATTCAAGAAAATTTTCAGAGAGGAAATTGGCATGATTTAATGATGAATTAAATGGAAGATTTGGTAACAAAGAAGAGCGGAGTGCAGGATGACCTTATGATTTCTACAATAGGTAATTTCTTCTGTAATAGTGCCTTAGGGAAAGGATCTATCAGAAACTTGTCATCACCATCAGGGATGTTGCTCTAGAGATTTCATGCCTCAGATAGAAGGTTAAGCTAGATGGTGCTTCTGACTCTGATGCTCCAAACATGCCACTCTCAGAGATCTTGGCACAGAGGGAGAATGTGCACAAGGATCAAGTATTAGAGAAATACATAGTTAGCAAGAGAAGGATGTTGTCATTGATGTTAGATGCTGTCGAGTCCGTTCTGACTCACAGAGACCATATGCACAACAGAACGAAACTCTGCCCAGTCCTGCGCCATCCTCACAACTGTTGCCATGTTTGAGCACATTGTTGCAGTCACTGTGTCAATCCATCTAATTGATGGTATTCCTCTTTTCTGCTGTCTTTCTACTTTACCAGGAGCTGTGATGGCTCTGTGGTTAAGAGCTCAGCTGCTAACCAAAAGGTGGGCAGTTAAAATCCACCAGCTGCTCCTTGGAAACCCTATGGGGCAGTTCTACTCTGTCCTATAGGGTTACTATGAGTCAGACATGATATCCTTCTCCAGCGACTGGTCCCTCCTGATAACATGTCCATCCAAAGTATGTGAGATGAAGTCTCATCATCCTTGCTTCTAAGGAGCATTCTGGCTGTACTTCTTCCAAGACTGATTTGTTCATTCTTCTAGCAGTCCATGAGAAGGATAATTGTGTTTAAAATTAGTTTGTTTTTTGACCCATTAGTTTTATGAGAGCTTAGGCCTTGTTCACTTTGCTTATTGCTGTGTCCCCAGTTCCTACATGAGTACGAGGTCCTTTGTTGCAGCAATAAATATTTGTTGAACGAATATACTAAATGATTATATTGTATGCTGTAAGCTTTTCTGACCAACATATACAGTACCCATACTATCTTAATTAACTCCATTCATGTCTGTAGCAAATATCATTGAATAATATATTTTGTGACAGTCTCTACATTATGGCTGGATGCAAGGCATTGATATGATAACCTACAAATTAAAATTAAAAAGTTATCTCTCCCCAACAAATTTCCAACACACGGTGGTAGAACAGGAACTACACAACCCAATAAACACAACCATTCAAAAAGGGGAAGAATGGGAGCCCAATAGTAGTCACTGATTCATAATTAGTAACTGTTGCCGTTGAGTCCACTCCAACTCGTGGCGACCCCGTGCACGTCAGAGTAGAACTGTGCTTCATAAGGTACTCAATGGCTGATCTTTCAGAAGCAGATTGTCAGGCCTTTCTTTCTGAGGCATTCTGGGTGGCCTTGAACCTTCTACTTTCTGGTTAGCAGCTGAGCATGTTAACTGTTTGCACCACTCAGGGACCCCCATTGATTCACAGCAATTCTGAAATCTCACTGGGCAGATATTGTGAGCTTTTTATTCTGGATATGGGAAATATTCCCTGATTAGGCCTCTGTTGTTTTCCTAAGAGTAGCTTCCCTGTTCATTCTCTCCAAGACTTTGGACTCTGCCTTCTAGTAGGGCCTTCCTTTTCCATGACACTTTTTCATAACACCAGAAAGAGGCATTGAAGAGATGGCAATCCCTCATTTCACTCTGTCCCTTATCCTTAGAAAATTGGGGCTGGTGGTTGTTTTACTTCTAGAACAGTCACAATTTTTCCCAGTCCAGTTTGAAAGCACTTTTGGTAATACTAAAACCCATTGCTGCTGAGTGGATTTCAACTCCTAGCAACCCTATAGGACATAGTAGAACTGCCTCATAGGGTTTCCAAGGCTGTAATCTATACAGAAGTAGACTGCTCCATCTTTCTCCTGCTGAACAGCTGGGAATTTGAACAGCTGACCTTTCGGGTGGTAGCTGAGCACTTAACCACTGCACCACTAGGGCTCCTTTTGGTAATACCAGCTATCTCAGAAACATTTATATATATATATAAATATTTGACTCCACTCACTACCATGTGCTAGTATCTTTCTAGACTTACAGGTATTTTGAGATGATTGTACTTTTGTGGATCTTTAGTCTCTTTACAATGACCCATTTTATTAAAAAAAAATCATTTACTGAAGGACATCTTAATCCAATTAGAGGTCTTCACAGAAGGGGTGGCAGTCTTGCCTTAGACTCATCTTTCTTCCCAGCTCTCTTTTTTTTTTTTTTTAGGGTAACATTGAATTTATTTATTGTTAGTTGACCTAACTTAATTTATTTTTTTTATTGTTGTAGTTTAAATGAAGTTTACATTTCAAGTTAGTCTCCCATACAAAATTTTATACATACGTTGTTATGTGACCCTAATTGCTCACCCCATTCTGTGACGGCACACTCCTCCTTTCCACCCCTGATTCCCCACTTAATCTGACAATCTCTTATTGGCTGGAGAGGCAGGAGATGAGAATCAAATACATCTTTAAACCTTGCATGTCCAGGAATATTTGGATTCTTTCTTTCCTATTCATCCCTTCTTATAAATAGGCCAGTTCATTTCTGAACTCATCTCTTTCTCATAATGCTTATACAAAGTAGATAACAGTCCCTTAGGCTAATGATATTCTGTCTCAAAATCTCATGGGTTCATTAGGCATGTTTTCTACTCTCTAAATAATTACAGGTGATACTTTTGTAAAATAGTTTGCCATGTATAATATGGATTATCATTTGTCTAGCCTGCAGTAACATTTTCATGCTGCCTGCCACTCAATTCCACAGCCACATGCTCCATATTCTATATTTACAAGCTGTTACTGCAATAGTACTATGAACCCAATAATCTCAAAATATCAGTGGTTTGCAATAATAGTTGTTGATTTCTTATTCAACAGTCCATGGATTAGCTGCACAAGCTCTAGTCCAGTTCGTGAGTGAGGTTCTGGTTTGCTGCGTATAGCATCTGATTCAAGAACCTAGCATGAATGAACAGCTCTAATCTGGGCAGAGGGCAGCAAGGCAGTCAGAAATGTGCAACGACTCTTGAAGACTCCACTCAGAATTGGCACTTTCCCACTTTTGCCTACATTCCACTGGCCAACGCACATCACAACGCACATCGATAGGGTAGGGATATATACTCCTCCTAGGCAGGTAAGGAAAAGAGAGTGGATATTGCTGAACTACTATATAATTCTCTATAAGATACAAGTATTTGCCAAGAATGTGTTGTTGGGATCAATGCTTCCATGGATTTATAATCATTTATGTTTCAAAAAGCAACAGCCCTTGAAAATAGACACCAGGACATACTTTTCTTCTGAGAATTTGTGCAAACATATATCCAAAGACAAAAACAAAAAAAATCACATTATTCCTTTCAGACTTCCTAAAATATAATCCAGTGGGTGACAATGCATCTATTTATTTCCTGTCAAATGTTCAAAAAATATGGCTCAGAGTTATTTTGTATTTTTAAAGGTCACTTAGAGAAATACAGCCCTGGTGGTGCAGTGGTTAAGAGCTGGGCTGCTAACCAAAAGATCAGCAGTTCGAATCCACGAAGCCAATCCTTGAAACCCTACGGGGCAGTTCTGTCTGTCCTATAGGGCTGCTATGAGTCAGAATTGATTTGATGGCAACAGGTTTTTTGGTTTGGTTAGAGAAACATCGTGAAACTCAATTAAATTTAAAATTTGGATTCCTAGCTTAATGCTTAGTCATAAGTGAATGAGATTAATTACCTTTCCTAGGTTAGTTTTGGGAAAGATTATTTGCTGTAAACTGTACATGCTGATAAATGTAGCATGTTTGCTATGAAATTAAGAGCATAATTTGCAGTAGATTTTAAGAAATAATACTTAAACACTAAGACATCAAAGAAGTATTCAGGTTAATTCTGATACATCACCTGTGAGAAAAATAGAGTACTCAAAAATCAATTTAGCATGGAAAAAAGATGATTTTGTCATTAAAAATCATCAAAAGTAAACTTTCAAAGTTCAAAAAAGGAAACCTCCTATATATTAAAATGAAAATGGCTTTTATCAGTAATTTTACTTTAAAATTCTAACAAATGTATTAAAATAAATATGATTTAATGAGTGAGAGAATAACACTATGATATGTTACCAAGGGGGAAGAAAAAATACTTTGGTAAGAAAATTTTTAAGAGTGAGAAGAACATGATTCACAGTCGGGGAAAAATATAGAAAAAAAGCAACTATGTCAATAGTAATATATTAGTGACAGCTCACTAAAAATCAGAGGAGTTTGTATGGTTGCAAAATTTAAAGCAAGAGACATGTCCTCAAACTGACCGTAGTAGGAAGAATTCTTGTGTTCTGTTTTCATAAATATTCAAATATTGGTCGAGTCTAGAGACGAGAACTAGAATGCATAAACAAAGATCTGTGCCGACCCTCAATTTTGTTTAGTAGACCATCCAAATTAAATATGCTTGGAATTCCTGTCCTATGTTATTATTTATGTTGAGTATAATGAGTGTTCCCCTTATCTGTGCTTTTTTCTTATTTTCTTGTACATGACCTTCTCCTTGCCCAGCCTGATGCATCCATCTGCCTCCAAGAGTATCAAGGATGTTATGTTATTAATGCAAAGAGAAAGAGGAAAAAGCAATATTCAGCTTCTGACACTCAAAATATAATTTTCAAGTCCTTGGTAAGGCAACAGGCTTGGGGAGTAGTTTTACTCAGTGGAAAAGTATTTTCTAAATTTCTGCATCTACTTCTTTAACATTATCCAAAGGCTGGCTATCTTAATCATAGATTTTTCATATCCCACAGAAAGGGAAACTAGGAACCTGTGTCTAGTTCAAGCCTGTGTCTCCTAGGTCCCTGTGATGAGGAGAGAAAGTGAAGTAGAGTGAGGAAGGTGCTTGTTCAACCTCATTCCCAGGGTTTCCATCTTGAAGGAGATACAGTGCTTTGATGACATCTAGTGAGACTGAGGAGTCCCAGGGTAGTGAAAATGATTAATGTATTAGGCTGCTAACTGAAAAGTTGGTGGTTTGAGTCCATGCAAGGCTCAAGTCCCACCGGTAGGGTATAAAAATTCCAATCTCCCCACAACCTCGCCAGCATTTGTTGTTTTCTGTTTTTTGATCATTGCCATTATTGAAATGGTGAGATGATATCTCATTGTAGATTTGATTTATATCTTTCTAATGGCTGATGATTGAGAACATCTTGTCATGTGTTTGTTGTTCGCCTGAATGTCTCCATTGGTGAAGTGTCTGTTCATGTCCTTTGCCCATTTTTTAATTGGGTTGTCTTTTTTTATTGAGGTGTTAAAGTTTTCAATAAATTTTGAAGATTACACCCTTGTCAGATATGTCATTGGTAGGTAGAAAGGTTCTCTTTTTATTCTTCTGATGAAGTCTTTTGATGAGTATAAGTATTTAATTTTTAGGAGGTCCCAGTTAAGATCATTTTTTTTATCACTGTTTAATCTATTGACATGGCAATAATTTTGAAGGATGGGTTTTGGAATTAAAGGTGATTGCTCAAAGATCCATAGCATGTTTGTGACAAAGTAGGAATTAAAACTCAACCATATTTACTCTCAGTTCAGTAGAACATTTTTTTTTTTTTTTTTTTTTGTTAAAATACATGTAACAAGTGTCTGAGCCAGGCACTGTCCCAAGGATTTGAGAATCTCTCAGTGAAAAAAAATATAAACAAAAATGTTTTGCAGAGTTTACTTTCTAGTGTGCAAGGACAGAAAATAAACATTTAACTAGAGAATTATGTAAACTATATAATACGGCAGAAATTTATAAGTCCTATGGGAAATATAGTGGGGAAGGCAACTAGGGAGTGTGGTAGCTGGGGACAGGGATGATTGCAATCTCAAACAGAGTGACCAGTGTAAGACTCATTTAGAAGGTCTGGCATCAGCAGAGACTTTAAAGATGAGAAGAAATTACACATGCAGATATATGAGTAAAAGTATCCCAGTCTGATGGAAGAGCCAATGTAAACATTTTAGATTGGAAGGGTGCCAGATTCTTTGTAGAAATAGCATGGACTCCAATGTAGCTGTAGAAGTGTGGCTGAGGGGGAGATCATAGAAGATAAGGCGAGAGGTATAAATATGGAACATTCCAAGGTACTTGGTTTCCTTTCTGAATGAAATGGGGAGCCCACTGGAGGACTTGTCTGAGAAGTAAAATAATCTGAGATATATTTTTAAAGAATAACTCTAGTTCCTGTGTCAAGGATATATTACAAGGTAGACAGAAGGCCATATTGGAGAGATAATGGTAGTTTGAACCAGGTGTTAGCAGAGAAGATGGAGAGTAATGTTATTCTCAATATATTGTGAAAATAGAACTAACAAGATTTTTTTTATAGGTGGCATGGAGAATACAAGAAAAATATAGGAGTCAATGATGTCATATCTAAGGTTTTTGGGTTGAGCAACCAATGGAAGGAGTTGCCTTCAACCGAGATGGGGAAGACTGTGGGAAGAAAATGTTGTGGGAAGTATATCAAGGATTCTGTTTTGATAGATTAAATTTGACATGTCTATTCCCCAAGTACAGATGAGTGGATATGTTGAGTAGAAAGTTAAATATGGATATTTGGAATATGAGAGATGGGTCTTGACTGGGGTCATAAATTTAGACATTATCTCATAATATGTGGTATTGAAATCCATGAGCTTGGGTAATATCCCCCCCCCAAAAAAAAATGAATGTAGAAAGAGAAGAGGGCAATAGAGAGATACCTGGGACACGCCAAGGAGGATGAGAAAGAATGAGTAAGCATAGAGACAAGAGACTATGGGGTCCTGAAAGTTAAGTAAAGAGAGTGTATCAAGCAGGAAAGAGTGATAACCTCTGTTAAATGCTACTGATCAGTCAAGTAATAGGAGAAATAGAACTCAACCATCAAATTTAGCAATCTGTAGGTCATGACTCACCTTGACAAGAGTACTGTGAGTGGAATGGAGGGGGACAAAACATTGATGGAGTGGGTTTAAGAGAGAATGAGAGTAGAGGAATTGGAGAGGATAAATTCATACAACTCTTAATTGTAGTTTTGCTGCAAAAGGGAGTAAAGAAACAGACATATAAACAGAAACATTTTTGTAAGCTGAAGGAAATGATTCAGTAGAGAGAAAACAATGTAGAAGAGAGGGAAGATATTTGGAGCCTTGTATTTTGATAGGCAAGAAGGGATGGCTGTAATTCTCATGGAGTAGGATTGCCCCTAGATGATTAAAGAGGAGTATAAATAATTGATGTGCACCAAGCATAAATGGATATCTATACTGGATAGTGGGGTGCCTATAAAACTACTTTGATTGCTTCTTTTTGTTTTCAGTGAAAGAGAAAGAAAGATTGTCAGCTGAGAGTGAGGATAATAAATCATCCTTTAAGACAGAAAGAAGGAGAAAGAATAGAATTTGTGGTCGTGGATTTATTAAAATGATAAAACAATTGTGGGTTTTCTCTAGCCATGTTCAGTGCATGGGAGCAGGTGCAGAGGTGATGGAGGTTCCGAGCAACCTAGAGTACACTAAGGAAGAAGAGGAATCTATTAGTTTACTGTGGCTCCTGTAACAAATAAAACAAACTAGGCAGATTAAAACAACAGACATTTATTCTTTTACAGTTCTTGAGGCCAGAAGTCCAAAATCAAGGTGTTGGTAGGGCTATACTGTCTCTGGAGGCTTTAGGGGAGAATCCGTTTTTGCCTCTTCTAGCTTCTGGTGGCTGTTGGCATTTCTTGACCTGTGTCCATATCACTCCAATATCTGCCTCCATGGTCACATTGCCTCCTTCCCTTCTGCCTGGCTTGTGGCTGCATCACTCCAATCTGTGACTCTGTCTTCACATCACTTTCTGCTCTGGGTGTGTGTCTCTCCTCTGTGTCTTTTATAAGGACACTTATCATTAAATTTAGGTCCCATCCAAATAATCTAGGGTGATCTCCTTACCCCAAGATTATTACCATAACTACATCTACAAACACCCTTATTCCAAATAAGGTAACATTTATAGGTTCCACAGATTACAACGTGGGCATATCTTTTGGGGGGCTACATTTGGCCCACTATAAGGAGCAAAGGGCTGAGGTTATATGCCATAACTCTCATGATTGTATATTTTAAAATGTGAGAGGAGGTCAAGGGGATAAATGACAATGAAAAAGATGTTAGGATCAAGGGTTTGGGGGTCTAGGTGATATTGAAAGATGATTACCATATTTTTTATGAAAATAACACGTGCTTTCTGCTGTAAAAAATAAAAATTAGCATAGCACGCTTACAAAAATACCTTGTTAGGGGAGAGGGTGGCTGGCAAACAAGCATAGAAGGCACACGTTATCTGTGTAAAAATACAGTAACATCACAGTAATAAAAGAAATGACCTGAAATAATTGATATGGTAGAGGGGGTTATATGAAATTGAGAAATATATTAAATAAAGACAACTGAGAAAGTAGTGAATGTACCATGAATTAAAAGAAGACTCCCTAATACAAGGAAGTAATCTCTCTTCCTATATTATTTTATTCCAGCAGTCATGGAAGCTCCCTTTTCCTCAATTTTTACTATGTGTCTCAAGCAAGTGTGGTCACAGGGAATAGATTGCTTTGGCCTTTAGGAGTCTGGGCCTAGGCATATGTTAGGTTGGATCTGTGCTTAAAAATACCATTATAGGCATTCCCACCTGCCTCTGGATTCTTTTCTCTCACTAAGCTTGTTCTTTAGGTGGGTGGTGGCGATTGTCTCATCTGTGTGATGCCTCAGAAGAGCATCTAGTTGTTTCCCTCTCCAGTCCCAACTACAAACTTCACAGCTGTTTTTATGTGGTCCTTATGAGTCACATGAAGAATTATCCGTTAAAGTTACAACTTTCCTCTCTCTTTCTCCCTAGTATGGATTGAATTGTGCCCATCCAAATTATGTGTTAGAATTCTAGCCCCTATACCTGTGGACGTAATCCAATTTAGGAATAGGGTTTTCTTTGTTATGCCATTCCCGAGGTGGGTGGGTCCTAAACCTAATCACTTCTGAGTTATAAAACAGAACAGATTAGACACAGAGGTAAATACAAACTGAGGAAGACAGATGCTATGTAAAGATTGCCAAGGAATACCCAGTGTTACCGACAAGGAAGGAATTGACCCAGTCGAGACCCTGATTTGGACTTTTAGCCTCCAGAACTATGAGAAATAAATTTCTGTTTCTTAAAGCCGCCACTTGTCATATTTCTGTTACAGCATCACTAGGTAACTAAGACACTCCCCTTCTCCTTCAGCTCTGTTTTTCCTCCAACAGGTTTAGGTTAGATTAATTTTGTCAAGTTTCTAAGAAAGAGCTTCCATCTCTGGTTGTTCTAATGCAATATATGAAATGAGTTTGAAATTCATTTTCCCATTCTACTTCTTAATTTAATAGATTCAAGTCTGCATTTATTCAGCAAATGCACGTTTGCTAAATACCTACTGTGTGCTAGCTCTTGGAATACACAAACAAAACATGATTTCTGCCCTGGATATACTCACTATCAATGCAAGGGTTGGCAAACTATAATCCATGAGACAAATCGGCCCTGCCACCTATTTGTGTACAGCCCTCGAATTAAGGAAGTTTTTCACATTTTTAAGGTGCTGCTTAAAAAAAAAGGTAGAATATGTGACAGAGACTGTAAATGGCCTGCAAATCCTAAAAATATTTACTCTCTGGCCCTTTATAGAAAAAGTTTGCCAACCTCTGGTCTAGCGGAAGAAATATGTGGGGATAATATTACCAAATTTACAAATTGTTGAAATTTTTGTGGACTATCTGCTGTTTTTGCCTAGCCAACATAAATCTCTCTTCCTATAGGAGATTTTTCTTTGGGCAATAAACCTTACCTTGATCACAGGCTACAAAGTACAGCTGGGCCTGACTCCATTGCCCCTTAGCTTATGGCTGGGTATCTAGGCCTGGTTAATCGTGCTTTTCAGTCTCCATGGTCATATGGATTTATTCAGAAATAGTCCCATTATCTATATTAGTCTAGTGTCTTAGGCTGGGTTCTTTAGAGATGCAAAGCCAGGAAAGCATATAAATATATTTGGAGAGAGATTTATATCAAATAAATGGCTCACAAGTCTGTAGAGACTGGAATGTCCCAAGTTGTGGATCAGGCTGGGGGCCTCTCCTGACCCACACAGCCACAGGGGCTGGCGAACCCAAAATCAGCAGGTCAGACAGCAGGGCTGTTTGCTGCAGGCTGAGAATCAACAAATCCCAAGATCAGCAGGCAAGACCACAGGTAAGCTGCTAACTCAAGTCCCAAACACCGGAGGCCAGGCAAACAGGAGCCAGTTGCAGGATTCAGAGTGAGCAAAAGCCCAGAAGCCTTGCCAGAATGTCCACTTATATTCAGTGCAGGCCACACACCTAAGGAAACTCCCTTTCAACTCACTGGCTACTCACAGCAGATCCCATCATGGGGGTGATCACATTATAGCAAATCTCAGCATGAAGGTGATCACAACATCATATGACTGCCAAACCACTGAGAATCATGGCCCAGCCAAACTGACACACAATCTTAACCACCACATCTAGTAAGATCCAATCCTGGGATTTTTGCTAAAATTATTGGGAAAGAAAATTTCTGTTTCTCTTGGAATGATTAGCTGAATGGTAATGAAAACTAACACACAAATAAACAGTTGTTCGGAGCTACTATTAGTAGAGGGTCTGCCTCAGAGACAGACTAATGCTAATGGAAAGCAGAGCAAAACAATGAAAAGAAAAAGAGACCAAGTCCTGAAGATATCGTTTGAGCGCTACATCTAAGTGTCCTTCCTCAATTCCATCCATTAAGAGATGTGATAAGCAGATCTGATGAGCTCAGAGTTTGTGCTTTTAAAGCAAATTCAAGGTGTGTAGGAATTACCAGTAACCCTGGTGGCACAGTAGTTAAGAGCTACTGCTGCTAACTAAAATGTTGGCAGTTCGAATTCACCAGACACTCCTTGGAAACCCTATGGAGCAGTTCCACTCTGTCCTCTTGGGTCACTATGAGTCCGAATTGACTCAACGGCAATGAGTTTTTTTTTTTTTTAGGCCCCAAAATAATCATGCTGAAGTTGGTGGTGGTTTATCATTTTTAATAGATAATGTTTAATTGCTCTCCCTTACCTTCTCAGAGTTACTAGGGTAGGCATGGCCAGAGTGGGCGGAGTTCCTATTTACCCCATTCTCTCAGTTACTAATGGCTCCACAACAAGTGATTGGTTTTAGGACTATCAGTTTAGTGAGACTGCCTTGACATTTAAAGTATGTAAGCTCACTGATGCCATCATTACAACTCTTCAGAATCCTGAAAGTAACATTTATTTGTCTTTCACAGACAGATTTTTTTCAATTTAGCCAGAACATTTAACATTCAGCTTTAAAAAAGTTTTCCAATAATTAGATAATTGGGTATACAGATTATATTAATTTAAGCTAAAGTAATTCAATTATAAAATGTATTTTAATCATGAAAAACTGACAGCATAATGGATAGAAATTGTTTAAGGGAGTAAACACATCAAATAAAGAATGACTGACTTATCAGAAGTCACAAAACCTGAAAAGGGCAAAACAATACAGACCAACGTGTCATAAAATTTTGAAAATATGCAAGGAGATTCACCTTGAATAATTAACTCAAATGTATCTAATCCTTCTCAGTAAGATAAAATAAAATTTAAGAAAATATTTATGTAAACACTCAAGGTAACAAAGCATGACTATGAGATATCCTGTAGACATTGTTATTAGTTGCTGTCCAGTCAGTTCTGCCTCATGGCCACCCTGTGTGTGCAGAGTAGAACTGAGCTCCACAGAGTTTTCAAGACTGCCATGTTTCAGAAGCAGATCACCAGGCCTGTCTTCCAAGGCACCTCTGAGTGGGTTCAAACCATCAATCTTTGAGCTAGTAGTCAATCGCTTAGCTGTTTGCACCACCCAGGGACTCCTGTATGAATTGTAGCGCACCTAATGTTTCCACGCCTTGACAGACTACGACGTTAGTGAGTGAAGGCCGCATAGTGGATGTAATATGTATTGATTTTAATGCGGCATATGATGTATTTAATACATTTTTACTCCCAAAATAATTTAAATTGGCTTGGCTTTGAGAGCCATCACCTGTATTGAAAACTGAACGAGGGGTCGTGTGAAATGGCAGCCTGTGAAGTCGAGAGGGTCAGAGTGACCTGAAGATTCACCGTTAGGTCCAAGGAGGAAACACAATGGAAAGAAGGAACAAATTTTGGAAGACCTTGCAAGAGTGAAATGAATGCTTGGCATCATTAGTGTATCTCTGGTCTTACTAGAGTGAATTCAAAATGAGAACACAATGCTTTGATCTGACTTCCATCCTTTATTTATTTTTCTGTTAATATTTGTCATAGCTGTCTGCCTGTGTTAGGATTCTGACTGGGGTGAAGGTGACATTAAGACAGGAGTCTTTCAGTCACAATTTCAAGGTCTTTAGTGCAGGCTATATCTCTTTTTTGGCATTTATCATAATTTTACTTGTATTATTATTGTTTTATCTTTGTTTTTGTCTTCATTTATGACAGTTACTTATTAGTTATTCCTTAAAGTTATTATAACTATTTTCTAGCCTTATTTATAGCTTTTCTCCACTTAGACTTTGTTATAAGTAACCTCAACAACAACAATAACAAACACACAAACTATAAAAACCCAAAACAACGTTACTCAATTGGCTTATAAACTTGAGCATGTTTTTAAATGAAAAAATGAGGGGAAATAATCTATTTTTTAATTTATCACATAATAAGCACACTGTATAAAAGTTAATTTTAAAATAAGTAGAGATAATTCTTTCCTTAAAAAAGTCTTCAGTTCAAATACATATTACAAGCATTCATTCCCTTTTTTTTTTTTTGATATGGCATAAGAAAAAATGCTTGAAATAATTTTCAGCAACAGATAATTTGGTAACAACAGCCATAAGATTGAAATATAATTATTAATAAAATCAAAGTTTCAACATTTATGTAGAGTAAGAGACTTCTACTAAAGTTAGAGTATTTTTTAGAATCAGAAAAACCAGTTGCCATAAAGATGACTTGGATTCATGGCAACCTCATGTGTGTCAGAGTAAAAATGTGCTCCACAGGGTTTTCAGTGGCTGATTTTTTGGAAGTAGGTCACTATGCATTTCGTTTGAGGTACCTCTGGGTGGACTCAAACTGCCAAACTTTCGGTTAGCAGCTGAGCTCTTAACAGTTTGCGCCACCCCGGGACTCCTCTGGAATCAGAGTAGTCAATTATTAATGTTGCTAATTGATTGCATGTTCTCCTGAAATAATGTTCACAGAGATTATTCATAGCTCTTTTCAGTCTATGAATTATTTTATTTCACTCAAATATATCAGTAGTAATTTTCCCTCCACTTCATAAAGAAAATTTGGGTATGGTCAGACTGAGTAACTTTATAATGTAATGAGAAGAATGGTAGAGTAAGTTCTGAACTGTCACATATGATAGTCCATTATTTTCTTTTTCTTGTGATTGGTGTCAGAAATAAGGGTACTCTTGGGCACTGTTCCCTTTAACTGTTTCCTCTACATAGTTGCCTGAACTTCTGCAGAATATATTTCAAGGGATTCCAACCTAAGACACTAATCATCCAGAATATTTTTATAGGCACATAGTAGAATAAATATATATAGAAGGTTTTTATTGAAAAGAAATCTAGGTGACCTTGGGTTTGACAATGATTTTTTACATATAACACCAAAAGTGTAACTCATGAAAGAAAAAATCACTAAGTTGGAGTTCACTAAGATTAAACTCTTTTACTCTGCAAAAAAACACTGTTAAGAAAAGACAAACTTCTTTTCTACTGTGTTGGTTTACTTTTTCTTATTGATTTGTAAGAGCTCTTTAAATTTTAAGGATATTGACACTTCGTCGTATACTAAATTCCATTTCTCCAAATCTAAGATGATTGTAAAATACATCATTATTTTAATTACAATTATCAAAGAAAAAACACTACACTTAATGATAATACTGCTAAGATGCCATTGATTACAATTCATCTTTTCTCCTTTTTTTTAAAAAATAGTCCATTATTTTCTGATAGTAATTTCTCAAGTTTAGTGTTTCCATCAACAGCCACTTCTTTAATTAAATGTTGCCTGATTAGTTTTAAAATACAGTCATGTGTTGCTTAACATCCATGATACCTTCTGTGTAATAGGACTTCATGTGATTTAGACATTGTACGAACACCATATTATACATAGGCAGTCCCGGGTTATGAATGTCTGACTTATGTACAACTTGTAGTTAGAAACCCACCCCGCTAAAGCCTATTATATTAAAAATTTGAGGTACATACAGTGGTTCGTAATAACAAATGGGTGCTACTTTGTAATGTGTATCAACACATTATTATTATTATTACTGTATTAATATGTTAAAGATGTTTCAGTGTAACTAGAAGTGTTTCTTTAATGTTCTTTATGCTTAGAAAGGTACACTATATACTAAGACAAACATTGGACTAACTTATGTTAGTATGTCTGCTATGCCCTGTTCACCGACTGTGATTTCTGAACTCTTCTATAAACCTATGGGACAACGAACATACATGCAGTCGGATGTTGCCAGAACCAACGTTATATTGTGCATGGTTGTGTTTGAATTCTGCTTCTTTGACGCGAGAGCTCATTATAAATTGCTATAAGGTATTGCAACACTTTCAAACAAGAAAATGCAATTGTCACTATTTGTTTATTTTGGTCTTTTGGAAGGAACACTTAACTGTTTGATTAATTTATACACTTTTATTATCTGCAAAATTCCAGTGGATCTTCAAAGTAATAGCAACTATTATTATAGCATAAGACATAAAAGAAAATGCTGTTGTCTTAGAAACAGCCTTTCCTCTGTTACATTTCTTTCCTCTGTTACTTTCCATGGGCTGCCAGTAATATTTAGCTTTAGCCATGGGATGGGGGTCCACTTTGTAAACCATAAGAACATCCTATTCTTCTAACTTCTATCATCATATATTGTATCTCAGATATAAATAAAATTTAAATTAATTAAAAAAAAGAGTGAGACAATGTGTAGTCATTGATTTTCTTTTAATTTAGTAGCAAGTATGTATCCCCATATATGAGATGAAGTAGCAGAGACTGAAGTTCAAAGGACACACTTGGGTATATTTCTGAATAATGCAATAACATTAGGATGTCCAGATAGAAATGCTTATCACCTTGACAGGCTGTGGTAGCATTTAAAGAAAATTACTTAAAATGCTATAATAATTCAGAGAATTACTGTCGAAGGCACTAAACATATTTTAGCTGTGATATGGTTTAAAAAAAAAAAAAACAAACCATGAATGTCCAGTTAACAAAGCAGGTTAGAGGCCACAGGAAACAACTATCCTTTTCTGAGACACTTTTCACATGGAAAATACTCATTATTTCAACACGTCTTAATTGAGCACCTCCCACTTGCTAGCCACTGTTCCGGGCATCAGTAAAGCAGCGTGAAAGAGACCAAGGAATGTCTCTGCCCTCGTGAGATTCTGTTGCGAAGAGACAGGGAGTATATCAACAAACAAGTAAAATAGTGTTTCATACAGTGTTGTGATATAAGGGAGGTAAAGTAGCAGGGAAAGAGCTAAAGGCTCGAAGCAGGCGAGAGAAATAGGAAGGGAAGGAAGCAGGGAGGGAGGAAGAAACCACGCATGCGCGCGCGCGCGCGCGCGCGCGTGTGTGTGTGCGTGTGTGTGTGCGTGTGTGTGTGCGTGTGTGTGTGCGTGTGTGTGTGTGTGTGTGTGTGTGTGTGTTTTAAGTTTCCTAGCGCTGCTGTAACAGAAAACGTAAGTGGATGACTTTAACAAACAGAAATTTGTTTTCTCACAGATAGGAGGCTAGAAGTCCCATTTAGGCTGCAGGCTCTAGGGGAAGGCTCTCTGTCGGCTCTGGGGGAAGGCCCTTGTCTGAGCGTCTCTAGGCAGGCTTTCTTCAGTTTTTTTGGTGATCGCCAAGTAAAATCTATCTTTCCTCCGTTTATGCTTGCTTCTCTGGACCAAATCTGCTCTTGTTATATCTCAAAAGTGATTGGCTTAAGACACACCTTACATGGATATGGCCTCATTAACACAACAAAGAAAACTATTTCCAAGCAGGATTACATCCAAAGGTATAGGTGTTAGGATTCCAACACAAATTTTTTAGGGGACACAAATCCATCCATAACAGGGTTCGTGTGCCAATTTAAAGAGGAATGTCAGGAAAAGCTTCCCTGATAGGTTTATATTTGAGACAAGAACTGAGGAAAATGAGAATTGATTCTGTGTAGAGAAGACTGCTTCATAATCTATATGGCAATATAGCTTTGATCACTGTTAAAATATCTGCAATATCTGCAATTGAAAGACAGCTCAGATTTCACTTTATTACAAACAGGATTTTTTTTCACATAGAACCGTTGTATTTATACTGCTGCATACTGAGTAGAATCAAAATGTGCGGTGTTTCAGGATACGAACACAGAATTGATTAAATGCATTGAAATAAAACACGTTTCAAGGTCAAGATCTTATTGCTTGATATCTGATATGTAAACACATATTGAAATATTAAAGATCGTGAACTCCATTCAATAACACAGAGAGGTATGTGTAGATGATGATTTGTGATTATTCTGTTTGTTTCCTATTACTTTTCCAGATACTGAGGAAAGGGACATACACTCTGAGTTACACTGTGTAGAATTTATTGTGTTCGCTAAACACACAGAAGTATGTTAGCAAACCCACAAAGATGATGAGGATGCTGTTTTGAGTTCCGGGCTTGCTTTTAATCAGTTCCATGGCTATTCATTTTACTCGCCCTTACATTAATCATTCCTTAGCAAAAAGATGAGAAATACTATTGCCCTTATTTTGTAAATAAGAAAGAAGATGATAGGAAGGTTCAGATATTTGCCTTAAGCAATTCTAACTATAAAACCAAAAAAAAAACAAAAAACCTGTTGCCATCAAGTTGATTCTGACTCATAGTGACCATATAGAACAGAATAGAACTGCCCCATAGAGTTTCCAAGGAGCCCCTGGTGGATTCGAACTGCTGACCGTTTGGCTAGCAGCCATAGCACTGATAAATCCCTTAGAAGAAGCTATTTGTCTTAAATGACCGTTCTTAGTTTTAACCACTAGGCTCCAGGCTAAACTAAGTCTGAAATCGTGTATTGTAGTGGAAAGCTATCTGGACTGGGAATCAAGAGATCTCACTTTGCCCTGCGCTGGTGCCACTAACTAGCTCTGTGACTTTAATAAATACAATTTAAATTAATTAGAAAGAAAACAGTGAGACAATGTGGAGCCATTAATTTTCTGTTAGCTTTGTATCAACTATGTATCCCCATGCATGAGATGGAGTAGCAGAGACTGGAAGTTCCACAGGACAAACCTAGGTATATTTCTGAATAATGCAATAATATTAGAATATCCAGATAGAAATGCTTATCACTTTGAGAGGCTGTGGTGGCATTTAGAATTTTTTTTTTTTTTCAGTTGGGAAGCCGTTAGAGATTCATTTGTTTATCCAACCAGGATTTATTCAGGGATTTTCCATACCAGGAGTCCCTGGGTGGTGCACATGGTTAAAGTGCTTATTTACTAACTGAAAAGTTGGTGATTTGAGTCCACCCAGAGGTGACTTGGAAGAAAATCCCGGCAATCTACTTCTGAAAAATCAGCCATTGAAAACCCTATGGAGTTCCGTTCTGCTCTGACACACATGAGGTCGCCATGAGTCATAATTAACTTGATGGCAACTGCTTTTCTTTCTTTTTTTTTGTCCAGTACCAGGCCTGGTATGAGGTGTTGGCAAAGATATGCTCTATACCCAGAAAAAGGTCGTATTCTAGTGAAACAAATTCACACGCACACACACATAGAAAAATACTAGGCTTGTGCTTGGTGCTATGTAAGAGCTTGTCATAGAATGAATTGTGTCCCCCAAAAATACCTATCAACTTGGCTAGGTCATGATTCCCAGTACTGTATGATTGTCTACCATTTTGTCATCTGATGTGATTTTCGTATGTGTTGTAAATCCTATCGCTATGATGTAATAAGATGGATTAGCAGCAGTTATATGGATGAGATCTACAAGATTAGATAGTGTCTTAAGCCAATCTCTTTTGAGATATAAAAGAGAGAAGTGAACAGAGAGATCCGGGGACCTCATACCACCAAGAAAGCAGAGTGAGTCCTTTGGACCCAAGGTTCCTGCGCTGAGATGCTCCCAGACCAAGGGAAGACTGATGCATCCCAAGGACCTTCCTCCAGAGTCAACAGAGAGAGAAAGCCTTCCCCTGGGGTCAGCAACCTGAATTCAGACTTCTAGCCTACTGGACTGTGTGAGAGAATCGACTTCTCTTTGTTAAAGGCACTCACTTGTGATATTTCTCTTATAGCAGCAGTAGATGACTAAGACAGAGCTAAGTTCAGTTTGATATGGAAGAAGGAAGAGGGGTAGACAACTAAAATAGTTAGGATGGGAGAGGTGGCTTCTCAGATCCTTGACTACAAATTAATGAGCTGAGTTAAGCTAGAATTGAGGTTTATTGTTGTTGGAGGGCAGGACAGACAGACAGAAGCAAATGTGCAAATGCCCAGAGACAAGGAATAGCAAAGTAGTAGATCTATAATTTTTTTTCAGTATGGCTGGACAATAGACTATAAAGATGAGACGGATGAGTAAAGAAGCTAGCTTTTCAGGCATGGATCAAACAGAAAGTCTGTCTTTACCACACAAAAGAATTTAGCCTTGAGCCCGAATGTGGTGGGACGTTTTGGAATTTATTTAAGCATGGACAAAGCCTATTGTATTTGAAATTTACAAGGGTCATACTAGAGGCAGAGTGATGGATTTATTTGAAATAAAGGAGTTATGAGGCTGTAACAATAGTCCAGGAGAAATGTGAGGAATGAACTAATATAGTGAATGTAGAAATAGATTAGAAAAGGCCAATTCAAGAGGTATTTAGAAAGCAAAATCTATAGGATTTGATGGATGACTCTATGTGAGGGGTGAAGCACTGCAAAGAAGTTAGGATATTTTCCAGTAGTAACACAGAAAAGGCAAATATTTTAGAACCAGCCAGGACTGGAAGAGAAGGATTCTAGAGACGCACACAGGTTAGAATTCTTTTCAGCTGCATGCCATTGGGTAGAGAGGAACAGGTTAGAATCCTTTTGACCAAAATGCACTAAAACCCTTACTTGATTTTATTTAGAGGTCTAGACCCTTTAGTGGTACAAATGGTTAAGCACTGGGCTACTAACTGAAAGGCTGGTACTTGGAATCCACCCAGTGGTGCCTCAGAAGAAAGGCCCAGTGATCTGCTTCCAAAAGGTCACAGTTATAAAAAGCTTATGGAGCATAGTTCTACTCTGACACACATGAGGTTCCCATGAGTTGGAATTGACTTGACAGCAGCCGTTGTTTGTTTGCTTCTTTGGCTCTGGGATTAGTTGAACACACAGCCCAGTCTCATCACAGACCCAAGTTCCGTTCACCTCTGCCATTGTCCTAAAGACTGCTTTCCCTGAGGGATATACAATGGCTGCAACAGCTCTGGAAATGCACCTAAAAAGAGTGAAGCCCAAAGGTACAAATGGAGTCCCTCTATTCTCAGCATTCTCATCTTAAGAGTGTAGAATTAGTTCCCCCAGCTCCTTAGCACACCTCTCCTCACACTGGGTACACCAAGATCACATGCTCATCCTCAGCTCATTAACATAATGAGATGTAATGGTTGGTTTAGGCAAACCGAGACGTAGTGCTAGAGTTGAGGGTTCAGTCTTTTCTGAGTCAAGTGGGAGAAGGATAGAAATGAGAAAACCACAAGCAAAACAGGGCTCTGCCCACAAAGGAGTAGGGGGAATTAACATTTATGACACACAGTCTTCCTCTCTAACGTGGGATAAGACTACCGGTTGCCATGGAGTTGACTCTGACTTATGGCGATTCCATATGTGTCAAAGTCCAACTGTAATCCACAGGGATTTCAGTGGGTGATTTTTTGGAAAAAGATCACCCGAGGCCTTTTTTCCGAGGTGCCTCAGGGTGGACTTGGAATTCCAACTTTTCAATTAGCAGTCGACTATTTGCATGACCCAGGAACTCCGGGATAAGAATACCTACTTTCAAAGTATATGAAAATAGGGGAGCTGAGCATGATTTGCTAAAATAGATGGGGCAACGTTGTGTGTGTGTGTGTGTGTTTAGAAGAGACAGACAGAGGTAGAGAGGCCTAGAGTTTGAGATATCAGAGGAAAGACTAAATAAAAATGTAAAAGTTATGGAGAATTTTTAATCTGAATCAAATATGACTGCAATTCATTCCTCTCCCACTGAAAATTCATTTAAAGTATTCATTTGCAGCATTCCTATTTTCTAGGATTATTGTTTTTAAAATTATTTGATTTTTCTCCTCTGCCCGCTTTCTTCATCATTTCCCTAAAACAGAAGGAGAACGGTGTTTCTGATTTTTATCCTAAGCAACATGGAGAGACCTCTTAGTGTGAAGCAGATCCAAGAGAAAATAACCCTCTTAGATATAGATGTTATTGCCATTAAATTACCACCTTAAGTAGACGTACATATAGGCGATACAGTTAATTTCCCACGAAGATGGGAAGGACCACTCAGGTAATGAACTGTATTGAGAGTGCTTTTAATCCATTATGCACATTTGAGAGGCTTTCTAAGCAGGGGAGACCACTGAGTTGATACAATAAGCATTTAGTTAGCAAATGCCTTTTGTGCTTTCCTGCTCACTAGTGTATTTTCTTTACAAATGCATGACACTCTCATGGTGGACACAGACATGCTTTTCTGTCTGACTTGTCTCTGTGGTAAGTGTGTGTGTGCGCGCGCGTGTGTGTGTATGTGTGTTGGGGGCGCTGATCAGTGGCATGAAGTAACTAAGGAGTACTTTAACTTTTCATGGATATGTGGGTTACATAATTTAAGACAGTCCTGGGGCATTCATAAATTATGCATAGGTTTTGTTATTTTACATTTTTTAGAGGGGAGAAAGATGCTTGATTCTGCAATTTCCACGTCTTTAGCAGTCTCTAAATCCCTCTCACTATTGAACACTAGAACCATGCCGTCTACTATTTATTTTCCTAGGAATCTTTCAGAGTATTCCTTGTCCCCCACACTCCATTGTCTTTTGAAGAGAAATCAGCTTTGCATTATATATAGTGCAATTCCCTTAGACAATGCACTTACTGGTGTTAAAGCAACAGCGGAGACACGCTCAGCAGTGATTTGGTAATGGTTTAAGGATTTATTGGTTTATTTTGCAGCGTCTAGGTATTTTTTGTGTTATTGTTAAAAACAAACTAAGATAGGATGCAATAATGACAGCTTTAAAGTGCGTGAGTTACATAGATCCTGAATTTTCCTTATTTTCCAGTGTTTTAGAATGAGAGGCATCTGCGGCTGCACGTACGCTGTACTGTGACATGAGCTATATGTTTTTCAAAGCTAATGAGCTCCTTCTCGCTGATAACCGCACTCTGAGCTCTCCCTGCACTTCAAAACAGTATATAACTAAACAACAGATGGTTAAAAAAAACTGAGAATCTGGAAAAGACATTCAATATAATTTTATTTGCTTGGGTCACTTTGTTTTATAAATCAACAAATCAGAGCACTATAACTCATTACGAGGATAGGGCATTTTGTTTCGTCGTATCTTATTTAAAGATCTGGCCTCCTTAAAATATTTCTTTTAGGTCACTTTTAATTACTACACTTGAGGACATGGGGTATATGTTTTAATTGTCTCCTTTTAAACCGAAGCCAAAGTTTAACAAGTTGACCTTCCAGGCCCTATACACGTGTTTACATTTCCCGGTGGTTGCAGTCTGTACTGCACCGCTAGGTGGCAGAAGAGTGTTACAGTTTCTGGCTCTGCGCGTTGGAAGCTACTAAGTACCTGCTAGGTTCTTTCCCACAGCAGCAGAAACTGATATAAATGTATAAACAAGCAGAAGCTATATGTGACGTGCACCACCATTATTAAAGCATAAAGCAACATCGAACTCCAAGCCAAGTTCTTGGCTTCTGATGGTCTGGTGAAGGCAATGCTTTGCTGATGGGCTGAAATAGAGGAAGGAATCCTGAAAGATGGCTGTTTCCTGAGGTTAGGCTTTGTAATATTGTACTATTGTCCAGGACTTGTGCACTAAAGGGAGCCAGCTGGCAGCTCTCACATCCACTGATGCTGGAAGGACTGTGTTGGTCTCCATCTGACTCTGCTATCATTGTTATTGCCTGAACCCCGTAGGAAGAGGAACACTGGGGCAGCATAAAGTTGGGGAGCAGCTAAACATATAAAAAGAAATCTGTTAGACTGAAAAACATGCAGCTTTGAGAGGTTAGTGATACAGTTGAGTAGGAGTAGATTATGACAGCAAAACATTTTATTTGTGTATAAAAAGATTTGCTAAGTTGATATCCAGGATATCATCCAGGAAACATATGAGTTCTTAGAACATATGGAATAGTCACAGTAAAATCAGGGAGATTCTCGGGTCAAACAAAAAGAGAGGTTCTTGCATTCATAGAATACATATTTATGGTTTTTGTAGGGAGGATAGTTCCCCCCCCCCCCAAATGAGATCACTGTATTGTGGAATAAATAAAACTTCTCCACTCAGGAATGCACAAGAGGTGGTGAAGGAGAAGAGTGTGTGTTCCCACAGGTAAGGGAGAGGTACAGCAGCTGCTTTATTCTGGAATGACAATAATCTCTAGGTTGTATTCTAAGTTGATCCAACTACATCTGCCATCACAGCAGGCACCTGGTGCAGAGTGAATGACACACAATACTCCCCAAATGTCACTGTCCAGCCGTGTCCACCAATTAAAACTAATAAACATTCCTCCCCATGCGGAAGATGTGCCACCAGCCCAGCAAGCAGCAGGGCAGACGATGGCAGAGCATAGTAACAGCAGTCACAGCCGCAGCAGCCAGAGCCCTGGGCAGCAGGTGCACTTGGCTGGGAGCAGGGAAGGGCACAGTGTGGGGTTGGCATCGCCTGCTCACATATTATGCAGGCAGAGCTGAGTTGTTTACAAATTGATAGCAGAGGGGATTTGGTGGGAGACAGAGCCCAGAACAGTGCATTCGGCACTTAGAGAAAGCTGAGCGGGGTTCCATGCTGGCTGACTGGGTGCCAATCACCCTGCAAAACAGTGTTTCCCCCACATCTTACTAGTTAACACACACAACAATACCTTACTAGGTAAAGGAGGCCCAATTCCACAGGCAGGTAGAAGATACCTGGAGAGAAACCCAAGCATCTACAATGCTGAGAGCCAGAGAGTCTAGTGCTTTCTCAGGAAGCCTATCTCTTCCAGGTCACCTGGATATGCAAGATCCCAGAGCAGATCAACCTGGACATAGCTTGAGAATTGGAATAGGGAAAGACACAGAATAAAAAGGGCCATTATACTGATGTAAAATACACATCTGAGAAGGAAAGGGAAGAAAAGAATACTTGCCTGCTGAAAGGTTTCAATATCCAGTGAGAGTTAGGGGCTTTAACTCATCCCACCACACCGGTCCTTACAGGAAAGAGTTGGAGGAACTGCAGGAGTGAGTGTGCGAGGGTGTGTGTGTGTATGTGAGGAGTAGAGGGAGAAGGAAAGGACAGAGCACAAACCTCCATACGCAGCTAGTCCTGCACAGTGTTGTTGCTGTTGGTGTTAGATGCTGTTGAGTTGGTTCCGACTCATGGCAACCCTATGTACAACAGAAGAAAACACTGCTTGGTCCCACGCCATCCTCACAATTGTTGCTGTTTGAGGCTTTTGTTGCAGCCACTGTGTTGACCCATCTTGTGGAAGGTCTTCCTCTTCTTTTGCTGACCCTCTACTTTACCAAGCATGATGTCCTTCTCCAGGGACTGGTCCCTCCTGATAACGTGTCCAAAGTACATGAGGTGAAGTCACACCATCCTCACTTCTAAGGAACATTCTGGCTGTACTTCATCTAAGACAAATTTATTCCTTCTTCTGGCAGTCCGTGTATATTCAGTATTCTCTGCCAGCACAGTAATTCAAAGGTATCAATTCTTATTTGGTCTTCTTTATTCATTGTCCAGCTTTTGTATGCATATGAAGCAATTGAAATTACCATGGCTTGGGTCAGGTACACCTTAGTCCTCAAAGTGGTATGCTAGCTTTCTAACACTTTAAAGAGGTCTTTTGCAGCGGATTTGCCTAATGCAATATGTCCTTTGATTTCTTGACTACTGTTTATATGGGTGTTGATTGTGGATCCCAGTAAAATTAAATCCTTGACAACTTCAAT
>NW_004443980.1:16755254-16849776 GCF_000243295.1 Trichechus manatus latirostris
TCCATTTATCTTGACGTTGCTTATTGGTCCAGTTGTGAGGATTTTTGTTTTCTTTATGTTGAGGTGTAATCCATACTGAAGGCTGTAGTCTTTGATCTTCATGAGTAGGTGCTTCAAGTCCTAATCCTGCTCTGTGCTCAGACTCAATAATGAGGCATTCTGGGTTTGTTTTCTCTGTTTATATGTTATTTCTACCAAAGGCAGAAATGACATGTCCTTTTTTCCATCTTGCCTGCAGTGCAGCAACCTAGTCAGTCTTTGTTTTCACCTCTGGTGGTTTCAAATCTGTTGTTTGATGGTGTCAGGGCTGTCAGTTCTAACCTGTGCTTCTCTCAGAGAGGGCTGTTACCATGCAGGACACCTGAAGGTGTCATTTTCCCGTGGTTAATTAACCTTAAGACCAGAGACGCACCAGTGCAGCCCCTTAATTACATTTATGCGTAACCTTGGAAACACAGGGTGACAAGGGGTCACTAACACTGCTGTCATCTCCCCGTCCCACTTGTCTGACCCATAATCTGCAGGATTGTTATACAGCACTGATTTCTGTCTTTGACATGGATTGTTCTGCAGTCTGAGTTCAGAAGGCAAAGTTTTGAGTGTCTGGGAGACACCTTTAGACAGGTGCATGCAAACACTTGTAGTGAAGGATTTCTTTTAAAATTAAAAAAAAAAAAAATCAAAACAACTCTCTCTGCCTGCCATGGTTCCTTGACCCAAAGCTGGAATAATAGACCTGATGATTTCTACCGTGCAAGTGGAAAGCAATAGAGAGTATTTTTCTGATGCCACTGCCTTCATAATTCTTAAAATTTAGCCAATTCCCTAACTGATACCTCAGTCTCTCCCTTTTCTACAATCTGGTAAAGTGAGCCTTTTTTTTTTTTTTTAACACTATTAGCTGCTAAAAGCATTTGACTGTGGCATGCTGGGTCTCAGGTTACAGGGATGGAGTGGTTTGGGGCAGGGGGTTGGGGTGGGCATGGAGGACAGAGAGAGGAGAGTGGCAAGTCGTCTTGCTTTCAATCAGAAAAGGTGATAAAGATGAAGAAGGAAGCAGATAATGAAGATTCAGACAAACAAGGGATGAAGGCCTGAATGTTTACAACATGACGGGAGGACATGAGCCTGGGCTGGGAACCTAAAGAGCTAGACTCCAGCTAAGGATTTGGATCACAAGGAGCCATGCACACAGAACACATACATACTGTACTTGGTTCGAATCTGAGCAAGGGGACTAAGAAAGTAAGGTGTGAAGCAGATAGAATTAATAATGGAGATTGATCTTGTCAAAGTGCATGGTCTCCTTATACCCTTTCCCATCACATTTAAAACAGGTTTACCATTCACTCATTTACAAATAAAACAACAACAACAAATAATAATAATTGCATGTTTGTTACATTTGTGGAAAATAGAAAAGGATGAGAAAAAAGTAATGTCTAACTTGTACAAACCAATCTGATTTTTGGATTAACTGTATAGCATCCCCACCTAATTGTCATTCTTTCTCTACTTGAATGTATCCAGTGATGGGTGTATCCAGTCATCAGTAGTTCTTATGGGTCGACAGTACTTCCTTAAGTTCATTCCAGATGCCCCCTCGCCCCCAGAGCTTCTACCCATAGGCCTTTGTTCCGATTCTGGAGCTATGAAAAGCAAGTCTATCACTCTATCTTGAAAAAGTATTTAAACGTATTGAAAGGAGGTCTTCTAGCCCGTTATGTAACTCATTAAGTACCTTATAAATGCCAAGCACTTTTCTAAGCTCTGGAAATACCAGGATCATTGAGACAAAGTCTGGGTCCTCATGCCATTCATACTCTTGCTCTGGAGATAGGGATTTATCCTCTTCACCTGATGCAGTGCTGTCAGGAGCCACAGGTAGGTCCTGTGGGAAGTACTATGGGGCTAATCCTGGTGCAAGGAGTCAGATCTTGGAGGACAAGCAGGAGCTGGAGGTCTCTGTGTGGAGCAAATGGTTTGTGCTTGACTACTAACCTAAATGTTGGCAGTTCAAACCTGCTCAGCAGTGCTGTGGAAGAAATGCCTGACAATCTGCTCCCGTAAAAGCTTATAGCCAAGAAGATCCTATGGAGCACAGTTATACTCTGTAACCCATGGGGTCACCGTGAGTCAGAATCAACCTGACAGCAACGAGTTTGATTTGGATTTTTGGTTAGCAGGTATAGCAATGTATAGTTTAAACATCCGGGGATTGCAGGGAGTAAGAAAAAGAAACATTTCCTCTCTCTGAGCAGGAACAGAAACACAGTTCCAGGATCTCTTCTTGAAGACATTAACCCTGTGAGCAGCACCTGGGTTTTTCCAGGGGGAGTTTAGCTAACTCTCCACTTCTTTTGACTTTTGAAATATATTCACAGAGTACAGGATCGCAGTTGATTGCCTGGCATAAAATGGGGTTTACTAGCTATTAGGTCAGTAACATTACCTGTCTTCTAAGAAGGTCTGGAAAGAACATGGTGAGAAGCATCTTGTATGTTTATTAGTTTGGTTTTACACTCTGATTTGATGGAGCTGACATGAAAGAGTAGAAGCAATTAATAAAGATTCTTAGTCTACATTTTTGAAGACAGGGGCCATAAATTAGATATATTTATGTTTCCCTGTATACCGAGGAAAATGTGCACAAAATAGTCAACAAAAATATTATTAAACGAACGCCTGTGTTAATAAATTAAAATGGCAAAGTTAATATAATCATATCCATATTATCAATCAAATTGGCTTTCCTTAAAGCTATTGTTTTCATTATATGACTTATTACCATAAAACACATATCCTGCTCACGTGTCTCTGTGATTTAACCTTCAAATCTACCCCTCTCTGTGTTGCAAATGGATCATGCAGAGATGGTTATGCTGGTTAGTTTAAAGAGTCTAGGATTTTAAACTGCACATGCTTTATCTATCCCAGGGAAATTCAGAAGGAGTCATAAATCACCATGGTGACATAGCACATTGTGGTCCTTAGGGGGATAAAATACTGCAAACCTTTTCTAATAATTTACAAATCTCCCAAATGAATTGTCATATTGACATAACTTGGGCCACAGCAGGGAATAATTGTTCTCAACTGCTACAAATTCTAGAACATAGGGGAATGTTATACTAAAATCATGCCTGGTAGCTAAAACCACTTACTGTGGGCTCTTGGCTTGTTGCATAGTTTTAACAAAGGACTAGTGTCTGTACCCCCAGGGATTCTGGCTTAAACAAGATTTCTTTTTATAATGAAATGATGCAGTTGCCAACATTTTAAACAGTCCTAATAATTTGCACTTTCATAACACTTTTAAGCTGATAATCTTCAGGCCCTTAAATATTAAAATTGTATTATGTCTACAAAGAAACATCAGAAATTCTCCAAGCTGTCGGGTCAGAATAGCTCGGTTTCAAAGAGCAAAACTGAGGAAATCTGTCTCTTAAAGGTATAGCCCTATATCTTCCAATTAGTTTCCACAAATATACTTATTACCTTTTCTTAACAGCTAGCTTCTCTTTGTTCTCTAGTGATATAAGCATGGCAATTCATAGTGGAAAAATTTCGGTTTTTAGAAATTCAGGAGACCATAAAAAAGGCCAATTTCTCAATAGAAAAATTTGATCCAAAAATTAGATCATAGTTGAGAGAAAGTTTCTTCAATGAATAAATGTTGATTATCAAAGTGGAATAATTTAGTATCAGGTACAGAACACTATCAGAAGAAGCAGAGGAAGTCCCTCTCACAGAATATGTTGCAAACATAAAAATGGTTTGGATTATTGTTTTCAAGAGAGGAGGCAAATGAATAATTATTTATGTACGAAGTCCTGCAACCTCAAGTAAGCACGGTGGTTCACAGATACAGTTTCAACTGTAGCAGATATACAGCTGTTTCATGGCGTCCTTTGGAATTATTTTACCTCTTCAATAATGCAAGATACTATTGGGGCCTCATTTCTGCCTTAAATTATTCATAATGCATACTTTACATTAAACGAACAATTTTAATGAGAAAACTATATCCATTTGATCGGGGAATAACTGTTGATTTGATTTGAATGTTATTTTGAAAGAACTAGCATTGGATTAACAAGATTTTACTATATTGTTTTCTCATTCCCAGCCTTATTTTGGTCACAGTTATTTATTTTACTTCCCAGTAAATTGAGAAAGTGAAAAGAAACCAAGAGAATGAACTTCAGTTAGAATAAGTTATGAAAAATATATAGGGGGGGATTAAGATAATAAAATACAAGACAAATTTTTTATTAGAGTATCCTTTTCAACGCGTTCTAAACTTGACAATCAGTGGATAATAGCTGTGTATTATATCAACTCCTCAAAATGAAAAAGCCATGAGATCCTCATGGCACTAACGTCTCCTTTGAACCATTTATCAGTCACAATCTTACATTTATTGGTGAGATTATTTGAATAACGGATTTAATACAATAATATATTCAAAAATATAATAGAGAATTCATAAAACAAAATTTTGAGTAGTATGTTAGTGCAAATAGAATATCTGTAAAGTCCATGTGAGCAGAACTGGATGCTTTTCCTAACCTTGACCTAGGACGGTGCTTCTTACATAGTTGGTACCCTGTAAATATTTGTTGAATGAATGCACAGCTAAAAAGTAAACAGTATCAAAGGAAGCATAAATAATACGACAGTACTATGATTACTAAGCACTATCAATTAATTGAAGAGTAACAGCATGCAGACACTGGTCAACATGGTGTATATACATTAATTTGTAATCGTTAGCAAACATATCCAATGAGGTAGGTGCTATTATTGTTCCCATTCTGTAGAAGAAAAGACTGAGGATTAAACGGTTGAGGCAAATCGCTCAAGTTTATATAGGAAAGTACGAATATGAACCTAAGTTTTCCTAACTCTAAATACCATACTGTTCCGTTGGGCAATACTATCTATCTTAAAAATACTATCTAAAAGGCCTTTAGTTCTTGGTGGTGGCACGAAGTCTCCCATACAAATACTGGAGGACGCAGCACTGATTATTTGAGGAAACATCATTAATTGAGGCTGGGCACGTTCTGGGTGCTATGAATGTAGGCATTATTCCTATAGCATCAGACTACTGTTAAAACGCTATTCTGTTTAGTTCTCAATTTCACAGTTTAAAGTATGAAGAGAACATGGCAACAGTTAACTGAAGTGTCTGTGGGATTTTAAAGACCTACACAATTAGATTCAGACACCAAGTTTTACTAAGATCCCACTGCACAAATATCTCAATACTTAGTATTATGATGTATCATTAAAAAAAAGAAAATATGGTTCCCACTATGAATATGTTTACATGCTATTTGAAATAAAGAATGGAAACATGTAGAAAAGATTTAAGAACATTTATAAAGCACCTTGTAGATAAAGTTTAGCTTCCTTTCTGGTTTATGCTGACCAGGGTTTAAATTGTACATTTCTCAAAGTGGATAATTTAAATGTGGAAAATAGAGGTTGAAAGTGGGTCTATACTGCATATTAAAAATATTTCTTGAAAATTATAAAAAGGTAAACCAAAATTTTGAATATTGGATGTGAAAATAATTATTTTGTGACATATGTGTGTGTGTATGCGTCTGTACACATACATAGATACATACATATTCACACATACATGCATATATACATGCCATAAAGAATTATTCAAATCCCTCAAATTTTTATTTCAACTGAATCCATGATTTTTTGTTGTGTGTTTTTTAATAACAAATTCAATGAGGCAATATAATATGACAATAACATACAATATACAGTCAGACACCCTGGATTCATGTCCCAATGCCTTGTTCACTTTGAGTCTCAATTAAAATATAATAGTTTTTGAGTAAATCTAATTACATGTACACATACACATATATACATTTATATACTATAAAGAATTATACCCATGTTACTATAACTATTACTACTAAGTAATAAAATAACGACAAATATCATTTCCAGGGTTTTGATTTAAATAACAGTATTACAGATTAATATCTGTTCTGTCTATTTTCAAGCCACATCAAATGAAAAAAGCATCCCTCCTACTTCATTTCTCCTCTTCGGGGCTAGCAGGAAATTAAAAAAGGAAAGGAGTTCTGGGCAGTATTTCTGACAGCAAATTTCTTGGCATCCAGATATACTTCTTTTCTCTGTAATAAGTGGCTGCAGATTCAAAGGAACACTTATGACTGATGACTATCTCCGTTTTCATGGGCGATAATTCCTGAACACACAGTTCTCGATTAAAATACAAATGCATTTTCAACTGCGTACTTCTTTATCTATGTGGTATTCTTACTTGACAAAATATGAAAAGAATCAAGTAAAGCTGGGCTCTCGTTTATCGCAGAAGTGAACCGGCAGCTAAGCGGATGTTTGCACGGAGAAGGAAGATCTTTTGTATCTGTCCCTGGGTCCTGATCTAGGGGTAGTTATGTGGGTGAACCCTCGAGGGAGGGGCAAGTCATTATGGTGATGAAGTGTTCTGTTTCTCAAATCGCCTTTAAAAAAAAATAGATGATCTAAATTAGAATCAAAACATTGTTTAAATGGTGTTTTCTTTAGAGAATTTAAAACTCTCAGTAGGTGTCCCTTTAAGGACATTACCAAGACGAAGGCCACCACCACCTCCTACATCATAACAGACTGGGGGGTGCTGAGCTTTCAACAGACTTGGCATTCGAGACATCTGAAAGATATTGGTGGCTTTCTCGAGCAAATATTCCATTTTAGCATTTATACGTGGGAAATCACAGATGAGATAAAATAGAGAAATTAATGTGGACAATGAAACAAATATACCATTCTCATATGAATGATCAGCCTGTTTAATATTACATATACGAATCTTAGAATTTTGGACCTAATTAGTCCTTTTAAGAACATATAGGCTAATATGCCATTATTTGAAAGTGGAAGACTGAAACCTAGACCTGATAAGTGACTTGACAAGATCTCGTTATTAGTTGGTCTCTGGTTAGTGCAAACAGTTAACACTTGGCTGCTAACTAAAAGGTTGGACACTCAAGTCCACCCTGGGGTAGCTTGGAAGAAAGGCCTGGCTATCAACTTCTGAAAAATCAGCCAATGAAAACCCTGTGGAACACAGTTCTACTCTGACACACCTGGGGCCACCGAAAGTCAGAATCTACAACTGGTAACTGATAACATTGCTGCTAAGTTCCGACTGGAGACTAAAAAAGGAAGAGAGAGGGCAGCGTGCTAGACATTGTATTAGGCATGGCTGCATCTACCATCTCATTCGCTTTTTACAATAATCTTGTGAGATCGATTGCTATTTCATAGATGAGGAAACTAAGGCTCACAGGCAGGTGATTGCCCCATCCCACGGCCGTAAGTGGCAGACTCAGGTCCACACTTCCCACTGCAACATGCTGCCTCCTAAATCTCAAGCGCTTGGTGTAGTGGCTCTGCTCAAACGTAGGTTATTCTAACTAAATAAAACATAGGATGAAAGAGGGAGACAAGTGGGAAGTCGTCCCTAATAAGGTAGAACTTCTGAAAATCCAGCTTTTCAGAAATGGCTTCCATGAGTTAGGAAAGAAAGAGGTCGAACCTGGTTATAATGTGATTTCTTTTGAACTCTGAGGTAGCAGTCCTTACCTGGTAGAATGTCCCTAAATGTCTCCTGAGAATTTCATCAGGTCATTTAGTTCATTTGTAGATAGGTGCAGTGATTGCGTATTACTTTCACATATGGAGCATAAACTACCTGTTTGGAAACAAATAGAAAAATAAACAAAGATACGAATTATCTTCCTACTTACTTGGCAATTCTGAAAGATAATTTTTTGTTTGAGAAAGAAGTTCTGCCTTGGTTAGAGGACATTAATGATCATTAATCATTAAAAATATGTTTGTATTCTCAAATATGTTTGCATTTCACAGTCTCATCAAGAAAACAGGCTCCACTAACCCTGTCTTTTTGTAATGCTTGTAATCAAATTTTACTTCCCTTATAAGCATTTCATGAATTAGTCTTTCTGTAAGTCGATAACTGTATAAACATAAAACATTCAGAAAAGTACAATGACTAAACCTTTTTTCTACATGTCCACATGAAACAGTCTATGGCAAAATAACAGATGACATGATAAAATATATTTTATAAAATAATGGCAATACATAATAAAAGCTTTCACTTGAAAGGTTTGTTGTTGATTTTAATTATCGAGTTTATGATTAAAAAATCATATAGCATATCTTGTTTTTTTCCTCCTCTTTCTGTTTATACTTTCCTTAATATATCTTATCTCATAGGTCCCATCTACTGATTCATTCATTCAAAAAATATTATTGATTACTAGTCCATGCCATGAGCAGTAGCAAAGACTGAACATAGTAAATAAGACAGGCAAACTCCCTGCTCAGATGTTTATACTCTAGATGAAACAGGCAGACAATAACCATGTAAACTAAACAAGATAATGTCAGATAATAAATGTAATGGAGAAAGTAAAACAAAGTGCTAGATAGTGACTTGGTATGAGTTACTTAGAACAGGCGGTCAGGTAAGGTCTCTGAGAAAGGTGTCTTTGAGATGAGACCCATGCAAAAATGTAGGAAATGAGAAAAGCACAAGCAAGAACAGGTTTCAGGTATTCAAAGGAGAAAAAGAAGGGCAGTTTGTCAGGGCACATACTAGATAGAGTCAGTGAGTCAGAGGCCAGATCCAGAGAAGAAGAAGGCCGTGATAAAATTTTGTTAGTGCTGGACAGAGAATAGGAATCTCTGAATGGTGTAAACGGTTAACACACTCAGCTGCTTACCAAAAGGTTGGAATTTCAATTCCACCCAGAGGCACCTTGGAAGAAAGACCTGGAGATCTATTTCTGAAAAATTAGCCATTGAAAACCCTATGGAGCACGGTTCTACTCTGACACACATAGCGTTGCTATGAGTTGCAGTTGACTCAATGGCAACCAGTTTTGTGAAGAAAATGGATAATAGCGAGAGGAAATCACAGAGACCAGATAAAAGCAACCCAGGCCTGTGATGATGGTGTTTTAGGGCAGCCTGGCAGCAATAAAGATGTTGAGGCAGAGAGATA
Source organism: Trichechus manatus latirostris (assembly GCF_000243295.1). Taxonomy (NCBI): domain Eukaryota; kingdom Metazoa; phylum Chordata; class Mammalia; order Sirenia; family Trichechidae; genus Trichechus; species Trichechus manatus. The sequence continues at coordinate 16,764,349 of NW_004443980.1, forward strand.
TTCAGAATATAATTTGGAGTTAGAACTAAAAGGACTTTCTTGAAGGGTTTGGAAGATTTAAGGGTTTGAGAAGAACCAGGACTGACTTGTAACGTTTTGGCTAGGGAATCTTGATGGAGAGTGGTTCTACTTACTAAGATGTGGAAGTCTCCTTTATAATTTAAAATCCTTTGACCATGACTAACCAAAAATCCAAACCTGTTACCCTCGCATAGATTCCGGCTCATAGAGACCCTATAGGACAGAGTAGAACTGCCTCACAGGGTCTTCAAGGAGCAGCTGGTGGATTTGAACAGCCAACCTTTTGATTAGCAGCCTGAGCTCTCAGCCACTGCGCCATCAAGGCTCCATGACTAGTATGTCCAAATCCTTTTTTGGTCTAACAGATGTGCATTTTCTTAAAAGATTTTCAATGACCACAATTGTCCCTTTTCACACTCTTGAAGGTTTTGCCATTGTAGCTAGCAACAGGCTTCACTTTTCCTGTTCGACTCTTGCACTGGGGTTGTTGGAATGCATATCTGTGAGATAGGATAGTGGCAATGAATCATATGGTATCACTAACTCTGCAAAATAAGGTTATGGTGATATTTCCAAATTACTTTGTTCCATAAATGGTAAAGAATTGATGAATAAACAAGGGGATAAATCAGAGATAAGAATTATGCCATTAGTCACTTTAGCCACTGCTGTCTTATCTAGGGAGCCTGCCTCTCTGCTTAGAAAGCCTATCTGTATCCTTCTGCATGTGGTGAGAGTTAAGAGCATTAGGGCATAAATTAATGAGAAAGCGTGAGACACATGTACCGCATAACCCTGTGACATAGAAAACTGTTTATGGAAAAAACTTCAGTGCCTAGCAGCCAGAATTCTAAGACTGATGGTACTTTCTGGACTCCTATCCAATGTCAACTACTTACAGTTATTCAAGGCTGCCTAATTGTAGCTTCCAATGCCCTTGTTACTTGACAGTCCAACTCAAAATTTCTCAAGGATACTTGACTTTTCACCTTTTAAACTCCACTCTGTATTATGTATCTTTTTGAAAATTCCATCCAGTATTTAGGGTGAAGGAGACAGAGGTCAGCAAATGAGCTGACTCCAACATGAGGCAAACTCAAGAAGAGCAAAATATGTAGCTGAAAGAAGGCAGCTCATGCTTGTTTCAGAAAGGAGGTGTGGAGTTTTATTTTTTATAGTGTTTTAAATCCAAGATGGTTTGCAAATATTTTGCCCAACTATTACCCTATCCTGGTGGTGTAGTGGGTAAGAGCTCAGCTGCTAACCAAAAGGTTGGCAGTTCAAATCCAACAGTGACTCCTTGTAAATCCTATGGGGCAGTTCTACTCTGTCCTATAGGGTCACTATGGGTCAGAATCAACTCGATGACAACAGGTTTGGTTTGTTTTGATTTATTACCCTACCTACTGTCCAGTTAGAAATACGATCTATAGCTTCAGCTCAAGTTCTGCAAAGTAAGTATAATGTCGTTGTTGCCTGAACAAGGGAAAGTGTCTTGGTTATCTAGTGCTGCTGTAACAGAAATACCACAAATGGGTGGCTTTAACAAACAGAAACTTATTTTCTAGCAGTTTAGGAGGCTAGATGTCTGAATTCAGGGTGCCAGCTCTAGGGGAAGGCTTTCTTTGTGGACTCTGGAAGTCACTGTCTCTTTTGAGCTTCTGCTCTTGAGGGATCTTCATGTGGCTGGGCATCCCTCTTCCTCCATCACTGCTTCCTAGTTTACTTGCTTAATCCCTTTAACATCTCAAAAGAGATTGACTCAAGATATATCTTACACTAATCCTGCCTCGTTAACATAACAAAGACAACCCATTCCCAAATGGAATTATAACCACAGGCATAGAGGTTAGGATTTACAACACATATTTCTGGGGGACACAGTTCAATCCGTAACAGACACAGAACAATCTTTAACATTGCGTTTAGTTTGTGGAGGTGCTTGGAATGCATATCTGTGAGATAGGATAGTGACAATGAATCATATGATATCGCTAGCTCTGCACAATGAGGTTATGGTGATATTTCCAAATTCTTTTGCTTTGCAAATGGTAAAGAATCGATGAATAAACTAGGGTATAAATCAGAGATAAGCAGTATATTTAGCCATTACTGCCTTATATAGGGAACTTGGATCTCTGTTTAGAAGACTCACTGTGCATTTAACATTGCCTTCCAGGGCAGTAAGAAGTCACCTTTGGCAAACGTTGGGGTGTTGCCATTCTGCCTGCCTGGAGCTAGGATGCAGAACCCCTGTGGTCTGAGCTGACTGTGGAGGAAGGACTGGTGAGCATTGTGCATCAAAGCTGCATGACCAGAAGCGAAGCTATCACAAGGAAAGGCAGGAGAATAATGCAAGTGAGATTATACTGACCTACCCCTGTGAATCATATCAAGATTAGGACTGCAAAACAGCGTAGGATGTTTTAAACTGAAGTGTTTGAGATACATTTTTTTTACTTTGCTTTTTTCTGTTTTAAAATTTGTTGTTATGAGAACGATGGCCGCATGGTATAATGAATGGATTGAACCTGGGCTTCAGGCTTTTATTCTGATTCTACCACTGACTATATGAGTCACCTTGAGAAAGTCATTTCATTTCCTTGAGCCTCAATTTTCTCATCTCTGAACTGGGGATGGTAAGACTATCCAGTGCCTTGGGTTGGTATGAAGACTAATGAGATAAGCTATGTGAAAACACTTTAAAACTATAAAATGCTTAAGCAAGTGGCAGCTATCAGTATTAGTCATTAGAAGAAATTGACTCCAACCCAACTTTTATATGATTGTGGATGTGTATAATAAGTGAAAAAGAAAAATCACACATAGTGTTAAAGGCTAACCTTTACTGGGTGCTTACTTTGGGCCAGGAGCATGAATTACCTCATTTTAACCCTCACCACAACCCCCTGGGGTGGGTACTTATATTGTCCACATTTGACAGAGGAGAAAATCAAGGCTCAGAGCAGTTAAGTAACTTGATTAAGGTCACCTGGCTAGTTAATGGCTGAGCTAGCATTTGGTTTTAGGTGTATGTAATTTCAAAGCGAGGATTTTAGCTTCTACATGCTATTGAGAATTGTAGCTCCTAGTGTACCATGAAGTCACACTCAAAACATAAAGCTATAAAATCTTCCAACAGAGAATTTTAGAGAAAAGAAAAAAAAAAATTACTACAGAGAAAGATAATTATTTTTTCCTTATTTTCTTTTTTTAGTATTTTTGGAATTGTTGAGGGGAGAGGATAGAGGGATGGAATATGCATACAAGTAATTATGATAATAAATATTATCTGCTTTTTATTTAGAACCTGCTCTAACAAAGTTTTAACATATGCTTTCTAATCTTCACAAACGAACTAAATGGCAGTGTATTAGTCATCTGTTGCTGCATGACAAATCAACACAAAACTCAGTGGCTTAAAACAATCACTACCACGCCAGTTGCAGTTGAAATGACTCCTATTCATGGCGACCCCATATGTGTCAGTCGAACTGTGTCCATAGGGTTTTCAATGTCTAATCTTTCAGAAGTAAATTGCTAAGATTTTTCTTCCTAGGCACCTCTGAGTGGACTCAAACCACGAACCTTCAGGTTAGCAGCTGAGCACGTTAACTGTTTGCATCAATATCCCTTTACTATCTCTCATGGTGTCTATGGGTCAGGAAGTCAAAAAGAGTAACTTGGCTGAGTACTTCTAGCTTAGAGTCTCTCATGAGTTTGACTCAGATGGTGGCCTGAAGGCTCCTTCATTCTCATATCTGGTGCCTGGTCTGGGAATTCTCACCCAGTGCTATCTCGGCCTGGTCTCTTCTCCGGGTTTCTCCCGCATAATAGCCTCAGGGAAGCCAGATTTCTTACTTGGTCACTGCAGACAACAAAGGCTCACATTGCCTAAAAGAGAGAGCTGGGTGGAAGCTGTATCACCTTTTAGCACCTAACCTTAGAAATCATTTGGCATTAGCTGTACCACACTCTACCCATAGAGGCAGTCAGAAAGTCCTGCCCAGGTTAAAGAGGAGGGTAAATAGACCACCTCTTGATTAGAAGCAACGAGATTCCAGATGAGCATGTGGGACCAGAAATATTGCTGTGACCATTTGGGAAAATACAATCTGCCACAGATGTATTAACATCTTCAATTTAAAATATGCAAATTTAGGCTCAGTGAGGTAAGTCACCTGGTTATATTTGGTCCAAGTTATCTTTTACTTGCAGTCCCATACACCTTTAATTCTATCAGTAGTGCTTTAACTCTATCAGTGGTACTTTGACCTAAACTCCATGCATCACTGAAATCCTTTTCTGACAGAAATCACACCAAATGGCATAATCCCCATCCCCTTCGTGCACCGCCCTCTAACCTCACAAAAGGACAGCTCTGAACATCTGAATGATACCTCGCTTCTACCTCTCTGGTTTTTATCTGAGTCAGTGGCCTTATTTAATTTTCTTCCTGCTGGGTAGGCTGATGGGGAGCAGAAAGTAGTGTAACCTTTCTTAGTACCCCCAAATTTACATGTATAGGACACACAACAGGCTCATGTAGCGGGACTATCTGAACAGTGAATCACAGCTTAATAAATAATGTAAATGCTCCAGGATGAAACTGGAGTAAAAAGAGGATTGAGGGAGGGTGGAATGAGAGTCTAACAAGGAACAAAGAAAAGTTCATTTTTTAGGGATGACAGATTCTACCTTATATATTTTATTAAATCAGAAGGAAATGACAAATCTGAGAATAGATTTTTTTAACAGTGAATATTCTTGTGAAATCTGCCAAGCTATCTGTGTTTTATCTTAAAACCTTTTGTACCTTCCCAAGCTAAACAAAGTGCTTCAAAGATTATGCGGACATTTTAGAACCCTGTACATAAAAATAGAGAAGAATAATGAAAATCAAGAATTGATTCAAATGACTAGAATTTGAATTCAAATAGCATTCAAATGTTATTCTAATATGTGAGGTGTTGCTTATATAGATCTTCATAGACTTTAGATGCTGTCCCTGCTACTTCATAACAAAAATAATATCTATTAAGGACTTCTACCTAAAAGTGTCCTTCTTCCCAAAGTTCAATTAAGTGTCCTGTTAGTAATGAGAGAGTGGAATAAATTCTGTTCTCTGTGTTTCAGAAACGCCATCAGAGTGGAAGACATTTACGAACTATGGAAATGTCTTATTAATGTACAGTTATTGGTTTCTCATTCTTCAACTCAGCGTAATGAAGACTTCAGAAACCCACAGGTTATTTGTTGTGTGGTCAAAGTATGCAGCGTTAAATAGCTGTCACTGTTGGGAAAGGCTAATGATATTGAAGAAATAACTAACACAGGACCCTTTCTTGAGAAATTTATTGCCAAGCTAAGGCAACAGATGAAACGTCATCAACTTCCTATCACTAAACTTTCAGGCTTTCACACAACTGCTCACATCCTTCTTTTTTCCTCTTATCTCTGCCTTTTTCTGTAACAGAAGATGTGTCTAACCCCCTGCCTAAAGTCAACCCCTCCATCTCTGCTCTGAAATCCAGAGACAAGATCCAGAGTATAGTAGAAGACTCTGTCTCTCTCTCTGTATATATATATATATGAATATGTATATCCAAGGTGCACTATGAATTCACAACACTTCAAAAAATGGGTTTCCCTTCATACAGATAAGAGATACTGACATTAGAGATCATTATTTTTCTCATTGTATCTTACTTATTCAATATTTCTTCTGAGACTAATGTAAAGTACCAGCTTAAATGGAACGTTTATCTCTACCTTTTTTTGCTGGTTCTGGTTGATATCATTTCTGGAGCTGGGAAGTCTCGTTCCACATCACATGAGCTGCAGAATACGTAAAATTGTATTTAGTATGTTTAGATTGAGTACTGTGTACCCAGTGCTGTTTAAACTCTTCCCTAGTGCTATTCCATCTGCATTTTGCAGTGTATTCTATGAAATATGTAGTTATTATCATCTGTATTCTACTCATGCAGAAATGGGGGCACAAAGAGGTTAAGTAATTTTCAAAGAGCATGTAAGTGAGTGGTAGAGCCAGTATTTGAACCCAGAGACTTCAGAACTCATACTTTTAATCACTAGTGTAAATGGTATGTTCAGTAATAAAGATGTAAAGGAAGTTAAGTTGGCAAGAAAATAAAAAATAGTAATTATTATTAATTCATTGATAAGAGATGAAAGCACTAAAGAATCTGTGTCATAAATTCCATATTTATGTATTTCATTGCTCCTAATTCAGGGCTTTCCAACTGACGGACTTCCCATAAAAAGTTTTTAGGTAAAATGAAATTAATGTAAAATTGATTTGGTAATGTGGCTTTGAGTAATCTAGTTGACCATGGTTCTTCATTTCTTGATGTCTTTAGAGTATGCTGCCAGTTTAGGCACACACTGAACTATCTTAATTACAATATAAATGTTGCCCAACATCACTAAATATTCATAAAGCTCATTTTTAATGAACTTATTACAAGGTAAGTATAGATGCTTTCTTTGTGTTTCTAGGTCATTTTCTGAAATGAGATTAAAAAACGTGACTGAAAAGCATTAAGCAACTTGAAAATTCAAAACTACCCAATAGAACATAATATGATTTTGTTTTATGGAAAAATGTTCTTAAGCCCATAAGCCAACACTATTAAGCAATGAATGCACAGATCTTTTGCTATCAAAAGAAATCAGGGTGACAGGTAAAGCAGTTTATGGTAGTTTAAACTTATTTATAAAAATTACAAAAAAAAAATCAAGCTGCTTCCACATTACAGAGTAAAGAATCAGTATTGAAGGTTATACTTTGGAGAATTTAGTTTATTGTGAGTCCTATAAAGAATTTTATTATACTAACATATCTGTGAATTGATCTTTAGACAATTATTCAATTTAGTTGTACTGGAAGAACTTTATCAGGAGAAAAAAATAATTCAGCCATATATCAGATTTTTATTCATTTATTTTTCTGTGAAAAGGATAGTTTCTCAGATATTTTGTATTTTGTTCTTCTGTCATGAGTTAAGATTATCTTCTGAGACTAGGTGTTGAAGTGATGGGTAGAACGGATACGTCAAAGGCTTGAGACGTGGGAGTGGGTATGCTTTAAATAGGTCACTCTGATTATAGTGAGGAGGTGGTAGATGAGAAACAAGATTGGAATCAAGGAGATCAACTAGGTAATGTTCCCAAAAGAAAAATGATGACTTTAACTAGAGATTGCAGAGAGAATAGATGAGTTTCAAGAGGAAAAGGAATAGGAAACATAAAGCAAAATGATAATAACACAGCTATGAAGATTTATGTCTATTCCACATCCGTTTGTTTGTGTTTTTAAAATACAACAACTCTAATAGCCTATGGGGGGCTCTGGTGGTGCAGTGGTTAAGAGCTTAGGCTGCTAACCAAAAGGTCTGCAGTTTGAATCCACTAGACATTCCTTGGAAAGCTTTATGGGGCAGTTCTACTCTTCTGTAGGGTCGCTGAGTTGGAACCAGCTCAATGGTACCTAACAACAGCAAGAACAACAATAACCCATGAGAAACTGCCCCTTCCTCAGTTCCAGTAGATGCAGTATATAAGGGTCAGTTTGGCTTTGGGGCTCAGCATATGACTCAAGCCTGAGCTATACAGATTTATTCTGGGATGGACCAGGGACCAAGTTGGTCCAGCGATATCATTTCTAGGAATTTCCTTCTTTCTTACTCCTGGACTAGTAGCCAAAACCTGGCAGAAGACAGTGCAGAACTGTATGTGGCCACAATGGAGAACAAGTTTGTCAAACTGTGATTTGGAGAGAGCTAAAGTGTGTACTGATGACTTTTTTTTTTTTAGCACCTGGATCCAACCATTTCTAAAACCATTACGTCCAATACATTCCTTTTCTTCCTTTCTTAACTACTTTCAATTAGATTTTTGTTACCTGCAATGGAAAGAATTCTGAATCATGTAGATTTTCATTATTTCCAAGGTTGCTTATGTAAAGAATTGTGGGGAAAGTATAGAATATAGGGCACAGATTTAAACTATATAATTTAATATTTTTTCAGTTGTGAACTTCTTTTTTATTTATTTTTTATTTGTACTTTAGATGAAAGTTTACAGAACAAACTAGCTGCTCATTAAACAGTTAGTACACATTTTTTTAATGACATTGGTTATCAACCTCAGGACATGTCAATACTCTCCCTTCTCCACCTTGGGTTCCCTATTACCAACTTTCCTGTTCTCTCCTGCCTTTTGGTCCTTGCTCCTGGGCTGCTGTGCCCCTTTAGTCTTGTTTTGTTTTATGGGCCTATCTAATCTTTGGCTGAAGGGTGAACCTCAGGAGTGATTTCACTACTGAGCTAAAAGGGTGTCAGGGGGCCATACTCTCTGGGTTTTTACAGTCTCTGTCAAGTCAGTAAGTCTGGTCTGTCTTTGTGAATTAGAATTTTAGTCTACATTTTTCTCCAGCTCTGTCCAGGACCCTCTATTGTGATCCCTGTCAAAGCTGTCAGTGGTAACCGGGCGCCATCTAGTTGTACTAGACTCAGTCTGGTGGAGGCTGTGGTAGTCGTGGCCCATTAGTCCTTTAGACTAATCTTTCCCGTGTATCTTGTTTTCTTCATTCTCCCTTGCTCCAGACAGAGTGAGACCAGTGGAGTATCTTGGATGACTGCTTATAAGCTTTTAGGAACCCAGACTCTACTCACCAAGATAGAATGTAGAATATTTTCTTTATAAACTGTGTTATGCCAATTGAGCTGGATGTTCTCCGAGACCATGGTCCCCATAGCCCTCAGCCTTGAAGCTTCCATGACCTTGCCTTGCACAAGTTGTGCTGGCTTTCCCAGTATTATGTACTGTCTTACCCTTTTATAATTCAATATTTTGGTAGGACTTGGAGATTTTACTTTCAAAATATTGCAGTATAAATGATTTCTTTTGAATTTTGCTTGAAGTTGTATAATTTGGGGTGAGTATAACATTTTTTAAGGATTAAAGTTCCTCATAAGAATTGCCTATATCCTTGGTATTTGAGATGTTGCTTAGTACATTACAGATGTCTCAAATATAAACCTTTTTTGTGAAGAAATTTTGTTCTCCTTATAACTGTTAGAACTCTACATTCTCAAAAACATTTTACAATTAATGATGAGAATAAGTGGATTTATCGCTTAGGTTTCTGTATGAATCAAACCAAAAACCCATTGCTGTCAAGTCGAGTCCAACTCATAGTGGAGCTATAGGACAGAGTAGAACTGCCCCCTAGGGTTTCCAAGGAGTGGCTAGTGGATTTGAACTGCCAACATTTTGGTTAGCAGCCATAAGTCACCATAGCTCTTAACCACTGTGCCACCAGTGCTACTTCTGTATGAATAGGCAAATAAAATCTGTTTTGTTGTCTTTGTAGATAAAAAAGTGCCCTATCCATTATAATGATTTTAAACATGGTATAGTTAAGCGAAATCCTCCTTTTGTGTTTAACTAAAGGCCAAGACACCACTTGAAAATGACTTCTCATTCTCTTGGTATTTTCTTTATATCTTTTTTATATAGAAAAAAATGAACGCAGGCTATAGTTACAATTTATAGCCGATGGAGGTGCGTGTAAATATGTTCTTAAACTGAAGTTTTTTTTCTCCTTTATGAAAATTGCTTAGTTACACAATTCAGTAATTTGCTGGTATAAAATACTTTTTTAAAAATAGCAGTATTTTAAAAACAAAGCCATAATTAGATATTTACTCTAAGCTTAATGGAAACACTGTTTATAATTTTCATTAAGCACTAAAGCAGTGTAATCCTTTGATGATATTCATTAAAAATTAATCCAGAATCCAAAATCCTCAAAATTATTAAATCAATATTTCCTTTTGTACAATATCCTTTTTATCAGAGCTAAAGACAATTTAAGCCAATCCGAATGCATGTATATCTATGCTTATAGTTTTATTTTCTTATACATTAATAAACTACAGAGAATCTATCCATTGTTCTATTATTCTATCAGTAGTTGGTCTTGTCTCTATTGATTTCAAGGTGAGTTTTGCATATAAAGAAAACTAGCCCTTTGTTTTATCTTTTGACCTTGATTATGATGAATTTTCCAATGCAAAGGCTTTCATTTTTTTATATAGAATAAAGTATTACTCTTTAACTTTATCTTCTGCATACTGTTTCATATTTGTTGAAAACTGTCTTATTCTAAAATTATTAAATGGTTCTCCCAGCGTATTTCTAGCATATTTTGTTTCATTTTTTATATTTAAATCTTTGATTATCTGCATTTGTGTGTGTGTGTGTGTAAGTACATAAAATGTGAGGTTTTAATTCAACTTTATTCAAAATTGCTACCCAATTTTTCTAGTGCCATTTTCCGAATACTCTTCCTAGTCCATCTGGGCCTCGCGTGAGCACGTACACACAAAATATATGCCCCAAGAATAGAGAACTGCTTGTCTGTCTGGCTTACTGTATCAATAGCATCCAAAGAAGAGCAACATCTGGTTCATACTCAAGAAATTTTTGCTGAATGAACATAGGCTGCGTGTGAAGCGCACTGTATAACCTGATTTACTCAATTTTCTTAAACTTCCTCTTTTCTCCCAGAACATTTCCAAATACCAATTCATATGAAAACTACAAAGGAGGCTAATGAAATGAGTTGATTTTCTGGACTGCTAACTGATAATTCTTAAGCCTACCTTTGGATTTTCTGTGGTTCACTTCCTCTGCTGAAATATTCTTCTCATATTTTCCATAATTTTAAAAACTTCGACATTCAGTGGCAATTCTTTGGAGTAGAGTTTTTCAGTGTTTTGAATCTGATACACGTGGAAGAATTATACTCATATCTATTGTGCATACTCTCCCTGGGATAGGGAAAGGCTGCTAGCAGTTCCCAGCAGAGTAGTTGTAACCCAACCCTTTTCATTTTCATTTAAAGGAGCTCTTTGAAAGTGACCTCTCCAATTGGTTATTAAAAAGAAAATCATTTAAAAACTTTGATCCTTCACTGGGATCAAATTGCATGGAACAGACCAGGCAATAGGATAGGAGACAATTGTTAGGAATACAGTGATAACAAGTGTTTAAAGACTTTGTAATAGCAAGTCAGGAGTCTTAGGGGGTGCAAATGATTAACATGATCACTGCTAACTAAAAGCTTAGGGTTTGAGTTCACCCAGAGGTGCCTCAAAAGAAACATCTGGCAATCTACTTCTGAAAGATCACAGCCATTGAAAACCTTATGGAGTGCAGTTCTACTCTGAACCACATTGAGTTGCCATGAGTCATAATGGAGTTGATGACATCTTGCTTTAGTAGTAAGTCTGGCACCCTCACAGCTCCCAGCAAAGAATATAGAAGCTAAGGGGAGCAGCTGCTGCATTCTGATTACGTTTATTTATCAACATCACATTTAACTCCCACCACCAGAGGCCAAGAAAGATTAAATTGTCCAAGGTCATTCATCTTGAAACAGGAAGAATCTGCAACTATAGGAAGTTTGTCTGATGGGAAAGACCAATTCTTACTTTCTGGGCTACTCCGATAGGGCTCTTCAAGTGTTAGCAATGTTTCTGGAGAGTCCACCCTGTTTCAACGGATAGCATTGTTCTTTCATTGGAGTAACGAGCAAAGCTCTGAGAAAGAGGCGACTTAGGTTGGGGCATATTTCTGAAGTTGATATAATGCATTATTGAAGTGGCATATCAAGTAATAAAAAATTTAAGCCTTTTGTGACATAAACCTTAAATGTAGAAAATGTCCAATCCTCTGGGCTGTGATTTGTATTTGTATTTCTTTGAAAAGAGCGCACAGGGTTTGGGCCAATGCAGAAGGACTCATTTTAATTCTTGAACATGAGCTGTCATTTTGTCAGAAAGGTTCTAGAATGCAGGGCCCTTTCCCTGCACAGAGTATGGTGTTCTCCTCTGAGCCACAGCTCGTGAGAATTGTGCAATTACAGGTTCAGCTGGTTGTGAGAAGAGACTGCACAAAAGATTAGGATGCAAATGTAAAACAAGGATGATGGACCAAATATTTTAAAACTGTATATCTGTTTTTTTTTTTCTTCCCCCTGAGGACATGTAGGTAACTCTCAAGGAAATTAGTGTAATGAAATTAAGCACATTTACAAAAATGAAAGACTATTATTGGCACTGGAAGAAATTCAGTGATTAATTCCAGTTGGATATAAGAAGATCATTATGAAGTGAAGTATAGATTTTCAGCTGCAGGAATTTTTAAAAATCAAGTCTTATAATGAATAAGGTGCATTTATTCAGCACCCATACTGTCTTAAATAGCTGTAATATGTATTTACTGTTTATTCTACACAATTTCCTTACATGTCACGATAAAAAAGAGCTTTTAAAAAAGTTTACTATAAATGACCCTTTATGATCACATTACCGAAATACCCCTTTTCAAATCTTTTGTAGTATGCACGTTATCTTTGGATGTATCTATTCAAAGTTGATGAGAATACCTATTCCATTTACCTCAGTTAGTTTCTATGAAAACATTTCATCAACAAGCAGCGCATTAACATTCATAAGCAATTACTCGTACACTGTCCAATTTGTGTCCCGTGAAGGCTTATGGGAGAATAATTGCTGCTCTATGTCAAGAGAAGGATTTAGCCAATGCTAGCTTATAAAATCCAAACATTCCCCCCTCACAAATGACCTGAAATTCCTACTGGCTTTATAAATGTCTAATTATATCACTGCCTTTCTATACAGATCATTTTGACTGAAAATTATTCACTTCTTTAATCCAGCCTCTCATAATTATGCCATTTTCATACCTGCCCTCACTTCATTCTTCACCTTACCTCTTACTTGCAGCCTCTGTAATATCCCTGGTAACTTGTAGAAAGAAGTCAGGCCAGCCACTCAGAGCTTCATGAGCAAAAGGAACTTCACTCTCTCTTCTGCTATTTTTGTTTCTTTGAATTACGTTCTTATTGTGTTGGTGGAATATTATTCAGGCTAAGGAATACAGTCACGGTAAACTTTCATTTTTCTTTGGTGTGAAGCATCATTTAGATGTTTAATCACCCAAGAAAGCTGTTTACTGCTTTATATACACCTTCCCTATGAGCATAATCCTTTAATTATTAATTGAATTCATAATTCTGGATTTAAACGTAGCTTTATGTTTTACTGCACCAAATGTTACAGAGAATCTATTTCTTGATCTCAAATTATTTTGTGCAAATTACTGTTGTTTCTTTAAATAATTTTGATTCATGCTAGACTAACTAGTCAGTGTACTTTATGGGTGATGAGTAAATTTCTTTCTATAGATTGCTTAATGTATTTTTTGGAATTTAATTTATAATCCAAGTTGAATTTTCAAATTCATGTTAACGCACACATTGCTTCATACTATATAGACTGTTAGACTGTCTTAGGGTTAGATAAAAAGTTACCCCTTTGCTGATGAATTCTGAGAAAAATTGAGAAATAAGAAAAATAAGTAAATAAATGAATAACCCAATTTTCACCTTAATTTCCAATAACGGGTAGATTGGAAGACATTAGAGTGAAAGCCAGTATGAGCCTGTTCATACCCTCTCTTTCCCCTCCATCCCCATTAACATAGCCCTCCCAAAGACCAATATGAGTCTGCAGAGCAGCAGCACCAATCCAGATCATTGTTCTTTGCTCTTCCAGGTGGAGGGGGAGGGCAAAAAGGAAATATCTGTGTTTAGGATTTTGGGCAGGTAAACTTCTACCAGAATAAAAATGTGGACAATGTATTACCTCCACCCAGTTAACCCCTCACCTCACCTCCATAGGAGGAACAAAATGTAGGATTGGAGGCTAAGAATGATTAAAGAAAATCACATCTCAAGGAAACACTAAAAGTTTAACAAAGCATTTCCCTCTAACCTAAAGGCACGTTTCTGAAAGACTTTAGTGAATCAATTTTGGGTACTTGCATTATATAATAAATATAGAGTGTAAGATCTTTCATATATATGCATGTTTTCTATGGATTGTCTTTTGGAAAAGCTAATAACTATCCTATAGTGGAGCCCTGGTGGTGTAGTGGTTAAGAGCTCAGCTGCTAACCAGAAGGTTGGTAGTTCAAATCCACCAGCTGCTCCTTGGAAAACCTGTAGGGAAGTTCTACTCTGTCCTGTAGAATCGCTATGAGTCAGAACCGACTCAACGACACCTAACAAAACAATGACAACATCCTATAATTTTGGCTTTCTGTGAAGTGAGGTTGTTTTTGCTATAGCAGAACCACAACTCCTAGCTTTTTTTCCAGATTCTGGTCTTCCCAAGAAGGCAACACAGAAGATGCTCTATGATTTATACATAAATAGAGGCATGTAGCCTTTAATTTTCATTCACAACTTGAATCTCAAACAGACTATTTTTCAGGAACATTTTGAAACATATAAATCAATCATTGATGGGCCTAACTTTTTTTTTCTTTTAAATTCTCGTATTATGGCATTTTCAATCTTATTTCGAATATATGCTTATTGTTGTTGTTGGGTACCATCAATTCGATTCCAACTCATAGTGAACCGATATGAAAGAGTAGAACTACCCTATAGCATTTTCTTGGCTGTAATGTTTACGGAAACAGATTTCCAGGTCTTTCTCCCATAGAGTGGCTGGGTGGATTCAAACTACCAGCATTTCAATTAGCAGCCCTGCCCTTAACCACCAGGGCTCCTTCCATACTTATTTTACTTGTTATTTGTATATAAGTCCAGGAAGAAATGGATGAGTCTTTGCAGCATTCACTCATATATAGGGTTTGGAGACTAAATGTCTGAATTTTCCCTAATAATTAAAATGTATATGTGTCTTAGTCATCTTGTGCTGCTACAACAGAAATACCACAAGCGGATGGCTTTAACAAAGAGAAATTTATTTCCTTACAGTAAAGTAGGCTAAAAGTCCAAATTCAGGGTGTCAACTCCAGGGGAAGGCTTTCTCTCTCTCACAGTCTTCTCATCAGTGTTCCCCGGGACTAGAAGCTTCTCGGCCCAGGGATCCCGGTCCAAAGGACGCACTCTGCTCCCGGCACTGCTCTCTTGATGGTATGAGGTCCCCAACTCTCTGCTTGCTTCCCCTTCCTTTTATCTCTCAAGAGATAAAAGGTGGTGCAGGCCACACCCAGGGAAACTCCCTTTACATTGGATCAGGGATGCGACCTGGGTAAAGGTGGTGATACAATCCCACCCTAATCCTCTTTAACATAAAATCACAATCACAAAATGGAAGCCAACCACACAATTCTGGGAATCATGGCCCAGCCAAATTGATATACACATTTTTGGGGGGACATAATTTAAACCATGACAATATGTATTTGTCTCTTGGGAAAACAAGAGCTTCACCTGTGCTTCCTGGAGATACCAAGTATCTTGATGACTTTGAGAACATCAGGAGTGATGGAGGCCTCAAAAGAGTAAGTCAGTCAGCCTCCATCCTCACTCCTCAACCCCTACTCCATCTCTAGCTTTTTCTTCCTCTTTCCCTCTTTATTGCTATAAAAGTTGACTTCAAAAAATTGTTAGTCTTTCCAATATCACTACTTCTTTTTCATCCTTGTAGAAAAGCTCATGGACTCTTTTACTTTTTAGGGCTTCACCTTTAATTCCCATAAAGAAAAAGAAAACAATGAAAATAATAAATATGGTCAAGTTGCAACATTTTCACTTTCAGAAATCTTCCAAAGCTCTTGTACTTGCCATATCTCTAGATTTTCTTTCTGAGATTAACTATTTCAGTCCCAGGCCACCTCCTTCCTTTGCTGTTTTTCTAAGTAACATTGGCTTTTCTTTCATGAAACTCTTGTTTGTAAGACAAAGGTATAAAGATGCCATTGAAGTGCTATCTAACAGGTCTTGAAAATCATCCAGTCCCAAGTATAATTTATTTTTTAAATAAAATCTAGACTGACAGAGTGTTTAAGCTTAGAATAGTTGTCTTATATTTGGCAACCACCATTGGCTGAAAAAAAAAATTGGACAAAGAGATGATGGTCAAATGAATTTATAATGATTATTCTAATAGTTTGCCAAGAAGCACACTAGAGTCTTATAGTATTTGTGCAAATATAGAAGGCATAGTTCATTCTCTTAAAAATTTGGAAATCAATGTGAGCAGGCATCAAACAGCTGTGTATTACATATATATATATATATATATATAACATATATGTATATAATTAGAGAGACAGAGAGAGAGAGAGACAGATTTATTTCAAGAAAATGGCTCACACAGTTATGGAGCCTGGCAAATTCCGAATCTGTGGGTCACACATCAGGCTGGAGGTTTCTCTTGACTCATGTGGGCTGATGAACCCAAATAGTCAGGTAAGACAACAGGGTGCTGGCTCATGGAACTGTGGGAGATGGCAAATCCCAAAATGTGCAGGTTGGACTGCAGGCTGCTGGCTTACATCCCAAGAACTGGAAGTCCAAGGATGACGAGTCAAATGCAGGATCCAGAGAGGGTGAGTTTTGCCAGAACATTCATATATATTGGATTCAGGCCTCACCCTCAAGTAAACTCCCTTTTCAACTGATTGTATGTCCACATCAGATGAAGAAATGAAAGATGATTACATAACATTTGCCAAACCACTGAGAATTATAACCTAGCCAAGCTGACACATAACCTTAACCATCACAGTCCACCACTTGTCAATTTGGCACATGTACACAGATCCTTAAACCATATGTAATCTCTAAATAGAGACAATTTTTAGTCATACTTAGGCCTAATGTGATACAACTAACATGTGTACAACCAAAAAATGCACTACTCTTATTTACGTCTTATATTTTATAATAAGTAATGGAACAGGGAGGGAAGAAAACAAAGATATTTGCAATACATATATATGCACTCATACACATAGAACAAAACAAAGAAGAAATACTAAAAATAATCACAGTCTCATTTCTGCAACTGGTCACGTGGTCGTAGCTGGTATTTAGAACTACCTTTTTCTACCACCCAGTTTGTATTCCCTTTGCCCTTAGTAAGCACCTCAGTTATTTGTGGTTCTTTGCCTGGTGGGATGACTGAAACCTTCATTCCTAAAGTGTCTGGGCCATTAGTAGTCCTGCTGGAATTGAGTTGGTGTAGTTTTCCATTGAGTTTAATCAAAGGGCACAGTAGTACTAAGACATGTCCTAAGGGATCTCCAGTATTCCAGACATTCTCATTTTTACCTCCATTATGTAATATCGATCCAATTTCCCCTTGGTAATCAGGATCCATCACACCAGCCTTATAACTCCTTTCTTTCCCTGTTGATCCAGAGGTATGAGGAGCCCAAAGTGGCCACGTGGTATTCTTAACTTCCAGTTCAATGGAATCCATGTTGATGTCTCCTGTTGGGAGCATTCTTCCCTTTGGAACTAAGACTTCTAGACCTGAAGAACACAGGGCCATGGGGACAGGAAGCAAAAATTTTGCTAGTGGGTCACTAGGGGTAATAGTGAGTGATGCCACTCCCATTTCCATCTTTTGATTCCTGGACCTATGAATCCTGGCTATATATTGGACCATATATTGAATGCTGGTTTAGTGCATATACAGCCTCCTGGAGCACACTGCCCCAACTCTGTAAAGTATTGCTACCTGGCTCGTGTCTTAATTGTACCTTTAGAAGGCCATCCCATTGTTCTTTCAAACTAACTGCTTCAGGATGATGGTAAACATAGTAATACCGGTGAATTCCATGAGCATAGGCTCATTGCCACACCTCATTTGCTGTGAAGTGAGTTCCTTGAACCGAAGCAATGCTATGTGGGATTCCACAACAGTGGATAATTCATTCTGTAAGTCCACGGATGGTAGTTTATAAGTCATTCTGTAAGTCCACGGATGGTAGTATTAGCAGAAGCATTATGATACGGAAGACAAATCCGTATCCAGAGTAAGTATCCCAGTAAGAACAAAATGTTGCCCTTTCCATGACAGAAGTGGTCTCATGTAATCAACTTGCCACCAGGTTGCTGGATGACCACCCCTAGGAATGGTGCCTTATTGGCAACTCATTGTTGGTCTCTGCTGCTGGCAGGTTGGGCACTCATCAGTGGTTGAAGCCAAGTCGGCCATGGTGAGTGAATTCTGTGTTGCTCAGTTCATGCATAACCTCCATCCCTGCTACCAGGATCACTTTGATCATGATCCCTTTGGGGAATAACAGGAGTGGCTGGGGAAAGAGGATGACTGATTTCCCCAGAACTTGCCATCGGTCCACTTAATTCTTAAAATCCTCCTCTGCTGAGGTCACTGTTTGGTGAACATTCATATGGGACACAAATATCTTCACTTCTTTGGCCCATTCAGAGAGGTCTATCCACATACCTCTTCCCCATACCTCCTTGTCATCAATTTTCCAATCATAGTCCTTCCAAGTCCTTGACCATCTAGCCAAAGCATAGCCACAGCCCGTGAATCAGTATACAGTCACACATCTGGCCATTTCTCCTTCCAAGCAAAGTGAACAACCAGGTACACTGCTCAAAGTTCTGCCACTGTCCTGCAGAGATAGTGAAGGTGTATTGCTGGCCTTGCCAGCTGAAGGCAAACTGCTTCTGGTGTTCCTTAGAAACTGGGATTGAGGAAAAGGAATTGGCCAGATCAATAGCTGCATACCAGGTACCAGGAGATATATTAATTTGCTCAAGTAATGAAACCACATCTGGAACAGTAGCTGCGATTGGAGTCACCACCTGGCTAAGTTTATGATAATCCACTGTCATTCTGTAAGATCCATCTGTTTTTTGCACAGGGCAAATAGTTGAGTCCAATGGGAATGTGGTTGGAATCACCACCCTTTCATCCTTCAAGTCCTTGGTAGTGGCACTAATCTCTGCAATCCTCAAGGAACACGGTATTGCTTTTGTTTTACTATTTTCCTAGGTAGTGGCAGTTCTAATGGCTTCTACTTGGCCTTTCCTACTATAGTAGCCCTTACTCCACATGTCAGTGATCCAGTGTGGGAGTTTTGCCAGTTGCTGAGTACGTCAATTCCAATTATGCATTCTGGAACTTGGGAAATCACTACACGATGGGTTCGAGTACACACTGGACTCACTGTGAGATGGATCTAAGCTAAGACTCCAGTAGTAACCTGACCACCATATGCCCCTACTCTGACTGTTGGGCCACAGTGACATTTTGATTCTCCTGGAATTACCATATTTTATGCAAATAACGTGCCCCTTCTACATTTGTTTGCCAACCACGTCTTCCTTTTGCAATATATTTTCATAAGTGTGCTACCCTAATTTTTTTACAGCAACATTTGAAAAAAATAACTGACATAGCGGCACTTAGAAAAATACCCTAGGGGAGCAGACATTGTTGGCAAACACAGAAGGCATGCATTGTTTAAAAATATAGTAGTGTCAGTTCAGAGCCAGGGTCCAGTAATCCCCAAAAAGTCTGATTATTTCTTTTTCCCTAATCAACAGACACTCTTGTAAAAGGCCATAGATCCCTTTAGGCAAGACTGGGAGAAAGATTAGCAGTATAAATTTTTGGCAGTGCAGTGGGGTCCTTCCTCAAGGGACCCAGCCTTCCCCTCATCCAAGAGATTGTCGGACTGTAAACTGGCATAAGTCTGGGAATTGATTTAGGGGCTGTGACTCTCGATTCTGGCGATTTGAGTTAAGCTGTAGTTCAGTTGACCTAGAATTCCTCGGCTTGTAAGGTTGAAGTAAATGTTTAGCAGATTTCTCATCTATCTCATTCCTACAGACACCATGACTAAGTAGCCGATGCCATAAGTCTATACAAGACAGACTATTCTGATTACTGCTTTGACTCTGCTGTCCATTATATTAACCATGTCCAACTTGTCTTTGTTGATTAAGTGCCGCTACTTGGCCTCTACCACCACAGGGCCCAATCAGCCCCATTGTAGTTAGGTGTCTTAATTCAGTCAGGAATTTCCCGCTGTCAAATCTAAGTTACATAAAATAGCAATCACAGCAATCTCCAAGGATGCTGGGGCTGCCTTCACAAATTTATTCTTCACCGGTTTAGTAAAAGGTGTGTCTTATGGGCATGCCATGGGTGAATCTGTGGGTCCAGCCTGATAAATCCACTCTAACATGACAATTTCCCTAAGCCTTTGGACACCTTCTTCTACAGAATACCAAGGCAGTTCTGGCATTTCAACTCGATTTAGTATAGATCACCACTTAATCCATGCTTCAGTTAAACAACCAAATAAACTATTAGATCCTTTTCTAACCTCTGGAGCTGAAACATTGAAAGAATGATCTGTCCTTAGTGGGCCCATATCATTGAACTCAGACTAATTCAACCTTATGTTTCTTGTACCATCATCCCACACCCTTCATAGCCATTCTCACACATATTCCTCAGATTTCTGTTTGCATATATTAAAAAATCAAGCAGTTCTTTTGGAGTGTAGCATACCTCCACATGGGTCACACTTTGTACTTCACTTCTTGGGGCTTGCTGGGACTTAAGTCTAGTTATAGGTCTATAAGCAAAAATGGGTGGTGGGTGTGGGTCCTGGGGATATTTAGCAATGTCTGGTAAGGTATCTGCCTTAGGTGATACTCCAGGTAATGCCCCAGGCACCACCTCGGGTGATATCTCAAAGGGTCTTTAGGCACAGCTGGGTTAATCTCATCAGATGGGAGTGGAAGGTATAATTGTTTTACTAGGGAAGGTAGCTTAGCAGACAAAGGTGGAGTCATCTTTTCAAGTGGGAATAAGAGGGCTGGTTCTGTTGGCAGGAGTGATTCAATAGAATTTAGGGCCTCGATGTCCCCAATTCCTAATTATCTGCCCATATGTCCCAGCCCAAGTTTTAGGGTCGCATTTCTTCCCAATCAATGCTCTCACTTTAACTTCAGATACCATTTGAAGTTGGGAATTCAGTTGACATTGTCACTCAGCCACTCTTAATGATAAAGCTCTGAGTTTGGTTTTCAACAATATCAGCTCTGTTAATCCAAGAAATAAGTCATTCCTTCAGGGCATAAGTGGCAACTTTCAGGTCTTTCTCGTGGTGCTTGAGCTGTGATTCTGAAGCCCTGAGCTCATCTCTTTCTTTCAAAAAGCAGGACTAACCAGCCGGCTACCTATACTTCTCATTCTGACAAAACTGTAGAAAAATATCAAATATGCAATTACCCAGAGCCTTATTTCTCACAAATATCTGATTCACTGGTGGTGATATTTTGTGTATTTCTATTGACACCTCATGCCAAGGATTAACAGTGTCCTCTTTACTACTGGAGACAGAGTCATCACTGCCTTTAAGACTAGCCAAGCATGAGAACTAATTCAGAAAACTCATCCTTACGATTCTGTTCCTCTAGAGCCACTATCAGTACCAAATGTCTTAGGCTGGGTTTTCTAGAGAGGCAAAATCAGTGAAGCATATGTATATATATAAATAAAATCGGCAGGTCAGATGACAGGCTGCTAGCTCATGGGGCTGTGGGAGCTGGGAAATCCCAAAGTCTGCAGGTCAGATGGCAGGCTGCTAGCTCATGTCCTAAGAACCAGAGGTTAGAGGATGACAAGTCAGATGCAGGATCCAGAGAGGGCAAACTTTGCCAGATATCTGCATATAGTGGCCACACCCCCAAGGAAACTCCCCTTTCAACTGATTGTCTATCTACATCAAATCACAAAATGGAGGATAGTTAAATAATATTTGCCAAACCACTGAGAATCATGGACTAGCCAATTTGACACATATCCTTAACCATTATAAGCTGGAATGCAGTATTTTGTACCCATGCAGTAGTGTGGTATAGACTATGATTGCTAAGAGCATTAAGAGAAGGATGCACACACATTGTGGATATGGTGTATTGTGTACAAACAAAAATCATCTTAAATGGGTTATGAAAAGTGTACGTACTGAAAGGTAATGATAGTTAATCCCAGAGCTAATTTAGGCTGCGAATGAAGTTCAGTCAGGCTACAGCAAGACAAGAAGTAGAAAATTAGGAACTGAAGCTAACATCTTCCATGCTTCATGGCACCACATGGCCACTTTCTTGCTTCTCAGTTGACTCCTTGTCTTCTCTCCCACCTCTCTGTAGTTAGATTTTCTCTGCGTCCCCAGACTTTTAGCTTGTAAACAGCATGGGCTTACCATTGTTCTAAGTTTGGCTATGACTACAAGCCCTTTCAGTTTAGGGACATACCGTTATCTAACAGATTTAATTTTTCAGTATCCTAAATCCAAATATCTGGAGAGATGATCTGTCCAGGATCTTTTAAGTTTGACCACAGAAGAACATCAATAAGCTTCAGTCAGGCTGGTTGAAGTCACTTGGTACCCAGGCGGATTTTTCTAGCAGCTTTGGATGATGAACTTTCTCTGAGAACTCGGTATGGGTTGGAAGATTAACCAATATGTCTACCAGTGAATTTGATCCAGACCTGACATCTTTTATCTACTGACTTAATCTTTTCCAGGACTTACTCAGTTGACTTGTGTGGCTAGGCGATTTCCATTCTTCCTTTCTCTATCGTTTTACAATGAGTTGTTGTTTGTTGTTCTTAGGTGCTGTCAAGTCAGTCCCAACTCATAGCAACCCTATTACAACAGAAAGAAACACTGCCTGGTCCTGCGCCATCCTTACAATCATTGCTGTGTTTGAGCCCATTGTCGTAGCCACTGTGTCAATCCATCTCATTGAGGGTCTTCCTCTTTTTCACTGACCTTTACTCATAATGAATACAGTGGAAGTATTCACGAATAACTTACACTGGTTGTTGTTAAATGCTGTTGAGTTGATTCTGACTCATGGCAACCCCATGTATACAGAGTACACCTGCTTCATAGGGTTTTCAAGTCTGTGATCTTTTGGAAGTAGATCGCCAAGGCTAACAGGGCAGTGGCGGTGATGGGGTAGAATCCTCGTCTTCCATGATGGAGACTCAGGTTTGATTCCCAGCCAATGCACTTCATTGCAGTCACTACCCTTTTGTCAGTGGAGGTTTGTGTTTTGATGACGAGCAGGTTTCAGTAGTGCTTACAGAAAAAGACTGACTAGGAAGAAAGGCCTGGTGATCTATTTCTGAAAATCAGCCAGTGA
This sequence comes from Trichechus manatus latirostris, assembly GCF_000243295.1. Lineage (NCBI taxonomy): Eukaryota > Metazoa > Chordata > Mammalia > Sirenia > Trichechidae > Trichechus > Trichechus manatus. The sequence continues at coordinate 16,787,456 of NW_004443980.1, forward strand.
AAACTCTGTGGATCACAGTGAGTTGCCGTGAGTTGGGGGACTAGCTCAAAAGCAGACAACCACAAGAACAACAAAATATATATTTAAAATTGCTCCCCATCTAACTTATCTTTATGTAGCACTTGAGACTTTCAAATTCTTTCAAATATGTCATTTAATTTGGATTGTACAAAGAAACCCACCAAGAGTCAATGACCCACACGTTAATGTTTAGATGGAGGGAAAGAGAAGATCAGAGCTGATTTTCCTACTTTCCTCTTCCTGTGGAGTCTGGTGTAATTCTAGTAAAACACTATCGAGTATCTGGTGCATTTTTATAATACAGGAGCACCCAAGAATCCATTTTTTCTTTTCCCTTTCTTCTTTATCTGCCTTAATTATGCATGTTTATCAGTCTTTTACAGAAGTAAAAATAAATGAATTTAAGTCTCATATTTTTAACTGTTATAAAATTTTATTGTACTGAGCAGAGGATTAAAAATATGAGCAAAGATTTATGATTCCTTCTTGTCCATTATCACATACAAATTCGAAAGAAGTTTCCTTCATCATGTTCTGTTTTGCAGATAGATGTTGAGTAGAAGGGTACTCACATCTATGGCTTTATTGAATGGCAGCAAGAGCGCTGGGCAATGGTGCCACTCTTCCCTTGAGCCTGGGGGTATTACAGCAAAGTAGGATTGGGGCAACTAGTCAGAGGTCAAAGTCCTTCAGCTTCAGTATGCTATGACTTTTGGGTTCTTAATAAGCTCTAAGAATCTGGGTGCAGATTTTCTTGGCACTTTTAGGCACTGTGAAAATCTCATTTTGAACGGAGATAAATTTAAATTACCTGCTGTATTTTATCTCCCTGTTGTCTTCTTTACTAACTTCTGGAAGACTGACAAAAATGTACCCTGTATTTTCATTTGGAAAAGAAAACCATCAAGTGGCTAAAAAGAAAAAAAAAAATATATATATATATATATATAAAACCAATCATTGTAGTGGGAAGACTAAAGATGCAGAAGCTAAAGAGAATCAGCTAGATCTCACCCCCGGGGAAACAGTAATAGCATGATAGTTAATTTCATGCTGGCATGCAAAAAAATATCCTATTAGGTTTGTTTTATTATTTCCCTATACATGCAAACATGAACATGTCCTCAGAGTTGCTAGGGAATAAGTACTTTGGAACACACATTGAGTTTTCTTTCTCCCAGAACCTATAAAAATGCCTTCACTGTAAAAATAATTTTAACTTTTTTAGTGCAAACTATAAATTAATATGGCCTTTGGGCCCAGTGTTTATGGCAGATGGAATGGCTTTATTTGGACTAGCTGAGAAGATACTGGCTTTCCACAGGTATTGACATAGCAGCCATAAGCTTCCATCTGGCCTTATGCCTACTCAGCAAGGGTGACTGAGCCTAAAATCTAAAATATATCTTGATGTTTAGTTGTACAGGGATTTCCCCATTGATACAACAATTTATTCATTACAAATCCTTGTTAAATATAAGCCTTACTGTATAAACACACACACACACATATACGTGTATATTTTAGAGTTGCTCTTAGATGCTTTATTTAATGTCTTTTTCATATAGTCTGGAAGTTGTAGCTATTACTTCTTAATGTCTAAGTTCTTCTTTAAGCAAATTTAATATTCAATCTTAAATAATATTTTATTTTCCAAGAGGCTATTAGTAAAATACTTCAGCTAATAGTCTTTTTCTCAGCATCACAGATGTTTCCTTCTTAGTCATAACACATTTCTATACAGACAAATGGATTTTCATTTTGTTATTTTTGTACTTCATTTATTGTATTTATTGAGCATCTTTCTGACTCGATTAAACCTCATTGCTCTTCCCACTGTTATCAAACTTGCCCAATCTAGTATCATTTGTCTATCTAATAAATATAATTCTTCAAGGATGTGACTAGACCAAGGTACCTTCAATATATTTCTAAAACTAGCTACTTTCACAAGCAAGCATTGCTGTATGATTAAATCACTTTGTTGATTTGACATTGTTAACCCAAATTAGTTTCTTTCAAAAAAAATTTTTTTAATTGTTACGAACACATATGTAAGAAAATGCTTGACATTTCAACAGTCTTCACATGTAAGGTTCAGTGACATTACGTTCATCATGTTTTTCAGCCATTCCCTTAACCGTTCCCAAATTTTCTCATCATCCTTAACTGAAGCTTATTGTCCACTAAGGACTGAGCCCTCTTTTTCTCCTCCCGCTCGCTTGCTGGTGGTAACCACTAGTAAACTTTGGTTTCTATACACTTGCCTTTTGTGACTGGCTTGTTTCACTCAACATAATGTTGTCAAGCTTCATCCATGCTGTAGCATGTACCAAGACTGCATTTCTCTCATGGCTGAGTAATATCCCCTTTTATGTGTGTACCACATTTGGTTTATTCCTTCAATGTTGATGAACAGTTAGGGTGTTTCCACATTTTGACTATTGTGAATAGTGTTGCAGGGAACATTGGTGTACGACTACCTGTGTTTGTGCTTTCAAATCTTTTGAGTACCTATCTAAGACTAGAATTGGTGGGCCAAATTAATTTTTTAGATTATAAATTGCTAGACAGTTGAGAAACTTGGAGTAAAATTTAAACCCTCAGTTAATTGTCTGTTTCCTTATCTGTATAAAGGAATATGTTCACAGAGCTAGTGGACTGTTGTTAGATGCCGTCTAGTCGATTCCGACTCATAGTGACCCTATATGACAGAGTACAACTACCTCACAGGGTGTCCTAAGCTTGCCAGGTCTTTTCTCCTGTGGAGCAGCTGGCAGGTTCAAACTGCCTTCCTTTCGGTTAGCTGCCGAGCTCTTAACCATTGTGCCATCAGGGTTCCTCAGTGGCCTGTTAGACATAACAAAGCTGAAGATTAAATTGGCTGAGTGCTCACTGAAAGACAGAAATCACTTAATCACCAATAGCCAGCTTTGTGATAAACAGTGCCATGGTCTGTGCTGGATAATTTTTCTCCTATCAGCTAGATTCTACTCTCCCTCCACCCCATCCCACCCCCACCAAAACTGAAATACTTTGTAGCATATGATGCAGTTAGACATCTTGAATGGTGCTAGGGGATGGATTTGGGAAAGACTCTGGAGCAGGCTTTTATTGCAGCCCCAGCAGACGGAGGAAAAGGGCAATGATTGCCTTCCAGTTAATTTCACCCCGATGCTACTTCTCAGGACAGGGATGGGAGTTAATTTTCCCTTTTCAGTTTTTTTTTTAACATTTGACAGCAACTGGCTTAAAACAAAGACCCTTGTTTTGTGTCCCTTCTTCTTTCCCTCCTGCAGGGTAAAAAGAGATTATTTTTGTCAAAATAAATATCACAGATCTATAAACATTGCTTCTATCCCAAATATTTTCTGAAGCTGACTTTCTGTAGCTAACTAAGATCTGCAGCAGTGACTTTGTGTTTTAAAGACCACCTTAGAATCCATGTTTAGGAGATATTAATGTGTTCCATGTAGACCACAAAATATGCAAAATACTCAGAAAAGATATAGTGTATCTGAAGTAAAAGTAAACTTCCATCCAAACAGGCTTTTAGTTGACTTTGACTGTAAATGACTTGACTGAAATTGAGTTTTAATTTCCCCATGCAGTCCATGCCTCAGAGTTACATTTGGAATATGTGAGGTTGTGTTGAGGATGAGATTCAAAGTGATTTTTTTTTTATTATTATTTCTATTTGTAATCAGAGCTGTGATCATTTCACACATTCTCCAAAATGAAAAGAGAATAAAATGGGGAAGAGTACAAGGAAATGGAATTTTGGTGTGAGAGGTAGGTAAATAAAGAGGTTATCAGTCTGATGACCAAAATTTCATTTCAGGTCACTTACTAGACTGCCGGGCTTTGTGGTAATTTGTTCACCCTTGTTTCATTAAATTCTAATTGCCTCTGATATCTCTAGCTTCATCCCTTTGGCTGGCTCCTCTAATTAAGCCTTAGGATCCTTTAGGAGATGAATGATTCGCCACTGGACAGTGTTAAGTTGAAGTCAAGAGGTGATAAAAGAATATTAAGAGTAAAGTCAGAAATTATTTAAAATTGTTTAAGATACAAAAATTAGAAAGGACAAGGTACTTTTATTTCTCCATTATTCATTTTTTCCCATCATCCCTGTTCTTTCTATTCTCGTTTGTGTGTGAAAGTACCTATATTCTGGCCTCTAACAATATTCTTCATGTGTATGTGTGTATTATATGTAGTTTCTTTTAAGAGCCAAATGAATTGTTTCAGTGCATTAACTTGGACCATATCTGTTATCTAATTACTATGACATTTCTGGAGATGAAATTTCAACAGTTAAGTGTGTACAATGGTAGATGGCAGATCTAAATCTGAAGCCAAGCTTTGTGGATTAAAAGGTGTTGATCTACATGGATAAATGTTGAGTTACTTGGAAACGTAACAATGATTTTTCAGGGCTTTGCATTTTATTTACTTACGATATTTATTATAGGATTGGAAGTAACCTTAAAGGTACCTTTCATTTATTCCCACATTTGCAGTATATTTATTTATATTTTCAGAATTTTACACCTCAAAGAGATCTTCGTAATTATCTTGTTCAACTCTTATATTTTAGAAGAGAAAAAATCAAAACTCTGGAATTTAAGTGACTTTCCCTAGTTACCTGTAATCTGAATTTGATAGGTCATGATTAATAATCATAATAATAGTAGTAGTAATAATAATAATATCATCTAAGACTTTTACTCTTCGATAAATGATCTTTCCATCCTGCTTTGTAGAAGGAGATAAGATAATGGTCAACACAGTCAGATCCAAGAGTTTGGGGGCAAATTATAAACGCAGAAGGATTTCCTAGGAAGAAGAACATCTGCCATATACTCCAATCCAAAATTCTTAAATACAGTTATGAGTCGTTTAATGTCCACCATACGCTCTGTGAAATAGGACGTTATGTGATTTGGGCATTGTGTGAACACCATATTACTTAATAAAGTATATATGAGTCCTCAGTCTCTGTTCCCCTCTCCAGTCCCCCCAGTTCAGTAACTTTTCCAGGGTGCTTCTCTGATCCCTCTTTGCTGGCCCCGGATTCCCCACTCCATGCCCTTTCCTAAGTCCCTGCCACAGCCCCTGCCTCCTGGTCCCTTCTCCAGCGTGCCCACCTTCCTGAGCTGTACTAACCTGATTCCAAAGAGAGGTGGCTCACTGAGCACCAGGAGCAGGCTATGGAGGTTCCACTGAGCATGGCAGCTGCTCAACCACTCAGCCCAACCTCTCAGCCTGACTTGTCGAGGTTCACTGACCTCCAATAACTTGCCCTGCACCTGCACAGGGCTTTCTGCTCCCCTCTCCCTCTTTCCTTCCTCCTCCTTCTCTGCTTTCTTCCTGGGTTCACACAATCGTATATACTTAGCCATATATGCTTAGCTGTATACACCATATATACACAATATATGGGACCACGGACATATATGCAGTTGGACATTCCCTGGATGGATGTTATATGTCACATGCCTGTATGCACAGTTATTTGGGGCACAAAAATGAATTGTATTTGGAGAGTAGGTGAGTAGACAACAAGGTGTGTTGCTCCTAAAAGATTTCTTTCCCAATTAGACATTGGTCAGATCACCTTTTCTCACCTAAACGGTATGTTCTCCTACTCTACATAGTAGGACTGTAGGACATTGTCAGGCTTCAATAAAAATAATGCTTTTGATAGCTACTTGAATTCTTCATTTTTTCTCATCATTTCATGTACCACATGCATTAAGTCCAAAATCCATATTATGAATTCCAAAGCCTTCCAAGTTCTTCAGTCTTCCTACTTCTCCAGACTTAATTGGAGATACTTTAAATATTCTTCTTCCCCACTCTCTACATTCCAGATATACTTGTAATTTCTCAAGTGTGTAATCTATTTTTTCTCCCAAGAACCTTTCCACATGCTGTCTCTTTGATGTCCAACACTTTCACCACCATTTGCCCAGGTAACTGTTATTTGTTCTCAAAGTCTCAGCTACCACATGCTTTCCTCTGAAAGAATGTTTCTTAATCCCAAGCCTAGATAAACTCTTCATGTAATCAGTTTCAATAGTTCATAATATGTACTTATTTGTCATATTTACCAGACTAGTGATGGTGATGATACCAGAAGGGAGTGACTTAAATATTCAGTAGGAAATAGTCTATAAAGCATTTGATCAATTGGTTATACCTAGTAATTAAAAATGAATCAAGGATTATTCTATGTTTTTCACTTTGATATGGGTGGGTGTGGTGTCGTTCACCTTGAGAGAGATATAATATGAAAAGAGTAAGTTTTAGGGAAGAAAATGAGTTCAAGTTTTGTGACGTTGAGTTCAAGAAAGAGCTGTCTTTTACATACACACACAAAAGTTGTCTTTTAAACAGAAAAGAGATTTATGATGGAGATACAGATTGACCAGTTGGTAGTATATAGGTAAAAATATAAACCAAGATTGAAGATAAGAAGTTTTCAGGATCAGGAGGAGGTTTAAAGAGTATGAAGACAGGACGACCCAAAATGGAGCCCTGAAGAAAAGCATCATTTAAAATAGAGGCTGGGAAGGATGTCCTCTGTTAGTCTTTCCAGATCCACTCTCTGCTCCTCTCCACCATGCTCTGTGCCTAAGGAGGCTGACTTGTTGGACCACATCAACTGGCTCCCTTGCCTCTAGCTTCAGGCTATATGTTCAGCCAATGTGAGCACTTGAAAGAAATCAGAGGGAGGAAAGTGAGTTTAGAGCATTTCTTCCCCCATACCCATTTGTGTACTGTCTCAAATTATTGTCTGTGTCCTTTCAAAAAAGATCAGTTTTCCTGTGTTGTTGTTAGGTGCCATTGAGTCAGTTCCGGCTTGTAGTGACCCTATGTACAACAGAACGAAATACTGCCCTGTCCTGTACCATCTGCACATTTTTTGTTATGTTTGAGCCCATCATTGCAGCCACTGTGTCATTCCATCTCATTGAGGGTCTTCCTCTTTTTCATTGACCCTCTACTTTACCAAGCATGATGTCCTTCTCCAGGGACTGGTCCCTCCTGATAATATGTCCAAAGTATGGGAGACGAAGTCTCACCATCCTCATTTCTAAGGAGCTTTCTGGCTGTACTTCTTCCAGTACAGATTTGTTCATTCTTCTAGCAGTCCACAGTACATTCAATATTCTTTGCAAACATCTCAATTCAAATGCATCAAATTTTCTTTCGTCTTCCTTGTTCATTGTGCGGCTTTCGCATGCATATGAGATGACTGAAAATACCATGGATTCGGTCAGGCAAACCTTCATCCACAAAGTGACATCTTTGCTTTTCAACACTTTAAAGAGGTCTTTTGCAGCAGATATTCCCAATGCAATATGTGGTTTGATTTCTTGACTGCTGCTTCCATGAGCATTGATTGAGGATTCAAGTAAAATGAAGTCCTTGACTACTTCAATATTTTCTGCATTTACCATGATGTTGCTTATTGGCCCAGTTGTGAGGATATTTGTTTTCTTTATGTTGAGTTGTAATCCATACTGGAGGCTGCAGTCTTTAATCTTCATCAGTAAGTACTTCATGTCCTCTTTGCTTTCAGCAAGCAAGGTTGTGTCATCTGCATATTGCAGGTTGTTAAGGAGTTTTCCTCCAATCCTGATGCTGCATTCTTCTTCATATAATCCAGCTTCTCAGACTACTTGCTCAACATACAGATTGAATAAGCAAGGCGAATGGATACAACCCTGACACACACCTTTCCTGAAAGTTCCTAAAATCAGGAACTTCTCCTGTAGGTCTCCACAAAAGCCTGTCTCCAGATTGCAGTAACCCTTTCCTCTCTTTGCACTGTATACCTAGGACTCGTGACAACCACAGATACTGAACCTAGGGCACCGCATTATCATAACCCTTTCCCCTGTTCACACTTTGTAAATAGTCCCTATATTTAAATCTGTTTGCATTATCCAATTTGAGGGGGCTGTTTCCTACCAGGACCCTGCCCGACACATAAGCAATATGTAGAAACTGGTGAAGGAAAATTTGTGTCGTAAAAGCCAACAGTGAAAGATTTTCCAAAAGACAGAAATAGTCAACAGTGTCAAATATTACACAAATGTCAGATTGGACCTGATGATTGGGATGTTCTTGATGACATTAGGGAGTGAGTTTCTAATTGAGTTTTAGAGCAGAAGTCATAGCACTGTGAATTAAGAGTAGAAAAGAAGTGAAGAAGGGCATACCAAAAGTACAAAGCACAGAGTTCCTGGGTGGTGCAAGCAGTTAAGTGCTCTAATTTTAGCCAAAAGTTTGGCGATACAAACCCACCCAGATGTGTCTCAGAAGACAGGCCTGGCTATCTGCTTCCAAAAGAACACAACCATTGAAAACCCTATGGGTCAGTTCTACTCCGTAAACAAGGTGTTACCATGAGTCAAGAGAAGGCATTCAAATAGAACAAATGAGCAACACTCTGGATGTCCACAAAACATATTACAAGTGTCAAAGTGCTAGCTTTCAAGGATTAGAAAAACTGTGAACGTCAAAAGTACTAAGCACTGTTTTGGTAAGCTTGACTGGGAAGAGATGGAGGGAGAGAAAACTTGATAGAGGGTCAAAAATTATATATTGTAAGGGACTTGGACATTCCTTATATACTAACAGGAAGGAACCAATTGAGATGAAAGATTAAATATAGTAGACAAGCACAGAGATCATTGCAGTGGCCAGGTGTGAAAGGTAGATGTTTGGACTAGGTAGGAGGCAGAAAAAACAAAGAGAAGCGGGCGAATCAAATTATATTTTGGAAACAGAATTATAAAGCAAGATAATGGGGTCTTAAGAATTTCTGCACATTTCTTCAAAATTACTAAAAGATCAACTCTCATGTATTATTAATTTACATGAATTTAATTCATTTTACTTTCAAACATTTCAAAAATTTGTTGTTAATAGTTGCCTTTGAGTTGATTCTGACTCATGGCGACTCCATGTTTGCAGAGTAGAACTGCTTCATAGAGCTTTCAAGGCTGTGACTTTTTGCAAGCAGATTGCCAGGCCTGTCTCCTACGGTGTCTCTGAGTGTGTTCAAACCACCAAACTTTTGGCTAGTAGTTGAGCGCTTAACTGTTTGTGCCACCCAGGAACTACTTTCAAAAATTTACAATTGTGTTTAATTTTAATTTTATGTGCTTGTATTATCTCTTTATGGATAAGATTTGTTGGAAGTCCTTTACATTTGTGCTTATACATTTTTAATTTCTTGGAAGTTTCTGCGGATCTACTCTGATCTTTTCTAATGAAAAAATGCACATTAATATTCCATATATGATGATAACGAATCAAACTGCACTTGTGTATAATGAAATGTCTTTTCAATTAACCTGCCCCAGTGGTTTAGTGGTTAAGAGTGCGGCTGCTAGCCAAGACGGCAGGTCGAATCCGCCAACCGCTCCTTGGAAACCTTGTGGGACAATTCTACTCTGTCCTACAGGCTCGCTATGAGTCGGAATCGACTTGGCAGGAACAAGTTTGGTTTGGTTTGGTTTTATAGCTACATTCAATATATTGTGATGCATTTTTTTTTTTTTTTACTATCATTCATTTAGGCAATAAACACTCAACAATTCTCATTTTGCTAATCTAAAAAACCAGTATTATTAGTAATAATGGATGCAGAGATTTAGCTAGAACTTAAGAACCCCTGTTAAAAGCAAAATCTCCGTTTAAATAGACTTTCAAATTGACAAAACCAGCTCAGGCTGCTGTTTTTCTCCAATCAGATTAATCCTGGGGTACACATGAAGGAAACATGAATTCCAGGCACTAAAACAACCACAAAATAACAAAACACCTTAAGAAATCCAGGAAGACTGAAAGCTCTCTAGAATTTGTAATGACTCTTTTAAGAAAGTTGGGGAATTTTTCACAGAACGTCATGTTTGCCTCCTCATAGTTTAATGAGCTTAGGAAAAAAATTTAAACTCTTGTACAACACCACTGATGATGAATACCTTTGCTGCACACACAATAAAGATTATAAAGGCTTTAAAGCAAAGTACTAGTGATGATGTATCTCTTCCCCAGGACTTAGTTGAAATAAGCATCAGTTTAGGATGGAAAATGCACAAGACATAGACTGCAGAGACAATCTAATGCTTGACAGTGCTCAGAAAACATGTTTTTCCTAAAGTATGTGTCAAATATTTGAAAGCTGACTGCTAAATTTTTAAAATACAACTGTAATAAAGTGTTTTCACAATGGTTACTTTGCCACGACAGAAGTAATTTCCAGTTGTTACAGAAAATTTAGAAAGTAGTTGAAAATTTAAAAAAATAATACAGCAAATAAAAAATCACATCATTTGGAGAAAAAAACATTCTTTAGACTTTGGAGTTCTTTTTGTTATTCTCTGCATATATTTTCACACCTTCTGCTCATTTATCACATGATTGTGTGTATTGAACATAACCTCTTTTGCCAATCTGATTATTTTAGTTAACTGGGAAGAAACTTACCTAAAATAAGTGATATTTGGTACTCGATGTTGGTTTAATTGGCATCTAGTTATTTAAATCTTTGGGTATCCAAACTTGCTAATGTTGTCTGCGAATAAATGATTCCATCATTGGCCCTTGGGGAGCCCCTTGTGAGGTCTGCATGGTGGGTAGCCCTCACCTCTTCACTTCCCCAAAGAGCACCAGAGGTGGAGTGGTGGCTTTAAATATTTAAATGGATGAGAATCCAGATAGTATGAACATAGATAAAGGAGATTTAAATGGGCCACTATCATAAGATATGTGGTAAATATGTTGGTAGCTGCTAACAAGTGGCCTCGATTCATGGTCTCTCCATGCACAACAGAGGGAAACTCTGCCTGCTCCTGTGCCATCATTCCCATGATTGGATGCAGATTGAACCATTATGATCTATGGGTTTTCATTGGCTAATATTTGGAAGTAGATCTCCAGGCCTTTCTTTCTAGTCTGTCTTAGTCTAGAAGCCCCACTGAAACCTGTTCAGCATTATAGCAACACACAAGCTTCCACTGATAGACAGGTAGTGGCTGTACATGAGATGCATTTGGCCAGAATCAACACAGGTCTCCAATAGGGAAGGAGAGAATTTTACCCCGGAACCACCAATAACCCCACATGGCATATATTGTTGTGTGCTGTTGAGTCGATTCGGACTCATAGCAATACCATATTACAGAGTAGATCTGCCCCATAGGGTTCTCTAGGTTGTAATCTTTATGGAAGCAGATCGCCTGGTCTTTCTCCTGCAGAGCTGCTGGGTGGGTTGAAACCACCAACCTTTTGATTAGTAACTGAGTGCTTAGCTATTGTGCCACCAGGGTTCCTACATGGCATATATAAAGCACCAGAAAAATGTTCTCTCATTTAGTGGAAATCCAGTGAATTAATCACTATACATAAATAAATATGATATAAAATAATTTAAATCACAAATATAATGATATAGTTAAAAAGGATAATTTCTAAAGCAATGATGGTCTAAGCCATACCTCCATAACTTCCCGCTCACTGCTGTTGAGTTGATTCCAACTCATAGTGATCCTATATGGCCATAGGTTTCCCAGGCAGTGATCTTTACAGAAGCAGACTGTCATATCTTTCTCTCATGGAGCAGCTGCTTGGCTCGAACTGCCGACCTTTTGGTTTAGCGACCAAATGCTTAACCACTGTGCCACCAGGGCTCCTCACAGTAACTTCACCACTCAAAAAATCTCAACAATGGGTTTTAGGTTGCACTTTTAGTGTTGGTTATTTGCCTATTTGGAAATATTTGTAAATGATATTAGTCAAAATAAAGGAAATTAAGCAGAGAGCATTATTATGATTATTATTAATAATAATAACACTCAGAGTTACTGAAATTGTTATTACCTAATAGGCTGAGTTAGTTCAAGCAATGAATTTTCTTATAATCTTAAATGCAAATTGTGATATTACGTTCAAATTGGCATTTTTTCCCCCTATTTGTGATATTAGTGGGGACTGGAAAGTTTATTTAAGTTGCTTCATTACCCAGACTAATTCACATAATTGCCATTAACTATAGAATCTCTTCTGTATAATATGACTGAAAGAAAAGAATTTTAATTCGTTGCTCAATTATTAATCAATCTCCACACTCATTTCCTAATAGGGAATGCTTAATAGAGCACTGTTCACCTTTCCCTGACATCTCCCGCCTTTCACAGAATTGATAAATGGGGCTCACACTACAGACCACTTACTGATTAGCTGAAAATTTCTAATCATGTCATTTTGGAGCGAGGGTAATTTGTGCAATGGGATAATAATTTCTTCACAGTGGAATGAATATTGAAAAATGATTAGAAGGGGAAAAAACTTAGACTTAAAAGCAAAATAAGAGGGTTTTTGTTTTTGTTTTGTTTTGTTTTTTTTAGTTTTATCAACTGCGTGGAAACTACATTGCATTTGTGCTGTGTTGTTTGAAATAATATTCAGTAGAAATTCCTAGAGGTTTATATATAAAGAATAATGAGCTTTTTCAGTTTTAATGAAGCAAGATTGGGGGTAGGGATTGTAGAACAGAGAAATCAGAGTCATTTTTTATTTCTTTTGACTGCATTTTTTCTTCCCAAATAAGTAAGATGCATTTAATGAAAGTAAGGACAAGCACAATCTCTATTTTTATTCCTTCAATCTTTTCCCATGTGTTCCTAAGTGTCTAGCAGGTAATTGTCATTGATTATGAGTAAATGAAGCAAGTAATTACTACATTTGATTAAAATTTAGAGTGTTTCTCTCAATGCAAAGAAATCTTAAGTTTCTTGTGTTTCGATTTATTAGATAAACATGTTAAACAAAGTAACTAAATTTCAAAATGCTTCCATTTTCCAGTTCCAGAAGAGTGACAATTGTCTGTTTTGAATGAAAAGGAAGATACAGTGAACCTTTACTTTGGTAGACTCTAAAGGCAAAATTGGTGATTGTGATCTTAGGTAGCAGTATTCTGAAGTTTTACAAAATGTCATCTTTCTCTATTGAAGTTAATAGAAGTGAATGTGAGGGTGAATTGAATCTGAATCTAGGAGTTTGATGTAATTAATGGTGAGGAAATGAGAGAATATTGCTAAAAAAAAAAAAAAACTCAAGAACATTTGTTAGAACTGTGCAAGTAATTTTATTTCAGACAAGAAATAATTGAGAGAGACCTGCTTTCGCTTTCATTACACAAAGCTGCCATTCCATTTCATTTTACACAAAGGCACTTGTATCATGTACCAATAAAATCAGTCATTCTCATGGTTTTCACACCCCTTAATGCAAAAAAAAAAAAAAAGGAAATGACCATATCAAAGTGATATGAGATCAATTTAGGGATGGGAGTGCCAAAATATTTCCTGATTTCAGTACAAATACATTTTCAATAATTTAGATAACTTCACACTGTATTCAGAGATGCTCTCATCATCAGGTCTGGGAAGTTTCTGTGTGTTTTTAATTTTTTTTAACCAAAAAGAGTTAAAAGAATTATACTTCAGCACTTAGTCATTTATCTAAAAGGCTAGTCTAGGATTATTTAAGGTGGTCTCTCTATTTGACTAGTATTCTTAGTGTTTAATTATAAACTATGACATTTGTACTGTTCTGGCAATATAATATTTAGGGCAAGTTGACTCGTAAAGCTATTAAGCAGTTGAGCCATTTTTCAGACAGTGATGGAAGATATTAATCTTGTGAAAGCATGTCCTTATATCTGTTAAAGTACATAAGGCATCTAAAGAGTCTTTTTGATATAGGTAAAATCTGGCTAAACAAATGACTTCTTTTTTTTTTCCTGAAGTCATTTCCAAACTAATCACTGAGGTAAAAACATTTAACTACGTGTTTAACGGTGCATTATATGATATCTGATGAGAAGAAAACCCCTCTCTTTCTGAACTAATAAACTCTTCTACGTCTTAATGGTGACCATATAATTTATTGTCCAAACCAAGATAACTAGGATAATAAAAGTGAGTGCTTTTCAAAATTATGCCCAGGACAAGGGTCTAAACTAAGCCTGTTAATTGAAATGGGCTCCCCTCACCAGGTTGAGTTGGGATGAGTTACTTCCATGTAATTTAATAGTCTTCCCACTAGAGTAAAGGTCAAGGAATGGAAATAAATTTTGTCTTGAAATATCTATCTTCGTTTATTCCTTTCTTCTGATTTTGTTATTATAGCTCAGTTTTCTGAGGATATTTGCAATTGAAAGGGAGACTGGATTACCAAATGATAGGACAATATGTTGGACAACGTTTCATTTTGATTTAGCCTAAGAAAACACCTTAAACTCGTTTCCATCATCCTGAAAAAAAAAAAAAAAGAATTGTCTTTCTTTTTCAGCTCTGAAGTAAACAAAAGTTGGAAAAATCCAACTCCGTGATTAAAATTTATCCTCCTTCTAACATCCTGGGTCTTGTCTTCACCTCCTCCTAAATTGCTTAAGAATCCCCCCCACAGGGCCTATCACAAGTAACTTCGTTCACTGCAAAAAGCAATCGTTTGTCGCAAGCCTTTTTCCTTTTTTCCTCCTTTGTATTTTGTATTCCACTGTTTTGTTCTAATCCCCTTTTGTTTCATTTGGCTGCTGAGGCCGGAGCGTCTTGCCTTTGGCAATAAACTCTTCTGAGCAGACATTCTCTGTGCCTTGGAAAGCAAAAACGTCACCTCAGTCTGCGCATCCAACTGTGCCCATCTCCGAAGTCCTGAGCCTGTTCTTAAATTGGAACCTGAGGAGCTTTGCCAGGATTGCACGCTGCCAGGCGAGCTCCCGGCGGGCCGGCCGGTATTGATTCGCCTTGGTTCCCCTGTTTTCTGTCAGTTAAGCGATCCTGTCGATCCTGTCGCAAGCTTTGATTCCTCATTATCTCAATTGCAAATTCCATGAACACATCATCATGCTGCCAGCGCGCCCAGGATTTGAAACTGACAATACGGAATCGATGTCTCAGGGGCGCAGCCCTGAATTTCAATAATACAATTAAACTCCTTGCATGTGTGATTCATCCAGATTGTCGATTCTGCAGTTTCTGCACGTTCCTCATGTGAAGCTACCCACACACAGAACCGAGCACAGTGTTCTTGTCAGCGCATAACGAAGGAAAAAGACTTGATCGGGAACCTGAGGGAAAGATAATCAAATGTTGAACCTGCTGAGCCTGTTAGATGAAACTGTTAACAAGCCATGCTCAAATCACCAGGGGAATGCTGTGCCGGGATGGAGAGTGGGGTTCAGTTCTGAAATGTGTAAGCAAGGTTAGGCGGGATAAGGAGGTCTCAATCTTTGCTGTCGAAGCTGTGTAGCAAGCCTTTCCACGGGTTTGTATTTTCCCTCAGGAGTCACTTCAGCACACAGACTCACTTCAATCAGTTAAACTTAACTCTGAGAAACAGACTTACAGTAAAAGTGTCATGGAAAAAAAAAAAAAGTGCTTCATGTTTTAATTCTAATTTTCAGCAATACAAAACAAAATAACAAAGCTAGAAAAATTACTTCCTTTCTTTTTTTTCTAATCTAAAAGTGTAGATGACAAAGGCAATAGTTACTCTGAACAGGTGCTATCTACCCTTGATAGAATAGAAATGTGGAGATTCAAGTTACCTAAAGTGTTTCCTTCAGTAGATTCACTTTCAATTTACTTACATACTTACGACAATGAGAACTTCATATACATGCATCCTTCCTTTCTGACACAAAACTCCCAAGTTCTTTGCTTTTATTTCACACTGTCCCCCTGGATTTCCCTAGCTCCCTACCTGTGACCTCGCTGGAGGATATTAATGAATGCAGTCAACTTCCTGCATCTGGTGGGAGACGACTAAGCCTCTGGGACTGACTGATAAAGCATTTGTAATCCTCCAGTCATCATCAATTTTTAAAGATAGTGTACCGTCGAAACCAGAGCACATGTTAAAGTTTCCCTCCCTCTGAATTCCCTACTCCAGGAGACACTGGCCACTCAAATTTGACATCTATGGTCACTTCAAATATATGTTTAGCAATAAACTATAAAATTATTTGTCTGTCATAGAAATCTTCTAAAATGTTATGAAGGCTATGTGTGACCAACTACTATTGTGCAATCTACTGTAATAACATTATACATATTCATTGCAAATATTTAAACTATTTAACCTAAGTCAGATGATGAAGAAATGCTTTATAGTATTATGCGATAGTCTTTTAAAATGACCATTTATTTTTCAATGCATATGTAAAATCTTTTCAGCAGAAAAACTATTTTCTAAATAACATTCATTCTTAATGTTTATTTATTCATTTTTCAGGGGTGTGTGTGTGTGTGTGTGTGAAAATGCATGGAGCTTAGAATAAGAAGACATGGCTCAAAACTCAGTTATGGCACTTATACCTGCATGATATTGAGACACTTCAAGCTCTTACTGCTTCATTGACCGGAACTGTAGAATGGAACAATAATAATACTTGTCCTCCCCTACTCGGATTGTGCGAATTAAATTTGATAATTCCCATTAAATCACTTTGCAAATTTTAAAGCACTACCCACATATCAGTTTTTAATATTTAATTTTATTTTTGTGACTCCCAGAAACCAGACTTTGTACACTTCCTTCTAACCCTTATCAGGGGGTCTTGAATTAGATGGAAGCCACTCTCTGAAACACCAGTCTTTTCACTGTATTTTTTTGACTGAGGAACTACATGGTAGCCTCTGTGTACCTGATGAGTTCCTTGGATCTGATAGAATAATTTGCCCTGAAATGCAGGCCTCCCTCCTCAGTGACTTCTGGGTACTTATAAATTCTGGCCAAACCAAATCTCTACCACCTTGATTACTTCTTGAAGGATCCTCTCCTTATAATTCAGCTTTTAATCCTGAAGTTTTAATCTCATGTAACCAAGTATCTGAGGACATCTTCAAAGGTATTGCAGTTTTTAGAATTCAATATACCAAAAACTGAGCTGCTTATCCTGCCACCATAACCAACACCAACACCTCCTGCTACATTATTGTATTTCCTATTTCCTAGATGTCATGGATTGAATTACATCCCCCCAAAAACGTGTGTATCAGTTTGGCTGGGCCATGATTCCCAGTGTTGTGTGGTTGTCCTCCATTTTGTGATTGTAATTTTATGTTAAAGAGGATTAGGGTGGGATTGTATAAGACCCTTACTAAGGTCACATCCCTGATCCAATGTAAAGGGAGCTTCCCTAGGGTGTGGACTGCACCACCTTTTATCTTACAAGAGATGAAAGGGAAGCAAGCAGAGAATTGGGACCTCATACCACCAAGTAAGCAGTGCAGGGAGCAGAGCATATCCTTTGGACCTGAGGTTCCTGTGCTGAGATGCTCCCAGACCAAGGGAAGACTGATGCATCACAAGGACCTTCCTCCAGAGCCGATAGAGAGAGAAAGCCTTCCCCTGGAGCCGGCACCCTGAATTTGGACTTGGGACCTATGAGTCTGTGAGAGAATAAATTTCTCTTTGTTAAAGCCATCCACTTGTGGTATTTCTGTTATAGCAGCACTAGATGACCAAGACACTAGATGTCTCCTCACTGTTTAAGCACCTCTACCAAAAAAAAAAAAAAAAATCCAGGCGTAATCCTTGACTGGTCTCTCATTTTCAGGATTCCATGGCTCTTGCTCCATAATTATGCAATTGTGTCCAGTTCTACCATTTAAACATCATATATAACTAGTCCATTTCTCCATCCCAATGGATAATATTCTATACCAAATCTTTAAATCCTTTGCCTGGACCAGTACAGTAACACCCTATTTGGATTCTAGCTTGCCAGATAGATTCTTCTACTTCAACAAAAGTAATCCTCCGAAACACGAATTTCATTGAGCCCATTGCGTAGCTTGAATTTTTGAAGGTTTTCCCTTTCCTCTTAGCATAAAGTCCAAGGAATACTATACAATGATAACACAACTACCTTCTTTTCAAGTCTTTTCTGTGCATATGTAGTAATCTGGCTTCATACTTCTGCTCTGGTTTCTTGGTCTTTCTTTAATATCTCAATATTTCAAGTATTTATTTGCATTAGAACTTTACAAGCCCCCTTATATCAATTTTTAAAGGGGCAACTGAAGATACATTGAGTGAATAACTGTATGAAAGCGTGGATAGATGTGTGATTATTTGTAATTAAAGCTATTTGAATTTAGGCAAGCAGAAAACTAAACAAACTTAATTATTTTAGGCTTGGAAGATGCAGTATAGCAATATAAATCACTCTAACTCTGTACCGTCTGTCTTAGTTTGGGTTCGCTAGAGAAGCAAAACCAGTGAAGCATATATAGATAAATATAGCGAGAGATTTACTTCAAGGAAATGGCTCACACAATTGTGAGGAAATGACAAGTCCTAAATCCATGGTTTAGGCACTAGGCGGAAGACCTCTGCTGGCTCACATGGTTTCAGGGGCTGGCAAAGCCAAGATCCACAGGTCAGGCAGCAGGCTGAAGGCATCTCCTGGCTCATGGGGATGCAGGGGCTGAGGAATCCAAAATCTGCAGGTCAGGTGGTAGGCCAGAGACTTCGGCAGGTTTATGTCCCAAGAACCAGAGGTCAGATGACATGAAGAGTGCAGCGTTGAGAAAAGAGAGCGAGCTTTGCCAGAACATCCATTTATATCCTGGAGGCAGGCCACACTCCCAAGGAAACTCCCTTTGCAACTGACTGACTGCTCACATCAGATCACAAAACGGAAAGTGATTACATAGTGTCTGCCAAACCACTCAGAATCATAACCTAGCCAAGTGGACACATACCATTAAGCACCACACCATCGGTTTTACTTTTGGCCACCTATGTCAGGGTTTCTTAACCTCAGCACTACTGATATTTGGGATCAGGTAATACTTTGTTTGGGAAGGGGGTGGGGCATGTTCTAAGCATTGTAGGATATTTAGGAACATGCCTGGCTTCTACCCATGAGACGTCAGTAGCATCCCTCTCCCCATTTGTGATCCTCAACAATGTCTCCGGACATTGGCAAATGTCCCCTGGGAAGCAAACTCACCTTCAGTGGAAAACCACTGACGTGTGTGTTTGGCTCCCAAAAAGACAAAAAAGAAAACCAAAAAAAGTAAAATGGAGGGGAGGAAAAGGAATGAACGGAGGAAGAATTTTATTGCTATGCCTGATCTTTAAAAGGAGTCCTAGCGGCGCGGTGGTTAAAAGCGCTTGACTGCTAACCGAAAGGTCGGCAGTTCGAAACCACCAGCAGCTCCGTAGGAGAAAGATGAGGCAGTCTGCTTCTGTAGAGGTTTACAGCCTTGAAAACCCTGTGGAGTTGCTATGAGTTAGAATTGATTCCAAGGCAGTGGGTTTCTGATCATTAAATTCAATGATTATCAACACTGATGCCCTGACAATTGACCTAATCATTTTGGAGATTAGAATGGCCCCTAAAAGGCAAAGTGGTAAAGCACTATGCAAGCTTAGCAATTTTTCAATCATTCTTTGCATCAGTTATAAAGTTCAGATTTCAGAAACTGCATAAGATTAAAACTTGAAATGTGTCTAGTTTAGATCCAGAATGTATTTTTAGTAATTTAGGGAAGGGACCTGAGAAGACTACCTTCATATGATATGAAGAAGAAAGGTAGGTGCTTTATGTTTGACTTAAACTACATAAGCCTCAGAAAGAGAAAAAATGTATATTATTTGTTTAATTAAGAAAAGCAAATGTCTCCAGAGAGCCTATCTATTCATCATTGTCCATTCCTTTCAAGGTATCTATAACTAGTAGCAATCATGATGAGGGAGAGGGATCCTGAACACATTAAAAACAAAGGAAAAAAGGATACCTCTATTGAAACAACTCGTTTAAAAATTTTTTTGAGTGAATTAGAAGCCAAATAGTTTTGAAAGCTCCATGATTATAAAATATGCAAGCATCTGTGACGGGCATACACAAAATGCAAGATATTATATCTGCAGTGGTCCTTTAACTGACTTACCAAGAGGTTGCATTCTAGGATTGTTTTTATTATCACAGAAGAAGTTTACTTTTTAATATCTATGCTCTGTGACTGCTCATCATATCAAGAAAAATTATATTGCAAATAATCATGATGTGGACAGCTTCTGTCTGTGGCTGAAGCTGAAGCCATCCAATTAATATATGGTGTTCAGGGAAAATAGCTCATTTTAAACGAGGGTCTTAGGCAAAGGAAAGGACAGACTTTTATTAACTTTGTCCCTTGTCTCTAGACATATTTATTGCATTTTTCTGGAACAGAACTAATAGAAGCTCAGGCATAAGTCCAAAAAAAATTCTCAACTGCCGTGAATGTAAATGGCTTTGTTACTTCATGGAAAACACTGTGGTTTTAAAATTTGAAAATGACTCAGCTATTTAGAAATATCTCCTTTAAAATTTAGATATTAGATGATTAAAAAGAAGATTATGTACAAATCAGGATAATATCTTATTTTTGCCCATGGACATAACTGAGTATTTGAGTTTTGTCTGTATTTTTACTGCTAGTCAGTGTGGTTAGTACATTTTTGTTCTTCAGTTTATCTGTGAAATGGAATAAATATCACTGTGTCACTGCGAACTTAAATAAAATCTTAATATGCTTATCTGCTACGAGTTCATGATTTCTCTATACTTCAATTTTACTTTAGATTTTTGGTGCATGTGTATTATAAAATGAAGGTCTTTATCCACTCTTGTTTATCAATTTATTATATCAACTATTGTCGTTAATTTTGTGTTTTTCCCATATGTGTCAAAGCTTTTTGAATATGTCTTAATATGGGACTCTGGGAGAAAGTTATACAGTCTCATTTGGGTTCATTTCAATAACATTAACTTAGAGATATACTATTGTTAACTCATCTGAGGCAAATGCTATCTAGTGAGCTTGGTATTTGGGTGCAGAAACCTGAGCCAAAAGTTGAGCTAAAGGCCACTATCTAACGGCAGCCTGCCGCAGCAGCGACGATTGTTGGGGCAGTGGAGACAGTAACCAATGCCACAACTCTTACAGAGAAGTGGGGCCAGGAGGGTCACTCTGAGGAGTCGAACCCCGGCTTCAGTCCCAGGAGTTTATTTATAGTCAATACAGCAAACAGTGAAGTAAATAACAGAACAATGGGCTTTGGGTGAGTAACAAGTTTCGGGCAAGAGAGAAGGAATTCAGGTAAACAAGCCAATCAGTAACAGGACAATAGGTTTGGGAAAACAAGTCGTGACAAGTCTCAACATGTTAGCGACAAGTCTCAACATGCTGTGCAGCATAGAGGCCTGTGGGAGCTGCAGTTGTCAATAGTGCAGCCATGTTTAAATGGCATATATCCCCACAGCAGCCATCTTGGGAAAATTTTAAAATCAAAACCAGGCAGACTGGCAGACTGTGTCTTAAAACTGAATGCAGTAGGTAGTTTGGAATAATCTTGATAATGGCCCTAATATGGCTAGTGAAACAGAAGTCCTAGCCCTGACTCCACTAGCCAGAATTGAGTCAAGTGTCCATAATGAACTAATCACAGTAGCCAGTGGGATGGGCTATGCTGATTTAAAGCTGACGACTGTGTGTCAAAACGATTTTGTTATTGATATTGCTCAAACAATATGATTTGAAAGTGACGATTGTGAGTGATAAACAAACAAAAACAATAGAGTGGTAGACTTGGGAACATGGAAAATATCTTCATCTTTTTCCTCTTCATTACCACAAATTTGAAAAGAAAGTGTGAGAGACATTTTATGCATTCCCTCCTTACCTATATCTTTTCTTAGCTACATTATTTGTTAAACTCATAGTCTCTGGAAGGAGATGGCTGTACCAAAGAATATATCTATACCTGTTGGGCTTTAGCTATTCATCAGTTTGAAAGATTCCAGAAAAATATCACTAGAAACTGTTAGCAGGGGTAAACTGTGGAACGTGAAGGAAGGGGACTTTTACATTTTCACTTTTCAGGTCTCCATAATGTTTGAATTTTTACAATAATGTTAATAATTTTATAATAACGCATAAAGTAATAAAAGAGAAAACAAAACAGATAGATGTCTACAAGAATCCAGTGGTTCATTGACTGTTACTGGAATAATGAAGAAAACTAGTAAATAACATTAGTAAACCATTTCTGTTTATCTTGAAAGAATAGAGAATAGTAGCATTCCCTGTAAGAAGGGCACATTCTTAGGTAAGGAAACAATTTCCACTTATTCAATTTGCCTCCTTATTCCATCAGTGTAGTATTATTATTATTTTTTTCATCATGTTAGAAAGTGTCTGGAACTTTTTTATGATGAAGTTGTGCATCATGAGGTCTTTCCAAATGTCATCATAATCTGTCACTTGCAATGCAGGGATGAAAGTCATGATTTCACTGTCACATAGTAGCTGCAAGCAGATTCAGAGATAGAAAGAGTCAAATCTCACCTCCACCTCTTAATTTTCTTGTTAAGTCGTAAAGGGAAAATTACTTACCCTTTTATGCTTCTTCTGTAAAAATTGACTTGATGATTCCCAACCCATAGGATTGTGGGGATTGAGTTTCTAAAACTTGTAAGCACTTAGTGCTGTGCCTGGGACACAGTAAACAATAAATATGTTTGGTTTGTAACTGCTCCAGGATGAAGGGACGGTTGAAGAACGACATGAAATAAAACATTAGAAGATTAAACCACAGAGGTTCCATTCGTAACCACATACCCTTCTCATCATTAAACACTCTATTTCAGGAACATAAATCATGATTTCCCTGGGTTGAAACAAATCACTGTCTTAGGGAATGTTGTCTCCTTACCGAACTTCCCCTCACCTCCTACTTTTCATCATAATTTGACCAAATAATTCTTACTATTTATCCTCAAACAGTAAATAGGCAAATGGCTGCTGATTTCTTTAACAAATTATCCAAGACAGTTTCATAAGACTAAAGAAGCATTAATTCATATTTTACTTTTATTAAGTGTATGTTTGTCATATCAGCAGAATAAGTTGGATTTATTACACGTAAGTTGAATCTCAACAAGCATTCCAAGATAGCATGGATTCTAAAACAGAAATAAATGCCTAAAGAATTTGCGAGTTTTTTTTTTTTTTTGTATATATGGAGAAATTGGAGAGAATTTGATTTCTTTGTTTTCTTTGCGTGTAAAGAAATGTCATTCATATGAAAGGGTCTGAAGTAAGTGTTAGAAAGAAGAATATTGTACATTTACACATAGTTTTTAAATTATAGCCATTATATCATAAAAACAATTTATTGGAGAAATTTAAAAAGATAAATACTAAACATTATTTTCTTTGTTATTCAAAGTTAATTTCAATGCAGTTTATTTGATTATATAAGTCATATAATATCTCTCACAAATAGACTTCAATCATTAATATTACTTGAATACATCTTCAAGAGCATCAGCCAAATAAATATCTGAAAATAAATCATGTGATTATGACTATTAAGATTTTGAAAATTAGAGCAAAAATATAAAGCATCAAATTTATTTTAAGGGCAGTCATATTTTGGTAGAATATAAATAAAATAATCACATATGCTGAAGAAAATGTAAAACTCAACTTGTTAAAAATTTTCAAGTTAAACAAATATCACCTTTTTCCAGTTTCATATTTTACATTGATCAAATTAATAATTAAGACATGAAATTAGCAAAAATAGCACAGTGTACCAAAGCCCTTAAATACTGTAATTGACTACTAAGTAGTGAAAAGTATTGGACAAAAGTTATTCTACTGCTTCATACAGCTAATGATGTTAGTTATTAAACTATTATTTGAGAAAAATGTTCTTAGATGTGCATTCATTTTTGAAAAAAGAGGGTAAAAATGATGTTGGTGATCAAATACGCTTGAGGAGTGTTATGGCAGCAAGAAGATAAGGTCTCCTAATGACTGAGGATTTGGTTTTGGTTTTCCCAATCTGAAAAGTTAGATTGGAAAAGTAAAACAAAGCAAACAAAAGTAAAATTAAAGGAAAAAAACAAAAACATGCATTCCTTGGACAAATCTCATTTGATCATGGCTTATAATCCTTTTAATATGCTTCTGTATTTGGTTTACTAATATTTTGTTGAAGATTTTTGCATCTATATTCATTGGAGATGTTGGTCTATAGTTTTCTTTTTTTTTGTGTGATGTCTTTGTCTGGTTTTGATATCAGGGTAGTGCTAGCCTCATGGAATAAATTAGGGAGAATTCTTCATTCTAATTTTAGATATCTGCATCTTTTTTTTTTTTTTCCTTTGTTAGTTTAGCTAAAGGCTTGTCAATTTTATTGTTCCTTTCAAAAACAAAGCTTTTGTTTTCATGGATTTTTTTTTCTTCCTTTTTTTTTTTTAATTCTTTATTTCTTTGCTCTGATCTTTGTTATCATCTTCCTTCTGGCTAGTTTGGGTTTGATTTGTTCTTTTTCTAATTCCTCAAGTTTGTTGGTTAGGTTTTTGTTTAATGAACTTCCTTCTTTTTTAATATACGCATTTACAACTATGAATGTCCCCCTGAGCAATGATTTAGCTGTGTCCCATAGATTTTGATACGTTGTGTTTCCATTTTCATTTTTTAAAAAATATTTTCTGATTTTCCTTTTGAATTCTTCCTTGAGCCAGTGGATAGTTAATAGTGTGCTCTTTAATTTCCATATGTTTGAGTATTTTTCAGTTTTTTTTCTGTTATTAATTTCTAGTTTTATACCATTGTGGTCAGAGAAAATACTTTGTATGATTTCAATTTCCTTAAATTTATTGAGACTTGTTTTGCAACCTAACATGTAGTCTACCCTGAGGAATGATCCATGTGCACTGGAGTAGAATGTGAATTGTGCTGTTGTTGGGTGGAGGGATATATATGAGTCTGTTAGGTCTGCCAGGCCGGCAAAGAAGCAAGATAATATGATTCATAATAAGGAGAAAGTTCAATCATTTAAAACTGGCACAGAACTAACACAGATGTTAAAATTAGCAAACAAGGACATTAAAACAGTCATTATATACAACTGTTTTCTATATGTTCAAAAGTTTGGAGGATATGCAGAATATTAAAAAAAATCAAATAAAACTTCTAGAGATGAACAGCTACTGGATGGGATAAAGGGCAAAGTAGACATTGCAGAAAAAAAATTAGTGAAGTTGAAACATATAAGAAAAGAAACTAGCCAAAAAAAACTATCCAAAATTAATTACACAGAGGAAACAAAATGAAACAAACAAAAAATAAAAATGGAGCATCCAAGAACTGTGGGTGACATCAAAAAGCCTAATAACTGTATAATTGGAGGTTCCAAAGGAGAGGAGAGAGAGTACTTAAATAAAACTATAAAACAAAAATCCAAAAAGCTCAATGATCCCCAAGCAAAGAAACATGAAGAAAATTACAATAAGACACATCATAAAACCAGTCATAAAGAAGATATACAGAGCACTATATATATATGGATGGCAGCAGATTTCTTGTCGAAACAATACAAATGAGAAGACAGTGGAGCAATATTTTATATTATTAAAAGAAAAAAAACCCTATCAACTTAAAAAAAAAAGTTGTTGTTGTTAGGTGCCGTCAAGTTGGTTCCAACTCATAGTGATCCTATATACAGTAGAATGAAACACTGCTTGGTTCTGTGCCATCCTCATAATCATTACTATGTCTGAGCCCATTATTGCAGCCATTGTGTCAATCCATCTCTCCTTGAGGGTCTTCCTCTTTTTTGCTGATCCTCTACTTTACCAAGCTTGATGTCCTTCTCTAGGGACTGGTTTCCCCTGACAACGTGTCCACAGTACATGAGAAGAAGTCTCACCATCCTCACTTCTAAGGAGTATTCTGGCTGTTCTTCTTCCAAGACAAATTTGCTCGTTCTTCTGGCAGTCCATGGTATATTCAATATTCTTCCCCAACACCATAATTCAAAGGTATCAATTCTTCTTTGGTCTCCCTTTTTCATTGTCCAGCTTTCGCATGCATATGAGGTGACTGAAAATACTATGACTTGGGTCAGGGCACCTTAGTCCTCAAAGTGATATCTTTGCTTTTTAACACTTGAAAGAGGTCTTTTGCAGCAAATTTATACAATGCCATACGTTGTTTCCTTTCTTGACTGCAGCTTCCATGGATGTTGATTGTGGATCTAAGTAAAATGAAATCCTTGACATCTTCAATACCTATCAAACATACATTTCAAAAACAAAGAGAAAATAAAGATGTTTCAGATATACAAAGGCTGAAATAATTCATGTCTGCTAGAGTTGCACTACAGGAAATGTTAAGGAGTTCTTTAACCGGAAGAAGAATGATACTGGATTGTAATGTAGGTATACACAAAGTAAAGAAGAGCAAAGAAATTGGTAACTATGAGGGTAAATATACAAGATTATGTGTCACCTTTTAAATCCCTTTAAAATCCAATATCAGCATAAACAAAAAGAATAACAATTTGGTGTGGCATTTATAGCATATGTAAACATGAAACATATGACAGAAAGTGTACAACTATACTAACGGAAATATACTAATGTAAAGTTCTTATATGTGTAATGGTATATTATAGCTTGAAAGTAGATTGTGCTAAGTTAAAAATGTAAACTATAAACATTAAAACTACAACTAATATAACAAGACGAAGAGTTACAGATAATAAACCAACTTTAGGAGATAAAATAGAATTACAAAAAAATACTCAATTCAAATAAAGCAAAAAGGAAAAGAAGGACAGATGTGACACAGAAAGCACATAGTAAAGTGACAGACTTCAACCTAACTATGCCAATAGTCATCCTGAATCACATTAAAAACCCTAATTAAAAGTCAGAAATTATCAGATTGGATAAAAAGCTGCCCATAAAAAGACACACTTTTTATCCATATAGACACAAATAGGAAAGAAGTAAATAAGTGAAAAAATGATATACATTGTAAATACTAATCAAAAGGAAGCTGGAATGGCTATTTTAATATCAAATAAAGTATATCTAATAGCAAATAACATTACTATGAATAAAGATGCTGAAAGAGAAACAGGCAAACAATAGAGAAAAATCGGTGAAACCAAAAGCTGGTTCTTTGAGAAGATCAATACAATTGATAAACTCTTGGAAAAGATTAGGAAACAAGAAGGAAAAAAAAAGAGAGAAAGAGATGACCCAAATTACCAATATAAGAAATGAAAATAGAACCCAGATTCTACAGACATTAAAAGGAAAGTAAGGAAATATTATTTACAAAATTTTATATCCAAGATTTGTCAATTTAGATGAAATGGATACAATTACCAAAGCCCATAGTTATTCTAGGTTCTTGCCAACACTTGGTATGACCAATTTTTTTCATTTTAAATGTTTAATGTTTGTTGGCAGGGATGTGGAACAATTAGAACTTTCATATACTACTGGTGAGAAGGTAAAATTGTGCAACAACTTTTGAAAACACCTTTATAATTTTTTAGTATGTTAAGTATAACTTTCCATATGTTAGAATATCTCCATACAAATATTTAAACACAAATCCGTAGCACCTTTATTTCTAATAGCCAAAAAATGGAAACATCCCAAATGTCCACAACAAGTGAATGGGTAAATAAATTGTGGTATAAAATATGATATTACACAGCTCCTCCAAAATAAAACAAGCAAACAAAAACATAACATACACAACTATACAAAAACCTCAAAATCGTTTTTTCTACTGAAAGAAGCCAGTCAAAACCAAGTACATACTGCAAGAGTTCACTTATATAAATCTCTAGAAAATGCAAACGAATCTACAATGACAGAGATCAATGGTTGCCAGGGGGGTGGCATGAGGTAACAATACATAAAGACATTAGGAAACTTTGTGGAGTAATAGATGTGTTCATACCTTGATTGTGGTATGCGCAGAGGCCAAGGGATGCTGCTCAATGCTGTACAGTGCATAGGGTGGCCCCACCCCAGAGAAGGATCCATGCAACATGTCAGCAAGCCAAGGGGAGAGATCCTGCCCTCGTACACCCACTAACTTCGCCCACGTTTTGGCCACCTCGTGTGAGCCTTCCCTGTTGCCATTGGATTTGGCAAGTATACATATGTAAAACCTTATCGAATTATACACTTTATATATATGTAGCTTATTGTATGTCAATTATCCCTCAAAAAAATGTTCAGAAAAACTAACTCAGATCTAATTATGGAGCCATTACATGTTTGCTGTCCTATAATTCTGAAATAATATTAAAATATTATTTTATTATTAGGACTTGGTAGAGAGGGATAGTTTCTCCAAAATCCAGTGCACTTCACAAATATAAATGGCTTTTAATAATGTGAAATAAATAATCAATTGCATCTTTAAGAATTAATAATTTTAATCCATTAATAAAATATAACCTTTTATACATTAATTTCACCTTTTTTTTCCCTTATGGCTCTTAAACAGCTTTTGTTTGCTAGTCATAGTTTCTTCTCTGACTACTACCATCAGTTAATTGACATACTTGCAACTAATTAATGACTGTAGGTAGAAGTTTGTTGGCCTGCATTACCACCATAATACTGTAATTAGATACTTCATAAACTATTCTGTAATATAATTTTCTAAAAAAAAAAATGCAAGTCACTGAAACTATTTCATGAAGATGTATACTCAACTAATTTCTGTGGTTTGTTTTATCCTTGGTGAACTGCTGTAAATGTTTAAGAATACACCTCTTAACATTTCTTCTGTGCCTACTACAAATCATTGTCGAATAGTTTATATGCAATATAGCTTTAGCTTTTTATAGTTAAAATGATCTTTGGTAAATCTTTTATAACATTTTTCACTGGTTTCATGTGTTTATATTCATGGTATTTGCATATGTGTGTTTTTATTATCTTTTCAGTGGATTCATAAAGGTAATTAATTTCATTTTTCCCCCATGATACGTCTAACATGACTTTAACATGCACTTTGAAACCCTGGTGGCACAGTAGTTAAGAGTTTGGCTGCTGTCTTAGTCATCTAGTGCTGCCGTAACAGAAATACCACGAGTGGATGGCTTTAACGAACAGAAGTTTCTTCTCTCATAGTTTAGTAGGCTAGAAGTCCAAATTCAGGGTGTTAGCTCCAGGGGAAGGCTTTCTTTGTAGGCTCTGGATGAAGGTCCATGTCATCAATCTTCCTCTGGACTAGGAGCTTCTCTGCACAGGAACCCCGGGTCCAAAGGACACGCTCTGTTCCTAGTGCTGCTTTTTTGGTGGTGCTGCTTTTTTGGTCCTGCTGTCTCTCTGCTCTCTTCTCTCTTCTATATCTCAAAAGAGATTGGCTTAAGGCCCTGTCTAATCTTATAGACCTCATCAACATAACTGCTGCTAATCCATCTCATTAAGATCATAGTGACAGGATTTACAACACATAGGAAAATCACATCAGATGATAAAATGGTAGACAATCATACAATACTGGGAATCATGACCTAGCCAAGTTGACAGATATTTTGGGGGGACACAATTCAATCCATGACAGCTGCTAACCGAAAGGTCAGCAGTTGAAATCCACCAGCTGCTCCTTGGAAACCCTATGGGGCAGCCCTACTCTGTCCTATAGGATTGCTATGAGTTGGAATTGACTCGACAGCAATGGGTTTGGTTTTGGATTTTTTTTTTTTTTTTTTTTTTAGTAAAGACTATTACAGAGACAATATCTTATTTCCAGAAAGCTTTCTAGTTGGCACTCTAGATCTGTCTGTGGAGATTCTCAAGATAGATTAAAACTATGGAATTATGCCTGTCATGACGTAAATATTTGTGTTTATGTAATCCACTGCATATAGTGTCCATAGTGCTTTAACGGTCCTCTGATAGAGATCAGCAAAGAGAATTGTAACAGCTGAACTGCTAACCATTCTTTGGGTTTGAAGGGCACAAAGAAACACCTGTTATTACTAATATTACAAGAAAATTCTGTGGGATTTCATTCATTTTGTGAGATGTTGAGACTTCTTTCAGAAAGGAACAAATATAAAGTTACTGATCATAAAGCTTAGATATACTTTATGTTGGGTAGACTATAATGCTGGTATATTTTTGAAGGGCATTTTGTATTCCTCTTCATCTTTCTTTGAGAAAGGGTAGTAACTGCCACTGTTACATTTATCCTCTGAGTCAAATTATATAGGAGAGACAACTTGAACTCATGTAGTGCAACAAGGAAAATCGTCATGACGAAGGTTAAGGATCGCACGTTTAGAATAAAATCTTATTTTGTCCTCTCTTCATAGAGTGATACCTCATTGAATAGATGAGTTGTATACGAGTAATAGATATCAGCTACTATTCTGTAGTGGTGCCATGATCCTAGTTACTGAAGCAAGAAACCAAACACATACATGTATTTATACATAGGCACAGACACACATAGATATCTGGAGTCACATAGCTCATAAGTTTCTTTT
This sequence comes from Trichechus manatus latirostris, assembly GCF_000243295.1. Lineage (NCBI taxonomy): Eukaryota > Metazoa > Chordata > Mammalia > Sirenia > Trichechidae > Trichechus > Trichechus manatus. Next base: position 16,817,888 of record NW_004443980.1, read on the forward strand.
TTCAGCTTTTCTATACATTGTAACTAGATTTTCAAGATCTTCTGTCTGTCTATGTACAGCTTCCATTCCCTATTTTGAAAAGGATCGTAAAGCAATGGTTGTCATGTAAAAGTATAAGCAGCCCATTAGACAGATGACATATTAAACAGGTTCAAAAAGAACAGATTCCATTTTATAAGTACTGTTCCAAGCCATCCTGGTACAACGCAGATGAGGCATGACAGTCGGATGGAAACTGTTCTCCTTGTCTCTTTTCCTCAAATCTTTTCTATATGTGTAGAGAGTATTGCCTTATTCCTGAAATTAGTAATATGTTTGCTATAGTATAGGCAGGATCTTGAGTCAGTAAACCAGCCTAGAATTCATTTTGTACTTCAAAAGGCTTGCCAAGTTTTTCAAGACTGGGACAACTACTTGTTGATTTGAAAATACATTTAAAAAAACTTAACGAATATAGAAACAGACAATGTATCCTTTTGCTGAAGAGCTGAAAATACAACATACTCCATTTTTCAAACTGGATTGAAATTGTTCAGCTCTAGAACTGCATTCTTTGCACATAAATATACTTCATGTGTAAATAACAGTTTGCCTACAGCTTCTTCTGATTAGCTGTGGTGCTACCTTAAAGTGACATCCATGAAAATAGAGTGTCTCGTTCCTTCCTGTCTGCCAGGATTTCTACCTGCGGGGAGGATTGATATGCTGGCCTCCACTTCTTTGGAAAGTCTAAGTTCTACCCCAAAATCGGAAAGCCTATATTCTTACACGTAGAATTGCCGCTTGGGTATGTGTGGTAATGTCATATGTTCCCTGTAAAACTGGGAAATGGTTTGACAACTCTTTTTTTATTTAAAGTATGTGTTGCTCTCTTGCGTTTACTTCAATATATATCTTGATTATTTTTTGCTAAGATGGTTATATTGAGACTATTAAGATGATCTGTTCTATGTGATAATTATTTCATTGACATGTTTTTTAAAAAATTGTACCTATCAGCTCCTTTTTCTTTCATATCAAAGTTAATTTATTTGGTATAATTATAATTTATATACAGTAAAAGGTGCAAATTTTAAATGTGCAATGCAAAGAATTTTGACATATGTTTACACTTATGTAAGAAACTCCCCCAGCCCCCTGTCCTTTCAATACCTTCTCCCAGAGGTGGGCATTATTTTGACAGCTATCACAATAATTTCAATTCTGCCTGTTCTTGAACTTGATATAAGTGAAAAGGTACAGTATGTACTCTTTATTGTTTTGTTTCTTTATTGTTTGACTTTTTTTTGAAGTCCATCAGGTTGTTGCACTATGAGTAGCTTGTTTATTTATATTTCAAGTAATTAATTTCATAATTTAATTAATTTATTTACTATTGACTGACACGCATATGGATTGTTTACAGGTTGGGGATGTTATGAATAAAGCTACTATGAACTTCCGTGTAGAAGACTTAGATGGACATATTCACTTGTTTCTTTGAATGTACATCTGGGAGTAGAATTGATTAATTGTAAGACAGGTGTGTATGTTAAACTTTGTAAGAAACAACCTGACAGAACTATATGTAACATTTTACACTCTGTTAGCAATATGTGGGAATTTTAGCTGTTTCACATATTTGCCAACATTTGTTATTGTCTGTCTTTTAAATTTTAGATATTTTGGTGCATGTTAACATGTTTTATTGTGATTTTAAGTTCAATTTTCTCTAATAACTAGCAATGTTTTCATATGCTTGCTTGCCATGTGTGTATCTTCTTTTGTGAAATGCTTCTTCAGGTCTTTTGATCATTGTATTTTATGGTTTGCCTTTTCATTACTGTGTAGAATTTTTTACCTCTTAAATATATTTCAGATGAGTCCTTTGCTTTATATTAGACATATATACACACACATACATGTATTTGTGTATATATGTGATATATGTATGTGTACGTGTGTGTATATATATCTATGAATAAAAATAATATATAAAATATTCTTTTGTGTAGTGGCTTGATCCTATTCATGGTTTTAACTTGTCACTTTATGTCACACTAGGAGACATTTTATTTTCGGAATGACTTGGCAGTATATAACAATGTATGTGGGACATTATTCTCTACAGAAATTGTTTCCATTCGGGGGCTTCTTGGTTTTATTCTCCACTATCACATAAATTGAAAAGGCCTGGATGAGTAACTTTCTTTCTTTATCTAACAGTTTCCCATATGTCTATCTATAAACCATAAATTCCAGATGATTTATTAATATTATTTTAAAACATAAGTGATTTTTAAAAGATCAGATTTATCCTGCTAACCTCTATCCCCCTTTAAGGTAAAGATTCTTCTGTATCTTTCTTTCAATAAATACTGCTATTAGCCTGATTAGGATGATTACAAGTAGGTTTGGTCAAGGTTAATTGTCTTCCCACTGGATATTCCCCAGTGAGAAAGAAGCTAAGTATTCCTCAGTGAGGAGGGAGTCAGAGATCTATTACTAAATCTTTCCTTACCAGCTGTATTTTCATTATTATTCAGTTTACAGTATTCCTAATTTTAATTGCAATTTCTTGTCGTTGTTCTTGTGTGCCTTCAAGTCAATTCCGACTCATAGTGACCGTATGTGACACAGTAGAACTGCCTTATAGGGTTTTCTAGGCTGTAACCTTTACAGAAGCAGATCACCAGGTCTTTCTCCTGCAGAGCCACGGGGGTTGAGCTACCAGTCTTTGTGTTAGCATCAGAGCACTTAACTGTTGTGCCACTAGGCCCGGTTAATTTCTCCTTGGACCCTTTGATTATTAAGAAATTAATTAATCTCTAAATATCTGGGGCTTTTAAAGATATTTTATTGTTTTTTTATTTCTAATTTAGTCTGTTGTGGTCAGAGAATATACTCTGTAGGATTTAAAGCTTTTGAAACTTACCAATTCTTGCCTTAATGACCACCTATGGTCTTTTTTTATTTTGGCAAATATTTCATATGAGCTTGAAAAGAGTGTATTAAGCAGTTATTGGGTATAACTCTCTATAAATGCCTACTTATTCAAGTCAGTAGTTCAACCTTCTGTAATTTTACTGATTTTTTTTTTTTTTTTTTTGCTTGTTCTATTATTGAAGGAGCCCTGGGGGTGCAGTGGTCAAATCTATCAACTGCTAATGGAAAAGGGGGGTGGCAGGAAATATCAGCTGCTCCGTGAGAGAAAGGTGTGGCTGTCTGCTTCTGTAGAGAGATTTACAGCCTTGGAAACCATACGGCGTTGCTAGGAGTCAGAATCAACTCCATGGCAGTGGGTTTTTTGGGTTTTATCTATTATTGAGGGTGTGGTTTTAAAATTTCCAACTGTAATTATGGATTTGTCTATTTTTGCTTTCAGTTCTGTCACTTTTGCTCCATCTACTTAAAGCTGTGTAATTAGGTATATACACATAAGTACATACTCAGATGCTAACCGAAATGTTGGTGGATCAACTCACCCAGCGGCTCTGCTGGAGAAAGACCTGGAGATCTGCTTCCGTAAAAATTACAGCCAAGGAATCCTTATGGGGCAGCTCTACTCTTTCACATGGGGACACTATGAATCAGAATCAACTCCACATCCCCTAACATACTCATTTAGGGTTGAAATATCTTCTGGAAATGGTATTTTACCAGCATACGTCCACCTCTGTCTCTAGTAATATTTTTTTGTCTTAAAATCTGTGTGTTCTTATATTCATATGGTAACATTTGCTTTCTTTCCCAATCCTTTTATTTTCAAAAAATTCATGTCCTTATATGTAAGATACCATTTGTAAAAAACATATAGTTGTTGTTTTTTAATCCAATTTAGCTATCTGTGTCTTTTGAGTGTTTAGTCAATTTGCATTTAATGTAACTACTGATATTTTTAGATTTAAGATTTAAGATAATAGATTTAAGTCTACTATCTTGTACTTTATTTTTATTTACTCCATCTCTTCTTTATTTGAGGCCCTGGTGGTGCAGTGGTTAAGAACTCAGCTGCTAACCAAAAGGTCAGCAGTTTGAATCCACCAGCCTCTCCTTGGAAACCCTATGGGGCAGTTCTACTCTGTCCTATAGGGTTGCCATGTGTCGGATTTGACTCAATGGCAATGGGTCTTCTTTATTTATGTGTTCCCCTTTTCCTGCCTTCAATCTGATATTTTCTTAGCATCCTGTTTTATGTTCTTCATTGGTTTTTAGCTAAAAAAATCTGTTATCACATTTAGTCATTTTACTAGTGGTTACAGAATACATCTGTTATGGATTGAACTGTTTCCCAAAAAGTTATGTTGCAATCCCAAATCCTGTAACTATAAATATGACCTTGTTTGGAAATAGGAGTTTTTTTTTTATGTTAATGAATTTATATCAGAGAAGTAGGGTGGATCCTAAACCTAATCCCTTAATCTCTTCTGAGTGGTATCTTTAAAAAAATTAAAAAAAAAAAAAATCAGAATGGACACAGAGACAGGGGAAAGAGACCCTGTGAGGAACCATCCATCAGCTAAGGAATGACCCGGACTACGGACAAGGAAGCCCCCTCCTCTAGAGTTAATGCCCTGATCTGAACTTCTAGTATCCAAAACTGTGAAACAATAAATTTGTATTCTTTAAAGTCACCCACTTGTGGTATTTTTTTGTTGTGATAGCACTAGGTAATTAAGACAGCATCCCTTACTTGTCCCAGTTGACATAAAATTAATAATACACTAATTCCTGAATTATGTATGAATCTTATAATATCATAATTCTATTTGTTCCTTCTTCCTACTCTTTGTAATCTTGTTTTCATATATATTAATTCTACATATATTTTGAACCCCATGGTGTATTGCTATTATGCTTGTTTTAGATAGCCAATAGTCATTTATTTTGATCAAAATAGTATTTTATATTTACTTCCATAAGTATTGTTTCCCGTGCTCTTTCTTTCTTCCTGCATGTCTGGACCCTTGTCTACTATAATTTTCCTTCTGTCTGATTGTTTACCTCAGTTTTTCCTGAAGTACAGATCTACTGTAATATTCTTTCAGCTTTCCTTTTCTGAATAATTTATAATTTGTTTTTTTAAGTGAGCTATAATTTACATACCTTAAAATTCAACAATCTTACCTATACAGTTCAGCAATTTTTAGTACATTTATAGAGTTGGGCAACATCGCCCTAGTCTAGTTTTAGAACATTTTTATCATCCCAATGTCATCTTCACGTCCGTTTAGATTTAGCCACCATTCCTGCACCAAGCACCAGGAAACCACTCAACTACTTTCTGTTTGACTTATTTGCCTATTATAGATATTTCATATAAACGGTCAAGCAATATTGGCTCCTTTGCATCTGGCTTCTTTCACTTAGCATAATTTTTTTTATGTTCATCCATGAGTATTATATACCAGTGTTTTTATTATTTTTTATTTGTCAGTGGTATTCTATTGTATGGATATGCCACATTTTGTCTATCTATTCACCAGTTGATTGGCATTTGTGTCTTTTCAACTTTTTGACTATTATGAATAATTCTGCTTTGAAGTATTCATGCAAAAATTTTTCAGTGACTATGTTTTCATTTCTCTAGCCAAATACATAGGAATAGAATCAGTAAGTGTGGTGCAGTGGGTTTATTTTCTTACGGCCCTTCTGGTCCTGGCTTATAAAGATAGCAAACCAAGCAGTCCTTGTGGCTAGCAAACAGACCAATCACTTGGCAGACTGCAGCCCAACCAGTCATTTTTGGAGAACTGCAAACCAGGGGCTTGCAATCCACCCAGTAGGATTGCTTAGTTTATAATCTACTTAAGGGATTGATTGGTTTATGATCCTGCTAGAAAAGCCATGTCCTGAAGCTGACAAGGAGTTTTCCTATGTAAGCGGTCAGTCTCACAGAGGTTTTTGGGAAGACCTCCTGATCAATAAGAGCCTAGAGTGCAGCCAACCTGTGGACCTGGGGGCCCTGCACTGACAACCTCCTAGATCTAAGTGAAAGGCCTGTGCCTACAGAGCTGGTAATACTGAGCTGATAACACTGAAGACCAAGAGAAATGGTGGCAAGCCACAGCATAGCCCAGCAACAGAGAAACAGCGGGAGTTGTATGAGTGGCAGAACCACAAGACTGGAGACAGTAGCGATGGGTAAATCAGCCCACAGAGAAAACAGCGGCGGCGGGCAGAGTCAGCCCATGGAGCAGAACTGGCACCTCCAGGCAGGAGGTTGCCAACCAAACTGGGCTCCTGGTTAAGGAGAAGCAGCCACAGTCCGGGCAGTGAAGGCAGACACCCAATCAGAGCAAGCAGCAGCGTGGGGGCCAAGTTTGCCTACCTTTGGCAGCAGCAGACATGCCTTCTGTGCTGAGAGCTGTAACCCCAAAGCCTAGATGAGGCCAAGAGGAGGCCTGGGTGAAGAGCCAAGAAGTTGTTGCCTCCAGAGGCTTGGACATACAAGTACGGGGATTGCCAGACAACAGTTATTGTAATGCTGGCCTAACCCTGGCACTGTCCCAAGGTTGCCCCATAGCTGCTGGTTGAGAGCTGGACCAGTAAGCAGAGGGGGCAGACCTAGCCACAAAAAGGCATGGGAAGAGAGAGAGAGAGAGAGAAAGAGAGAACAAACATAGCCATACTTCACCTGACATGAGTGGACGATACATCTGCTGAGAGAGACACCTGCTGACACCTGATCCACAGCATGCCTGCCCAATGACACAGAAATAGACATGGGTAATTTGGGAAGGGTGAGCTGGTCCCCTTTTAAACATCAGCGGGTTTCTTTCCTAGGATGCTATGAGGGGTGCTAGTGGGGGTAGAAAGGACAGAAACATCTTAAATCTGTTCCTGTTGTTTACTGTTTACCTTCGTAAATAATAACAGCTTTCATCTGCCAGCACTTTGTAAAGTGTTTTATTTGTGTGTGCGACCCAGTAGGATCAGATAGTAGAGTCCTCATTCTAACAGTTTTATTGCTGTTTGTAATTTTGAGACCGTCAGCTTACGTTAATTCATGCAGTTCAATAGGTCATATGATATATATATGTTTAACTTTTTAAGAACCTTCGATAGTATTCCAAAAAGGCTATGCAGTTTTATACACTCACCAACAGTGTGTGAAAGTTCCGTTTCTTTACCTTCTTTTCCGTTTATTTTGAAGGATTATTTTGATGGATATTTTGGAATTCAGTGTTTGCTTTCTTCCCTTTCCACATTGGAAAGATGACTGCTAATATAATACCATTCTCAGTTGATTGACAAAGCATATGTATCTGCTTTATTCAAAAACAGAGAAATTCCCCTCTAGATTCTTGCCAAAATATAATATAAAATAATATACTCTTTAATCTTATGATTGTTATTAAATACCCATTGTGAGACATACAGTAATTTTATGCAAATAATGCACTTGTTATACGTTTTCTTTGCCAACCTTGCCCTTCCCCGGGAGGTATTGCTAAATGTGCTATGCTTTTTTTTTTACAGAAACTTGGAAAAAAATTAGTATAGCACACTTTGGAAAATACGTCATGAAGAGGGGCTCATTTGGCAAAATACGTATAACACACACGTTATTTGTGTAAAAATAAGTAGTATTTATGAAAAATTTCCTGAAGGACACGCAGCATATGCTCTTTTGACTTTTTTGAATGCTACGTTTGGATCAAGTCAGACCACCAGAGGCTTGTATACTATGCCGGACAGTATTATTTTGACCCTTCTTAGGTTTACTTTTACAGAATTATGCTTTAGTGTCATTGACCTACACTGAAAGACTTCATTTGAAAAAACTGTGTGAAAACATTAGTACTAACAGTGCAAGGAAGCATGGAAAACATTGCACTGTTTGTTACACGGAGTCCTCTTTATGAGAAACCAAGGAAAAACTTTCCCTGAAGTTTACCAGTCAGGAACAGCTCTGCTTCTACTGAAAAACTTATTTATTTTTATATTGTCAGCCCTGTGGATCTTATAATTGAACGTTCTTTGATCACTAGGAACCATGTTTATGGACTCTCATCCCCCACTCCTATAGAATACAATACAGCAATGTAATTTTAATGTGCATATCCAACCCCACATTGTATTATTCCTCGTTTGTAATGACTCTTTCAACTATGTATTTTATTTTTTTGTTTGAAACATTTTTTAAGAGCTTCAAATTTTTTGTGAAATGAGAAAGTTGATTTCAAGAACAAGTCAAATACTGCTATTTTTATCTCTTCTCCTGATTTGCTACTTTTTTAAAATTTATGATTATTTATTCAATGGGATGCATATATCACTTATCGGAAAGCTGTAATTCATCTACTAATACAGTAAAACCTGCAAAAGCTGGAAACCAGTCAGAGAAGGAAAACACAAATATTGTCCACTAGTAGATAGTGGTAGATACGTGGTAAGACGGCACCCTGTCAGAGGCAGAAAACTTATGAGACTTGGAAAAACAAGGCAGTCTCATTGAGTTCTGGCTATCATAGGTTTCACTGTATATCCAAATATCTTTGTACGGCTCCTATGACCAGGCTCAGTGCTAGCCCCCAACCCCTATCCCCCTCCAAAAAAGAAAGAAATACTTAGTTCCTGCTTGAAAGAACTTAAATTTCAGAGGTAGAGAAAAAGAAACTAAAACGAGAGACTGGGGGAACAGAAAAGAGGTATATCTAACTCAGAATTGCATTTGTCAGCCAAGAATTCGCAAAATACATTTAAGTTGAATTTTGAAGGATTTCTTTTAGCCAGGTCAAAAGGTGGTAGGAATGATGGGTAGTAGAGAGTTCCTGTCAGAGGAAACAGCCAATGGAAAATCCCCAAACATGCAAGACAACCTGTGATTATTTCAGAATGGACTGAGAACAGGACACAAGAGCACTTCCGGTAAGTAAGGCCAGATCATGAAGAAGGCTCTTGATGTCAGACTAAGGATTGATTTTTTTTTTTTTTTTCCTGAATCATTAAGGAGGCACTGAAGGATTCTCATGGAAAGAGATGAAGTAAAGCAAATCAATAGATGCATGTCTTGTATATTAACCTTCACTTGGCGTTGTGTGTTGAACATACAGTGAATGTTCACTAAAGAGTTACTTCAAAAAATACAACTGTGTCTTTCACACATAAGCTCCCCAATTTTGTTTCCTTTATAAGCTTTCCTGTTCACGGACTTTGTTAGCAAAGGAAGACTGTTCTGTCCCCCCATTTTGTCATTTTTCTATTTCTGCTCATTTCTGTAGGATTTTATGGTAAATGTGGGCTCTAGAAGAGCCAGAGTTTGTATCCTAGCTCTGCAACTAATGAGGTGCACGCCCTGGGACAAACAATGTAACTTCTCTGAGCCTGTGTCACAAGGCAGCTGCAGAGAATTAGATGAGTAGCCAGTGTTGGGCAAACAGTAAGCTCACTATGACTTAGCAGGTTTGTTCTATTTCCTATTGTTTTTTTCTTTTTTTCACACATTTTTGTTTCCTCATTGATGTGTCTGCTTTGGTAAAGCAAAGCACAGTTTCCTCTATGTAATTTCTGCAGTAAAGAAGCTGTTTCATCCCACAAGCCTCTAAAGAAATGTATGTAATCAGAGAAATTTTTAGCACATTTAAGCTTTATTTCAATGACGTGAAGACAGCTTTTGTCTTAATATCTCTGTTTTTCCCTCACATTCTGAGAATTTTGTGGTTTTGTTTTTCAGATTCCTTCTGAGAATCTGAATCACTTTAAAGGCTTTTCTAATTTTAATTTCTACTGGGTACATTTTAAGTAGTCCCTCAAAGTAAGCTTCATGTGAAGGCAGTTGTTAACCTTAAACAAATAACTGACTCATGAAACTAATCCTCTTCCTTTCTTTTTTTTTGAGTCACACATCCACCCTCTTTCTGTCATAGAATATATACATATATTTTCCTTTTAATCTCGATTTTCCCTACTTGGAAAAACCTAAAAATACCAAGATTGGACAGTCTTTCAAACACTTACTATTAATTTATACCCTGCCAATTTTCAAAAAGGATCTGAGTTCATTTACAATATAAAAATCGTTACAATAAAACTGAAAACCATTAAAATCAGTATAAAACAACAAGAGCCCAGTTATAAACCCAGGAAAAGGAGGAGTGTTTGGATCCATAAAAAACAGTCTGCAAACACTTTCTTGGAACAAAGAAATCAGAGAGTTCTTTGAAATGTATTTTCCTCCAGAAAGCCATTTTTTTTTTTTTTAATTGTCACTAACAGATTGTTTTAAATTACTCCTGAAGAGAGAGTTTGGAAATAACACTTTTTTTAGGATTTTGCTAAGTCATTATCTTATTGTGTCCATTCTATCCCCCAACTTCCAGAGAATAGTCTTTCTTGCTCTCTGACTGGCCCAGAGTTTCATTTCTCTCCTCAGAGGCTTCCACTATGCTTCATTTCACCGGAAGTTTGCCCGCCACTCATTACCCCCTCTCATTTTCTAGGCCACAAAGTAACCTGTCATCCCTACATCATCTACTTTCCTTGACAAGATAGTTTGTTCCCATCATCTCTTACTTGCATTCTCCTTTTGTCTAGAAGAAAGTGGTTATGCAGGCAAACTGGGATGGGGGCGGTATTTGTCACCTTCTCCATTTGAGAATGGAGTCGGTTTAGTGCTCTTCCCATATGTCCACACAAGGATTGTCCCGTCTCCAATCCCCACTTCTCTCATTCTGACATTTCAGGCTTTTTTCTTCTTGGTCTTATATATATGTCCCTGAGTGGCATAGACAGGTGCCTGGCTACTAACTGAAAAGGTGATGGTTCAAATCCACCTAGAGGCACCTTGGAAGAAAGGCTTGGGGATTTACTTCTGAAAAAGCAGCCATTGGAAACCCTGTGCAGCACAGTTCTACTCTGGCACACATGGGGTCACCATGAGTTGGGGTTGACTTAATGGCAACTGTAATGGGTTTTTTTGGTTTTATATATATGCATACATGTATGTATGTATGTGTGTGTGTATGTATATGTATAAAAATATATATGTATATATATTCACATGTAAATCTTCATTTTGCACACAGGCACTCCGAGATACCATAGCATTATCAACTATAACACAATAATAGATACAGCGAACATTTTCACAGATTCCTTGGCAGGCCCTAGAGCCAAGATTTGACTTTCCTTTTCATTCTGCAGTATATCACTCTTAATGATGATTTTGTCCAATTCAGTACTTTTCACACTGTTCGTTGTTCCCTGATCCTTCAGCACAAGCACACAATCTTCTGAAAACACCTCTCTCAGTTTGAAGGACAATTAATGAGAAACACACCGGAAAGGTTATTATGCCTATTTTCTGGCCAGAGCCCTTTTGATCACCCAAAGGGAAGCTAAATATTATTTTGACATTCATTATTGGCTGAACACTGACTTTGTGTTTCTGAGCAGATAAGACTGGCTAACTGCTTCCTCAGCCAGATCCACACAGCACGCCCTGTGCTTGTGAAAGGGCCTCATCTGGTCTAAGTCCTCCTGCCCTGACAGCATGCAGAGCTTGGCTGGAATTTGAAGCTGGAGCAGTATTTCTTTCCAAAGGCCTTTAACTGGCCATGAGACCCTAATGTGATTATAAGCTCTAATATCCTATTCTTCCTGGACCATTGACTAATCGTATGTCAAATTGCATCATAACACAAAAGGCCGCAATCGTTATTGTTTCACTTACTAATTCAGAGATTAGATTTTTTTCAAAGTGAAGAATACCAAATCGCCAGGCCATATTAAATTTTTTTTAAATTATGTTTCAAGAGAAAGATAAAGAATAAAAGCATTCAAATTAAAATTTGTTGCACAGTCCTCAGGTTCTTTCCTGCTGCGGACACTTGTTTACCCTTCCTGTTTTTTTTTTTTTTTTTTTTTTTCTTTTCTAGTTTTATAAACTTTTCCTATGAGCTTACCCTGAAACATCTCCTACTTACATACGCCTAGGAGCCTCCGCTCTCCTTAACGCTGTCTTTGGAATATTTCGGATAAACCCTTCTAGCTGTCAGCGACTTTGCAATGCCTCTCCGTGTTACGTGCTCATTTTTCTAAGTCCCTTTACCCCACAACAAATAAGCCACTAGCGTGACATAGAACAGGTGTGAGAAGGCAAGCTCTTTTCTGTTCCATCATCTGCTTCCATCATTCCCCTTCTTTTTCTTTTTAAGCTGATATTCAACTTCATCATGCTGCTTTTATAGCTACTGTTCAAATTTTAATGAGGACAATCAATGCTTGCTCTGCCTTTTTTAAAACAGATTAAAACTCAGAAATTACAATGTCCAACAACTTCAATTGAGTAAACACAATTATATTAAAACTGTGAATTCAAAACAGTATCTTACAAATTTAATACCTTAATTTACAATCAAGGACCAAATGTCTCCATTTGACCGTTATGCATCCTAAATTGCTATTCAGCTGTGGTGACCTTGCTTTAGCAAATAGCATTCAAACCTGTTTATTCACTTTTTGCCCCAAGGAAGCAAGCTAGGCTTTATCTCCCTTGGGGTGATCAGCTTTATGTCACTTATTATGAGCCTTTTGAAGCCAGATCACCGATGTTTGCAATAGCAGATGTATCCGTAGCAGTCTATGGCATGAGTGTTCTTTTCTCTCACTCACTATATTTCCTGAACAAAAGGCATAAGATAAAAATAAGTTTAGTACGTTGACGTTGGAGACTCACCATGTGCCCATCTTAACTGGTTGCACATCAATCATTTTGTTATTGTTAGCTGCCACTGAGTCAGTCCCTGTCACTTGGCGGCCCCATGCCCACGGTACAAAGCACTGCCCCATCCCATGCCATCCCCATGACTGGTTGCAGATTGGACCATTGTCATTTATAGGGTTTTCCTTAGTTGAATTTTGGAGGTGGATCAACAGGCCTTTCTTCCTAGTCTGTCTTCGTCTGAAAATGCTGCTGAAACCTGTTCAGCATCATAGCAACACCTAAGCCTCCACTGACAGACGGGCGGTGGCTGTGCTTGGAGCTCGTTGTCTGGGAATCAAACCTGGGTCTCCCGCATGGAAGGCAAGAATTCTACCACTGGAACACCAATGGCCTCATATCAATCATTGTTTCTACTTATTTCTATACTTTTATTTAATGATCTATTTAAAAAAAAAAACCTCAAGTACAAAGAATAAGATTAATTAGAAGGTTTAGCACCAGATATATCATATCTGGGTTTTAATGCAGCAAAATGGATCAGACAGAGATATCTTCAGTGAGGGCTGAGGGTTTGATTCTGATCAGGGTGGAGGCTGCTTCTATACCTTCGATGTGTCACCATGATCTGACAGCTCTCACACAGACATGGTTAAGCTTTCTTTTTCTTTCTGTAAATTGAAGACTAAAAGACCTGACTCACTGAGTATAATGACTTTGTTTCCATTGGCAGTGACAGCAGACTCTGACGCAGAGGAGCTGGAAAGTGTCACAGGTCCATTACAGATAATGAGGATGAAACACAAAACCAAGACCAAAGCACCACCACTCAGAAAATGCACTTGTACCCTATACAGTACCTGTCTTGTTTGCGCAGTGTCGAATATTTTACTGAAGCATAACTGAGTAAGCATTATACATATCAAGTACAAATGCCGCAAACTAACCCCTCAACCAAGGCTAGGGAATTAGGCAGGCTGGAATTAGGCATGGGCCTTCACTGTGTGTGCATTTTTCTTGTCCTTCTGACATACACAGGATCTTTCGTGTCTCCCTGATTTTTCCTGCTACTTAAATAAGGATTCCTGCTTCTCTTGTTGTTGTTAGCTGCCATGAAGTCAGGCCAAAATGCTGTTGGGTCCTGTGCCATCCCCATGATCTATTGAGGACTGGACTTCTGTGATCCTTGGGATTTCTTTGGTTGATTTTTGGAAGTAGATTTATAGTCCTTTCTTCCTAATCCGTTCTAGTCTGGAAGCTCCGCTGAAATCTGTTCAACATCATAGCAACTTGCAAGCCTCTACTGACAGATGGTAGCTGTGCATGAGGTGCATTGGCTGGGAATGGAATTTGGGTCTCCCACATGGAAAGCGAGAATTCTACCACTGAACCACCAATGCCCCCGTCTCCTGCTTGTCTAGCCCTCAATTTGATGATAAGCAGTGAAGGCAGTTAAACTCTGTGAAATTAGGAAAAAGACTGCAGATCTTTCCGTAATGAGCCCCACCTCACTTTCTTCTTCTACTCATTAGGAAGATTGTTCCCAGAGTCTACTGTCTCCATTATTCCACACAATTGTTAACTTCCACCTTGGATTATATTTTTACTCCTAATTAAAACATCTTCAATCCTTCTTCTGCCCATTCAGATCCTTCTTGTACCACAAGACCCAGCCCCCCTGATTATGTCCTGCCACTCAACAAGCCCTAATCACATTATCCTGACATCTGCTTCTATACTATCTTTCTCCTTTTTTTTTTATGGGCACCATCAATTTTCCAAGTTTCCAGGCAAATGCCTCAGAGCCCCCTTGGTAGTTTCTCATTCCTTTACCTACTTCATATAGCAGGTGAACACCTGTGCAGTTGGGCCTCATCTTTTACTCCTGTCTATTTCTCAGGATCCCAGACTTGTGACAGATCTCTCCTTCCATTCTACCTCAACGACTAGCTTAATTTCTCAAATGTATGAATAGAAAATAGGGTTCTACTTTCCTACGCATGTTCTTGTATGGGTAATGATTGCCTGGAACACTATGTTGAAATGGATTTTGAGAGGGTGGGTGTGAGAGAACCATGATTGATTGACATGAGGGCCACACGTCTGCACTGAAAGAGGTGACCCAAGAACCACCCAACTGAGATTCCTTTGCAAGTCACAGATATGATCGTGTTAAAAAAAACTTCAGTGACTCTCAGCGGTAAAATATGCATATCATGCCCACTCTTGACTAGCTTTTCTCTTTCATGTCTGTAGAAGTTCCCTCTTCTTCAGCCACTGCCCAAACATTTTTTCTTTGTCTCTTCTCATGCCTTCCCCTTTGTGTTTTCCCCTAAAACTATTAAGAGTCCTATTAAAAGGCCAGTTTAAATCTTGTTTCCTGTATGAGGTATCATGGGATAAGCTTTTCCTCTGCTTCCCTGTTCCATGGCTCGTGCACAATGCCTGTATTTCAATATTCTCTACTTTCTTTATCCTATTTTATCCTGCAACGTATGTATTTATTTGTTATCATGTCATAGAACCTTGGAACAGAAATCTCTCCCCACTTCACTCTACTTTCAACTTGTTCTTTCCTGGAATCGTCTTATGAAGAAGAACACTAAATCTCAAGGAAGGAGCGATGTGCAAATCGGATGACTCCTGAAAAGATACAACCAGAGCCCTGGCGACTGTACTTTCCATTTGCCATATTAAATTGTGGAAGCACACCAATTCACAACAGTCAATGGCAGGTGATTGTTTCACCAAATGATCAACTCCTCAAATAATTAGGTTGTTTTTTCAAAGTTTTATTTTCTGTAGGGATTTGTCAAACCAAAGAAAAACTCATTGTCGTCGAGTCAGTTACAAGTCATAGTGACCCTATAGGACAGAGTGGAACTGCCCCATAGGCTATAATCTTTATAGAAACAGACTGCCACTTTTTTCTCCTGTGGAACAGCTGGTAGTTTCGAACCACCAAACTTTCAGTTAGAAGTCGAGCACATAACCACTGTACCACCAGGGCTCCAGGATTTGTCAGTACAGGCAGTCTGGGTTATGAAAGTCAGATGTACTGATAACTTGTACTTGCCCTTTAATGTTATGTAAATTTGCCCTCACTTTGAAACAATTGAACCAACCCCTACTCACAACAAATTCTTTATCACATTTTACCTTCACTTCCTTGCTGCACGTGCAGCTTTTAAATAATTGAAACGGCTTCGAGCCTTTTTTTGCACTATAGTAAGGCTAAATACGAATCTGTTCCGACTTATTACAAATTCTTAAAGACACACGCAGGAACACATCTTGTTTGTAACCTGGGGACTGCCTGTACAGCTTTATTAAACATCAAATACTCATGAGTTAATTTTCTTTTAGAGAGTTCAGCATTTTATATTAAAACAGACCTCTTTTTCTTTTCTAAAAATATTTTATTTTTGTTGCTGAAAACATACATAGCAGAGCATACACCAATTCCATAATTTCTGCATGTACAATTCAGTGGCATTTAATACATTCTTTAAGTTGTACAACCGTTTTCACCTTTCTTTTCTGAACAGTTCCTCCCCCATTAATATAAACACTGCCCCTGAAGCTTCCTATCTAACCTTTCATGTTGCTGTTACCAATTTGATCCCATTTAGCTAGTTCTTTAAAAGAACACAATGCTCTAGGTAGACACTGTTTACTAATTAAGTTAAACTATTGTTTGGTTTAATGAAGACTTCAGGGAATATTTTTAGTTTAAGATTTAAAGCTATCTTAAGGCAATAGTTCAGGGGTTCATCCAGCCTCAATGGCTCCAGAAACTCCAGATTCCATGAGAATTTGAAATTGGATCAGCATTCTTCTATAGAATCTTTGATCAAAATGTTCAACAATGGCAGCCAGCCACCATCCAGTTCTTCTGGTCTCATGGCAAAGGAAGTAGTTGCTCATGGAGGCAATTAGCCACACATTCCATATCCTTCTATTCCTCACTTTCCTTTTTCCTCTGTTGCTCCTGGCAAATAGAGACTAATTGTTGCACCTTTGGGTGGCCGCTTGCTAGCTTTTAAGACCCCAGGCACTATACATCATAGAACGGAAGCACTAAATACGATATTAGGCCAATTAACTGGGATGTCCCATGAAACCTTCACCCTAAACCTCCAAACCAAGAAACCAAATTCCAAGAAGTGGTTGGTTATATATAAGAAGCCTCAGAAGCTGCTCTTTTGTTGTTGTTGTAAATATATCACACAACATTTGTCAATTCAGTTTTTTACTGGTGTACAACTTATTGACATTGATTACAATCAATGTGAATTTTCCATCACCATAAACAAAAACTCAGTACTCCATAAGCAGTAACCACCCCCCTGCCTTCTCCCTCTCTTCTGCCCCTGGTAACCACTAAACTTTGGTCTGTATACATTTGTCTGTTCTTGTCTGTTTACGTAAGTGAGGTCATACAATATTTTTCCTTTTGTAATTAACTTATTTCACTCAGTGTAATGTCTTCATGTTGTAGCATATATCAGGACTTCATTTCTCTTTCTGGCTGAGTAGTATTCCATTACATGTATTTACCACATTTTGTTTATCCAGTCATCTGTTGATGGGCCTGTAGGCTGTTTCCTCCTTTTGGCTCTTGTGAATTGTGCTGCAATGAACATTGGTGTACATATGTCTGTTTGTGTCACTGCTTTCAAGTCCCTTGGGTATATTCCCAGCAATTCTATGAGGTAGTTCTGTTTTTAGTTTTTTAAAGGACCACTATACTGTTTCCCCAATGACTGGACCATTTTGCATTCCCACAAGTAGTAAGTACATGTGCTGCTAATAGTTTCCAACTTCCCCGCATCCTAGCCAGCATTTGCTATTTTCCTTTTTTTTATTTTTTATTTTGCCATCCTAGTGGGAGTGAGAGGGTATCTCATTGTGGCTTTGATTTGCATCTCTTTGATGGCTAATGATGTTGAGCATCTTTTCAAGTGTTTGGTGGCCATTTAAATATTCTCGTGGGTGAGATGTTATTCAAGTCCTTTATCCATTTTTTTATTGGATTATTTGTCTTTTTTTGTTAAGTTGTCAAAGATTTATATATATTTTTGTCATTAGATTCTTATCGGATATATGGTTTCCGAAGATATTCTCTCAATTAGTGGCTTGTCCTTTTACTTTTTTGGTAAAGTCTTTTGATGGACAAAAGTATTTGATTTTAATGAAGTCCAGTTTATTTATTTTGTCTTTTCTTGTTCATGCTTTTATTATTATATCAGAAAATCCATTGTCAAAATTTAGCCCTGATTGCATTCCCCCTGCATTTTCTTCTAAGAATTTTATGGTTTTAGTGTTCAGATTTAGGTCCTTAAACCATTTGGAATTTGTTTTTGTGTATCGTGTGAGACATGAATCCCACTTCATTTTTCTGCATGTGGAGATCCAACTTCCCAGCACGAATTGAAGAGACTCTTCTTTCCCCCATTGAGTGGACTTAGCACCCTTGTCAAAAATCAATTGATCATAGATATGTCAAATCTGTTTTCCTTATGCACATTATTATTTTCTGATATTTGTACTTTTGTTCTAATAGCCTACTCTTTCTTTTGCTTTGTCCCTGCCTCTCTTCTGTCTCCATCTCTTCTCCACTCCGTCATACCTGGGCCCTGCTCTCCATGCCTGACCTTTGGTGTACCCTTGTTCCTTTACTACCTCTGATCTTCCTTGACCCAATATTTTAAACTGCCTCACATCCAGACTCTTATTGTAAAATGGCTATATACATGATCTTAGATCCATGTTAAAGTATTTGTAAGACACTTAAAAAAATTTTTTTTTTCAGTGAATTGTTGATTACTGCTTTTCCATGAAACTGACTTAAAGCAATTCATTGTAAACTTTCTGAGGACAGGACTAACTTCTCGTTCCCCTTTTAAAGACCAAAATACCTAGTTGGAAACTTGCAAATTGTTGTTGTTAGTTGCTGTTGAGTTGGTAGCAACTCATGACAACCTTATATACAACAGAAGGAAAAGTTGCCCACTTCTGAGCTATCTTCATGACCATTGGTGTGTCCATATGTCTAAGTCCATTGCTGTGGCTGCTGTGAAAATAGTAGTACTCAATAATCGTTTGTTCAGTTAGGAAATAAGTACAAGGTTGAGCTCCAGCAATCATAAAGTCTTTGATTTATAAACTTTTGTCATTGCTGGTTGCCACCAAGACAGGCCCAACTGATAGTGAACTTACATATAACAGAATGAAATGTTGCCTAGTTCTGCGTCATCCTCACAATCGTTGGTATGTCTAAGCCCATTGTTGAAAATATTGTGTCAATACATCTCATTGAGGGTTTCAAGACTAAAGCAAACTATTGCTTTTCATTAAAGATAATTTAAAATGTTTCTCATGTAGAATGGTCCAAAAGTATAGAAACATTGTGATAAATTTATTCTTATTTTTTAAAATGTACTTATCTTTGCCAAATATGCTTAAATTTTCAAATTCAGCCTGAACAATTTTGGGATTTTGTATGTTATAAAGTGCTTTAATGTTTTGAAAAACATTTTCATGGCCACTCTCATATTTAAAAAAGGGAAAGTATTATTAAAATTTAATAAATAATTACTGAGGAAAGCAAAACTTCTGATAACAAGATTTACTTGACTACAGTGCATCCACGCATTACTTTTGATGATTAACCAGGCTTCTAAATCTATGTGCTAATGAATTCAATATGTGCAATGGGGGAATAGGTAACACTATAAAACCTCAAAGCATCAGCTTCTATAAGCCTCCTTGGAGCAAGCAATCACATCAATGGCAGTACTTGTTTCCCTGGACAAAACATTAACCATATTTTCTGTTTACCTCCAATGTTTCTACCAAACAAAATTTTGGAACTACCTTAATTTAAATGTATAGCAGGCAGTAAAAAATTAATTCTTCTACATAGTTTTTCTGTAGAATTGAACCCTAAAGTACAAGTACTGGACCTGAGAGAAAAACTTAATATTTCAGTTGAAGAGAAGAAGGGTACAATGTTCAAAGTTGATTAATGTCATGTCTAATGTGAATATCTGAGTGAGCAGAAGAGAAGGGACAGTGGTTATTACAGATTGCACAAATTTTATTACCTGTTTGAATGCTGATGTTAGTTGGGACTTAAGAGAGTTCTACTTGGACACAAGAAAATATATTTAGAGTTCTGGCTTTGCTACTTGCTGTCCATGTCAGGGTAAGCAGTGGGGAACTTATTAGAACTGCAGATTAGACCCACTGAACTGGAATCTTATGAGGATGGGACTATGGCACCTGGATTTTTATAACTACCACTCTTCTACTATACTCTGAAGTTTGAGAACTATTGATGTATATTATTTGGGACAGGTTTCCAAACCCTTTTGAACTTTAGTTTCCTCATGTGATATTCGAGAAAATAACACTGATCACATTACTGGGAAGGTCACAAGAGATAGCATATGTAAGTGCCTGCTACCTGCTAACACATCCTGTTTTCTACTACTCATTATCTTGAATGTAACCTTTCAAGGTATTGTATGCCTTGTACATCAAAGCTGAGACAAAGGTCGAGTTCCACCTCCTCAGGTTTTCTTATTATTTTCTTGTACAATTGTTGTCTATTCTCATTTGATATTTATTATATTCCTTGTTTTTTAGCCATTAATCCATTCTGTAATAATGAGGGGAGTCCCTGGGTGGTGCAAACAGTTAATACATTCAGCTGCTAGTGGAAAGGTTCAAGGTTCAAGTCTCCCCAGAGGCACCTCTAAAGAAAGACCTGGTGATCTATTTCCAAAAAATCAGCCACTGAAAACCCTACAGAGATAGTTCTACTGTGACAGACATGAAGTCACCATGAGTTAAAATCAACTCAATCACGACTATTTTTTGGTTTATTTGAAATCAACTCAATTGCAACCCAATTGCAATGGGCATAAGTGAGACGTGTGTGTGTGTGTGCGTGTGTGTGTGTGTGTGTGTGTGTATAAACTTCTGCCCATGGACCAAAATAAGTCTGATGGCCCCAAATAACTTCAGGAAGTATGGATAATATGAGAGAGAACATAGATATTTGGTCAACAGCAAAAGTACTTACCACATAGGTCATCAGCATATACATGATATTTAAAGCCATGAAACTGGATGAGATTACCAAGAGAGAAAGTTTTGAAAGATGAGAGAAAATGTTCATGAACTGAGTCTGGGGCCATTTTGAATATTAATAAGAGTTCAGAAAGAAGCTGAGAAGCTTGCAAGGAGAATGGGATGAAGCAACAGGAAGTGGGAAATAAAAACAGTAACTTGTGAGTGTCCTGGATGCCAAGTGAAGGAAGTATATCAAGAAAGAAGGGATTATGTTTCAAATGTTAGTGACAGGCTATGGAAAAACAGAACTGAGAAGAGTGAATGTAGGAAGGCTATTGCTGACCTAGACAATAGCCATTGTACTTAATTGGAGTGAGTTGAAAGTCTGAGTGGAGTGTATTTAAAATAGAATGGGAAGCAAGGAATTAGAAACAGGAAAACTGATAAGTATTTCAAGGAATTTGCTACAAAGGAGATAAGTAAACTGGGGTAGAAGGTGAAGGAGTAATGGGTCAAGAGAGTGTTTTTTTGTGTTTCTTTGTTTTTTATAGATAAGAGAAAATGCATATTCATATGTTGATGAAAATTATTCATCAGAGAGAGGAAAATGTTGATATGAGTGTGCGTGTGAGAGAGGACAATTTGCAAAGTCCCTGAATAGGAGGCAGAGCAGGAATCTAATGGACAAATGGAGGGGGCTTCCCTTAGTAGAAGCATGAAAAATAGTCTTGAAGAAAATGAATTAACTCTATGAATGCCCAGTATCTTTGCTATAAAGCAAAATTCTCACTTCTGAACACAACATTTAGTGATCAATATTCTCATTTTTTTTTCATTTTGAGGAGAGTTAATTTTAACACATCCCCTTGTTCTGAAACATTTTAGAAAAGCATCTCCAGTAAGGTCAATAGCTTTCTGACTTTTAAATACAAATGTTTTAACCCTGGTAACACTTTATAATTAGTAAAACACTGACTGGATTTCTTTTAATTACTATAATCCTAATACCATCCCTACCGTGCTGGGATGGCCAGATGTTCAGCTTATAATTTACAGTAATTGTGTAACTGAACTTTTAAAGAAGCTTTAAGTTATTTTCCTATGGAAAGTAGCTCTTTTCATGGTGAGCTATAAAATTTCAACTGGAAACTGCATATTACTTTTATGAAAGCTATTTAATTTTTCTAATTGCAATGCTCAGTTACTATATTTATTTCAACCCATAACTTTTCTTTTTTCTCCAAATATGTACAAAGTGCCTTTTAATAACAAAGAAAAAAGGTAAAATTAAAAGTCAATGGTCATGCAGGCCAGTGATTGAATCTAATTGCTACCATATGGTTGTGTGTGTGTGTGCACGCGCGTGCGCGCGCGTGTATTTTAATTTTAATCATGAATAGAACAAAGAGTAGAGTTTAACAATCCCTTTCAGTTAGCATGTTAATTTCTCATTTTAAAGAGACCTTTTTTTTTCTGAGATACGATGTTCGACATGAATCCCAGAGTTTCATTACCTTTTTTCTTGCCCTTTTTTAAAAAACAGCTTGCATATCTCCAGCATTGCATAAAATACCCATTTGTAATTATGCTTAACCTTTGCAAAGCCTCTGGGTATAGTCTGCTCATTAATCTTTAACCTGACAAGCCTTGGGGGTTGTGAAATTGGTACCTCTATGTATTAGAGACACAGAGACTATAGACTAGAGGTACAAAAGGGGTAATTAAGAGGAGGTAAGAAAAGAAATAGAACAAAACTAGAGGGATATGATTATATTATGGTAGGTGTCAGCTAACAGCAGGGACAATAGAATGCAAATCATTATAGACAGAGTTCAGGAAACAAATGAAGGTATACATTTTTAGAACAAAACCAATTTAATCATACCCTGTCCTACTCAAGTGGAAATAACCTGCACCAAATTGATCTGAAGTAAAGATTTAAAAATGTAATTGTATATAATATGGATCAGCTATATTTTTACAGAACATTCCCCATACCATCTGCATTTTTTTCCTGTTGTACTAAAGTATAACAAACAACATATTTTAAGCAAAACTAAGATCATTTCTGAAAAGTTACTCTTTTGTGATGAAGGAAGTGTGCCATCTTTTTATCTGCACAGATGCTCATTATTTTCGTATCAGGTGATAATGAGGAGGATGAACATGAATAAGATGTAGATTTCTTCATGATATTATCTTTTCCTACAAGTAAAATTATGCCTAGGAATTTTTGATTCACCTCTTGAAGACTTGTTTAAAAAGAAAAACATGCACATAAGTTTATGGGAACATGTACATACATTAAAAATATTGCATCTGCCTAATAATAAGACAAAGATTTGTGTGTGTGTGTGCGTGGCTATTTTGTTTGTTTCATTTTGAAGCAAGATTATTCTTCAGTAAAGGGGGACTCGCTTTGTGATTGTTGTTAATGACCCTTGAGTTGGCCCCTGACTCATGGTGACCTCATGAGCAAAGCAATTGGACAGTTGTGATCCACAGGGTTTTCATCGGATGATTTTTGGAAGTAGAATACCAGGCCTTTCTTCTTAGTCTGCCTTAGTCTGGAAAATCCTCTGAAACCTGTTCAGCATCATAGCAACACATAAGCCTCCATTGACAGATGGGTGGTTGATTATGCATTGGCCAGGAATCAAACTGGTCTCCTGCATGAAAGGCGAGAATTCTACCACGGAACCACACTGCCCTCACTTTATGATTGAGTCCTTATAATACTCTCATATGATGAGGAAGAAATAGGGAAATATTTTTATACTTTTATATTAAGCAACAAAATGTTGTTGTTATAGTTGATTAGATTCTGACTCATGGTGACCCCATGAGTATCAGAGTAGAACTGTTCCCAAGGATTTTCAAGACTGTAACCTTTTGGAAACAGATAACGAGACCTGTTTTCCGAGGTGCTTCTGGGTGAGTTCGAACCACCAACCTTTTAGCTAGTATTCGAGCACTTACAGTATAAGCCAATTTGTGGTCATCTTATATTTGGGTGTAGTGGTATTTAGAGTAATGACTAAATTGCTATAATAAAGAGACCATAAAATGCAGTGAATGAAATAAGTTAGAATTGATTTCTCGCTCATATCACAGTTCAGATGACAATGGAGAAGAGTTGGTGAAGCAGTTTGCCAGTCTCAGCCAGGGGATCTGCTGTCCACCATTTCTCATCAGGTACTTAGGAAGGATATAGACAGTCCTGGGCAAGGATCTTTAGGAGATGACCTGGAACTCCCACACATGACCTGGAAGTGCTTCTGCTTATATTACACATCCAAATTTAGGGACATGGTCAAATCAAGCTATAACAGGAATATAGTATGTAGGTGTCCAAATAAAACTTGAGGAATTCTTTTACTGGAAAAAGCCTACTAGTATTTTGAGGTACCATATCGCCAAAGAAACTATGAGCCTGGACTAAAAGTGTCTTTGACTATCTGAGATTAAAAAGGAAGAAAGAAAAAGTAAGCATCTAAACTTGCACAGGAAGGCAATATTAAGATATCTATTTATATTAATTTTCCATCTAAAAAATGGAACAAATTAAGCTTTAACAATATTTAACATATTGACTAACCCTAGTGTCCTCAAGATTCTTAGGTCAGACAGGCACCTGTCATATATAGTACCTGAGGGCTCCTTCGAGAAGAGGGGAAGTTTTACAATGAACAAGGATTGACACTACTATATTTATTTTTTCATCACTTTCATCATATTGCCACCCATTATAATTTACATGTTCCCATTTGAGTGGACTTATGGATTATATTATTTAGAATTAATAAATTCACCTTAAAAAATGAGCAAATGGCTTAGAATATTCCCAAAAAGAAATTTAAATTGAAAATGATATTAATAGAAGAAGTTTAAAGAATCAACATTGAAATGGTAGAGCTGACACTTTTCTTATTCTAGTATGGGTTCTTTGTAAGTCACATTATAAAATAATTAAAATGGTGATCTTATCGGATCTGATAAAAAGTGGTCAAAATTTTGAAATTTAAAGTTTAAATTTAAACTATACACACTATAATTATGATCGTTATCCTGTATGTATATTATGACTTGATATATTAGCTAATCATAGCAACATATGTATATGCTTATGAATGTATGTATATATATTGTACTAATAAGTGTGAGAGAGCAATACATTGTGGAGACTACAGCTCTACATAACATGTAAGTTATCAATTTGTATTGTTTTTGAGTTTTATTTTTTTCCAACTCATGAAACCATCAGTTAATATTTATTAGTGAAGATTTAGTAGCAGAGACATAGTCAAAAATCAATGATCACATGACCAAAAAATAAAACTTTACTGTCTACCAAGTGGCAAACATTCCAACAAATGCTGCTTAAACTAATGTAGTAACAAGTGGATCCAAAAGTATATATTAGTTGGAACACAATGAAAGTTTATTTCTTGCTTATGTATTAGTTCTGGGCAAAAGGTTGCATCTCTCCGTACATTCTTTTAGGGTCCCTGCTAATAAAAGTTTGATTGTTTCAATACATGGCTTCTAAATTTGCTTCCATGGTTCTTCTTATGTACACTTGGAAGGAAGAAATGCCATGATGGAGCAGATGTGGGAGAACTGTATGAACTAAGCCTTGAAGTGGCACATATCATGTCCACTCACTTCCATTGATTAGGACTCAGTTATATTTTCACACCTAACTGCAAGGGAGGGGCAGAATATAGACTAGCTGAGTACCCATGAATGAAAGGAAATTAAATTTGGTACTGGCTAGCAGCGTTGGCCATAATATCTACTCTTATTTTGTATGCAATGCATATAAGGAAAATTACCCAATCACTAAGTATAGGAAGCTGAACCTACTCATACCAAAACCAAAATACCAGTTGCCATGGAGTCCATTCTGACTCATGGTGGCCTCATGCATGTCAACAGCAGAACTACACTCCAAAAGGTTTTCAAGGCTGTGATCTTTTGGAAGCAGATCACTAGACCTTTCTTACAAGGTACCTCTGGGTGAGTTAGAACTGCCAAACAACTTTTAGTTAGTAGTTGAGGGCTTAACCTTTTGCACCACCTATTCATAACCAAAATAAGCAAACCCGTTGCCGTCGAGTTGAGTCCGACTCATAGCAACTCTATAGGACAGAGTAGAACTGCCCCATAGAGCTTCCAAGGAGCGCATGGTGGATTTGAACTGCTGACCTTTTGGTTAGCCGCAGTAGCTCTTAACCACCATGCCACCAGGGTTTCCCACCTATTCATAGGGAGGAGCTATTCTGCAGATCATGTATTTTATGTAATTTACTGTCTACCTTCATTCAAACAACAAAGAAAGTTTTGCAAACTCAAACCACAAAGATTTAGTCTAACCCCAAGTCCCTTGAGAGAACTCACAAGAGCCCAGGTGTTCAAATATATTAAATAACTTTTGTCTTCGTCTATCCCCAGTGATAAGCTTGCCACTTCTCAGTGAGGTAAGAAGGGAAGGAATTTGTTCTTTGTAGTTACAGTTACATCACCAAACTGGAATCACCTTGAGGTGTGAGGGATCTGTTCTGAGTTTTTCTAGCACTAGCTGTATGGGATCTATGTCTTAAAACCATCACTGTGAGCTTATGGGACCAGGGGAAGGATGTCTAACACCTTACAGTCAACAAATGTCTTCCATACATGCTGCAAATCTTTTAAATGATTTGCTTTCTTATACAGCAGTAAATGATAAAAAGGAAAATTTCTATTGAGTGATATGTATTCAAACATGTTTTCTCAAGTTTGATAGCCATCTTAGTTATCTAGTGCTGCTATAACAGAAATATCACAAGTGGATGGCTTTAACAAAGACGAGTTTATTCTCTCACGGCCTAGTAGGCTAGAAGTCTGAATTCAGGGCATCAGCTCCAGGGGAAGACTTTCTATCTCTGTCAGCTCTGGAGGAAGGTCCTTGTCTTCAATCTTCCCCTGGACTAGGAGCTTCCCAGCACAGGGACCCCAGGTCCAAACGATGCACTATATTCTCCTGGCTCTTGTTTCTTGGTGGTGTGAAGTTCCCATGTCTCTCTGCTCATTTCTCTCTTTTATATCTCAAAAGAGATTGGCTCAAGGCAAAATCTAATCTTGTAGATTGGCTCCTGCCTTATTAACATAACTGCTGCTAATCCCATCTCATTAACATCATTGAGATAGGATTTATATCACATAGGAAAATCACATCAGATGACAAAATGGTGGACAATCACACAATACTTGGAATCATCGCCTAGCCAAGTTGATAGATATTTTTGGGGGGGACATAATTACAAGTCATGACAATAGCTATAAATGCAACTAGAATAAACATTTTTAAAATGGTGACTTCATTATCTATCTGATAAACAAAAATTTGGTGAAGTTACAGCTTTGAAGAGTATAGCATAATGTGAAATGTAAAAGTATTCAAATTGGCATCCAATTTTTCTATCTCTTAGAACATCTAGTAACTAGAGCCTGAAAGTGTTAACATAAAATGAAACATCAAAGTTAAAATTTACATCCCCTTTCTAGTACTTTTTTATAATGAGCCCATCCATTATGAGAGAAAAAAATAATTATCACTGAGAAAAAAAAAGAGTTTAGAAAAAAATAAAACATGTATTTAAATATCCTTGTTTATTAACGGCCATAGAGATATTGATAATCATTTGTATAAATAAGAATTTTTGTGTCATATTCTTTTTTTCCTTGTAACTACAAGAACTTCAATTTCTTAATAAGTTATGTAAATCTTGGTTTACCAAGAGACATGTGTTATGTGCAGATATGAGCATATCTAAATTAACAACCTCCTAAGTTCTTAGGTGCCTTGGATTTTAAAAGTTACTTTAAAATATCAGTACTAATATTTAGGATGTAACTAAGAACTTATAAAGCTGAATAACATAACCACTAAATATAAACAAGATAATTCCTAGAAAGAGCTCTGTAAAAAGGAGCACTGTAAAGAAATCTCTATTTTTTCAGTTTGTATTTTTAATGGTTTGTCTTTCTAGTCCTGTTTTGAGTAATAATATTTCAAATTATGTCTTTTCTTCAAACATCAGGAGTCCTCTGTTCTTGAATTACAAATTTTGTTGGTTTATGCATAGAAAATCTTGCCCTCAGACAGTCATAGGAGGTGTTTTTTGTTTCTCTGTTTTGTTTTGTTTTGTATGATATAAATAACCTGTTACTACTTTAACCCCTCTGGCTAGTTCTGTGACTTATATCAAATAATTTACCTTCTCTGTCTTTATTTCATTATGTGTAAGTAAGAAATGCCATTCTTCTTCATATAGTCCAGCTTCTCTAATTATTTGCTCAGCATACAGATTGAATAAGCATGGTGAAAGGAAGCCTGATGCACACCTTTCTTGATTTTAAACGACGTAAACGATTCAATATCCCCTTGCTCTGTTCGATCAACTGCCTCTTGGTCTATGTACAGGTTCCGCATGAGCACAATTAAGTGTTCTGGCATTCCCATTCTTCGAAATGTTATGCATGATTTGTTATGGTCCACACAGTCAAATACCTTTGCCTAGTCAATAAAACACAGACAAACATGTTTCTGGTATTCTCTGCTTTCAGTTAAGATCCATCTGATACCAGCAATGATATCCCTCATTCCACATCCTCTTCTGAATCCAGCTTGGATTTCTGATAGTTCTCTGTCGATGTATTGCAACCACGTTTGAATGATCTTCACCATAATTTTACTTGTTTGTGATATTAATGGTATTTTTCAATAATTTCCACATTCTGTTGGACAACTTTTCTTTGGAATGGACACAAATACAGATCTCTTCCAGTTGGTTGGCCAGGTAGATGTCTTCCAAATTTCTTGGCATAAGCGAGTGAGCACCTCCAGCCCTGCAGCTGTTTGTGGAAACACATCAACTGACATTCTGTCAATTTCTGGAGCCTTGTTTTTCACCAATGCCTTTAGTACAGCTTGGACTTCTTCCTTCAATACCAACAGTTCTTGATAATATGCTACCTTCTGAAACAGTTGAACATCAACCAATTCTTTTTTGTACACTGACTGTGTATTTCTTCCATCTGCTTTTGATGTTTCCTGTGTCATTCAATTTTTTGCCCACAGAATCCCTCAAAATTGCAACTCGAGGCTTGAATTTTTTCTTCAGTTCTTTCAGCTTGAGAAACGCTAAGCATTTCCTTTCCTTTTGGTTTTATAACTCCAGGTCTTTGCACATTTCATTACAATATTTTACTTTGTCTTCTTGAGCTGCCCTTTGAAATCTTCTGTTCAGCTCTTTTACTTAATCATTTCTTCCATTTGCTGTAGCTACTCTATGTTCCAGAGCAAGTTTCCGAGTCTCTTCCGACACCCATTTTTTGCCTTTTCTTTCTTTCCTGTCTTTTTAATGTCCTCTTGCTTTCTTCATATATGATATCCTTGATGTCTTCCCACAACTCCTTTGGTATTGTCATTCGTGTTCAACATGTCAAATCTATTCTTGAGATGATCTCTAAATTCAGGTAGGATGTACTTAAGGTCATATTTTGGCTCTTGTGGACTTGTAATTTTCTTCAGCTTGAACATGAACTTGCATATAAGCAATTGATCATCCATTCCACAGTCAGCCCCTGGCCTTGTTCTGACTCATGACATTGAGATTTTCCATTGTCTCTTTCCACAAATGGAGTCTATTTGATTCCTGTGTTTGCCATCTGGTGAGGTCCATGTGTACAGTCACCGTTTATGTTGTTGCAAAAAAGCATTTAGTGTGAAGAAGTCATTGGTCTTGCAAAATTCTATCATGCAATCTCCAGCATCGTTTCTATCATCAAGGCCATATTTTCCAACTACCAACCCTTCTTCATTTTCAACTTTCCCATTCCAATCACAAGTAGTTATCAATGCATATTGATTGCATGTTTGATCAATTTCAGACTGCAGAAGTTGGTAAAAATATTCACTTTCTCATCTTTGGCATTAGTGATTGGTGCATAAATTTGAATAATAATCATATTAACTGGTCTTCCTTGTAGGCATATGGATATTATCCTATCAGTGACAGGGTTGTTCTTCAGGTTTGATCTTGATATGTTCTTTTCAGCCATGAATGTGACCTCATTCCTCTTCAATTTCTTATTCTTAGCATAGTAGACCATAAGATTTTCTGATTCAAAATGACCAATACCAGTCCATTTCAGCTCACTAATGCCTAGGATATCAATGTTTATGTGTTCCATTTCATTTTTGATGACTTTCAATTTTCCTAGATTCATACTTCTTACATTCCTTGTTCTGATTATTAATGAATGTTTGCAGCTGTTTCTTCTCATTTTGAGTCATGCCACATCAGCAAATGAAGGTACCAAAAGCTTGATTCCATCCAGGTCATTAAGGTCAACTCTACTTTGAGGAGAAAGCCCTTCCCCAGTCATCTTTTGAGTGCTTTTTGACCTGAGGGGCTCATCTTCTGGCACTATATTAGACAATGTTCTGCTGCTATTCATAAGGTTTTCACTGGCTAATATTTTTTTCAAAGTAGACTGCCAAGTCCTTCTTCCTAGTCTGTCTTAGTCTGGAATATCTACTGAAACCTGTCCACCAAGGGTGACCTTGCTGGTATTTGAAATACCAGTGGCAAAGCTTCCAGTGTCACAAAAACACACAAGCCACCACAGTAGGACAACTTGACAGATGCCTGCTGGATGTAATATATATATAACACCCAAATGCTATCATCTTGGGCCTTAAAAATTCTTTAAAAATGTATATTTTAGTAAAATATATAAATAAATGCAACTGTAGATGAGCATAAGCATTGCTAGATGTTAGACAAAGGAGATTTTGGTGTGTGAGGAGATGTTAATTGACTAAATCTACCTATCTTTATTTTCACCTGCAGCTGTCCAACTGAAAAGTGTACTTTCTTCATAGTACTTTTCACAAATGAAATTATATAATCATTTATGTTATTGCTTGTTTAGAAACTTTCTTCTGCATTATGTTATATGACCCGTAGGGCAGGGACATGTCTTGTTCACCTTTTATCTCTAGCACTTATCATGCTTTCTGGCCAGAACAAAACAAAACAAAACCCATTGCCATGGAGTCAATTCCAACTCATAGCAACCCTATAGGACAGAGTAGAGCTGCCCCAAGTTTTGCCTTGGTTTCCAAGGAGGGGCTGGTGGATTCAAACTGTCCACCTTTTGGTTCACAGTTATAGCTCTTAACAACTGAGCCACCAGAGCTCCAATCTGGCATATACTAATTTCTTTTTTTTTTCCCCCCGATAAAACGTTTTTATTTTATCTTATTTTATTATTGTAGTTTTGATGACGGTTTACAGAACAAACTAGCTTCTCATTAAACAGTGAGTACACATATTGTTTTATAACATTGGTTAAAAACCCCAAGATATATCAACATTCTCCCTTCTCGACCTTGTGTTCCCCATTACCAGCTTTCCATTCCCCTCCTGCCTTCTAGTCCTTGCCCCTGGGCTGGTGTGCCACTTTAGTCTCCTTTGGTTTCATGGGCCTGTCTAATCTTTGGATGAAGGGTGAACCTCAAGCGTAACTTCATTACTGAGCTAAAAAGTAGTCTGGGGGCCATACTCTCAGGGTTTCTCCAGTCTCCGTCAGTCCAGTAAGCATGGACTTTTTTTGTGAGTTAGAATTTTGTTCTGCATTTTTCTCCAGCTCTGTCCAGGACCCTCTATTGTGATCCCAGGCAAAGCAGTCAGTGATGGTAGCTGGGCACCATCTAGTTGTACTGGACTCAGTCGTGGAGGTTGTGGTAGTTGTGTTCTATTAGCTCTTCGGAATAATCTTTCCCCTGTATCTCTAGTCCTCTTCATTCTCCCTTGCTCCAGAAGGGGTGAGACCAGTGGAGTATGTTAAATGGTCGCTCACAGGCTTTTAAGACCCCAGACACTACTCACAAAAGTATAATGTAGGACATTTTCCTTTTTATTTTTATTTTTTTTAATTTTTTCCCATACAAAAATTTATACATACATTGTTATGTGACTCTAATTGCTCTCTCCATACTGTGACAGCACACTCCTCCTTTCCACCCCTGATTCCTCATGTCCATTCAACCAGCTCCTAATCTCTCTGCCTTCCCATCTCACCTTCGGACAGAAGCTGCTCGTTTAGTCTC
>NW_004443980.1:16850524-16903903 GCF_000243295.1 Trichechus manatus latirostris
TGACTGACTAAATTCACTCAGCATAATAAGTTCCAGCTTCCCCCATGTTATGTTTCACAGCTTCATCATTGTTCTTTATCATTGCGTAGCATTCCATTGTGTGGATATATCATAATTTATTTATCCATTCATCCATTGATGGGCATGTAGGTTATTTCCATCTTTTTGCTATTGTGAACAGAGCTGCAATGAACATGGGTGTGCATGCATCTATTCACGTGATGGCTCTTATTTCTCTAGGATATATTCCAAGGAGTAGGATAGTTGGATGGTATGGTACTTCTACTTCTAGCTTTTTAAGGAAGAACCAAATCAATTTCCAAAGTGGTTGTACCATTTTACATTCCCACCAACAGTGTAGAAGTGTTCCAGTCTTTCCACAACCTCTCCAGCATTTATTATTTTGTGGTTTTTGGATTAATGCTAGCCTTGTTGAGGTGAGAAGATATCTTATTGTAGTTTTGATCTGCATTTTTCTAATGGCTAATGATTGTGAGCATTTCCTTTTTTTTTTTTTTTTCTGGTTTTAACAAAGAGAAATTTATTCTCTCACAATTTAGCAGACCAGAAGTCCAAATTCAGGGTGTCATCTCCAGGGGAAGTCTTTCTCTCTCTGTCAGCTCTGAAGGAACGTCCTCGTCATCATCAGTCTTCCCCCAGACTAGGAGCTTCTCTGGGCAGGAACCTCGGATCCAAAGGACGTGCTCTGCTCCTGGAGCTTCTTTCTTGGTGGTATGAGGTCTCCAACTCTCTGCTTGCTTCTCTTTCCTTTTATCTCTTGAAAGATAAAAGGTGGTGCAGACCCCACCCCAGGGAAACTCCCTTTACATTGGATCAGGGATGTGACTTGGCTAAGGGTGGTGTTACAATCCCACCCTAACCCTCTTTAACATAGAGCAGTGTTAAATGTCACGAACCTGCCACTTCACAGCTGAAACAGTTGAAGTTAGAGTTCCAGTAAATACCCTGTTGTACTGCGGTAATGAGGGCTTATGCTGTTGAAATGGTCCCATGCAAGTCTATGCAGGGGGAAGGGCACATAAAGTCTGTGGATCCTTTATGCCTGTGCTTAGGCAAAGGAGCTGTGCCTACCCTGGGTTCCTGGCTTAGGGGAGCCAGCAGTTTACTTTTTCCACTGTTTGTTAATTTGTTCACTCTCTAAGGCAGGGAGAATGACTCTGGGCATGTGAAAGATCCTACTTCCGGCCCAGGGGACTTGGCAATTGCTGAAGTCGTTCTGGGACCCAGTGCAGAGCAGGGAGCGGGGAGGTAAATGGGAGAGAGGTATTTCCCTAAGGGAGGTATTTTTGATCCACGCAGTAAGCCGTATGCAAGTACTTATCTTTCACCGATGAGGGCTGCTTCTCACTGGTTCTAGGTGGCCAAGTAGACTCCCTGGTGCTGGGTCTCACCCGGTGCAGAAAACTTGCCTCCTGAGGACTGTTGCTTGCCTGCCTCACCGCTCACCCCGGAGCTGGTCAGGCCTGAAGGGCTCAGGCTCTCAGCGGGTCAGGTCTGGGAACTCCTCACTGCTTCCGAACCGTCTCTCCCTCCCCCACCACTCAGTCTGGTTCCTCACCTCTACCTTTGATATTCCCAGCTCCCAGATTGCCATATATAATCAAATCACTTGATTTTTGGGTCTTTGTTGTAAGAAGGTCTACTGGAAGCATCTGACTACTCCACCATCTTGGCCCCTCCTCCTAGAACATTTTCTGTATGAACTATGTAATCGCAGTCGAGCTAGCTATTCCCCAAGACCATGGTCCCCACATCCCTCAGCCCAGTAATTCAGTCTCTCAGGGAGTTTGGATATGTTTATGGAGCTTCCATGACCTTGCCTTGGACAAGTTGTGCTGGATTTCCCAGTATTGTGTACTGTCTTACCCTTTACCAAAGTTACCGTTTATCTATTGACTATTTAGTGTTTGTCCATCTCCACCCCTTCCCTCCCTTGTAAACTTCAAAGATTGTTTCTTTTTGTGTGTACACCTTTTCATGAGTTTTTATATTACTAGTCTCATACAATATTTTTCCTTTTGTGATTGACTTATTTCACTCAGAATAATGCCCTCCAGATTCATGTATGTTGTGAGATGTTTCCCAGATTCATCATTGTTCTTTATGATTGCATGGTATTCCATTGTGTGTATGTACCATAGTTTGCTTATCCGTTCATCTGTTGATGAGCATCTAGGTTTTTTCCATCTTTTTACTATTATGAACAATGCTACAATGAACATGGGTGTGTGTATGTCTATTCATGTGATGGCTCTTATTTCTCTAGGATATATTCCTAGGAATGGAATTGCTGGATCATATGGTATTTCTATTTCTAGCTTTCTAAGGAAGTGATATGTCATTTTCCAAAATGGTTGTGCCATTTTGCATTCCCATAAACAGTACATAAGAGTTCCAATCTCCCCACAGCCTCTTCAACATTTATTATTTTCTGTTTTTTGTATTTGTGCTGGTAACGCTGAGGTGAGATGGTATCTCATTGTCGTTTTGATTTGCGTTTCTCTAATGGCTAGTGATTGCAAGCATTTCCTCATGTGTCTGTTAGCCACTTGAATGTCTTCTTTGGTGAAATGTCTGTTCATTTCCTTTGCCCATTTTTTAATTGGGTAATTTGTCTTTTTGTTGTAGGGGTGTTGGATTTCCTGTAGATTTTAGAGATTAAGACTTTATCAGATTTGTCATAGCCAAAAATTTTTTCCCAGTCTGTAGGTTCTCTTTTTATTCTTTTGGTGAAGTTTTTTGATGAGCATAAGTATTTAATTTTTAGAAGATCTCGGTTATCTAGTTTACCTTCTGGAGTTTGTGTGTCATTAGTTATGGTTTGTATCCTGTTAATGCCATGTATTAGGGCCTCTAGCATTGATTATATTTTTTCTGCTATAATCTTTATAGCTTTTTGTTGAATATTTTGGCCTTTGATGTATTTTGAATTACTTTTTGTGTATGGTGTGAGGTATGGGTCCTGTTTCATTTTTTAGCTGATGGACATCCAGTTTTGCCAGACCATTTGTTAAAAAGACTGTCTTTTCCTCATTTGATGGACTTTGGTCTCTTGTCGAAGATCAGGTGACTGAAGATGAATGGATTTACATCTGGGTTCTCAATTCTGTCCCATTGGTCAAGTATCTGTCCTTGTACCAATACCAGACTATTTTGACTACTGTAGCTGTGTAACAGGTTCTGATGTCAGTGTCAGTCCTTCTACTTTATTCTTCTTCTTCAATAATGCTTTACTTATTCAGGGCTTCTTTCCTTTTCATATAAATATAATGATTATTTTTTCCACCTCTTTAAAGAATGCTGTTGGTATTTGGATTGGGATTGCATTGTATTTGTAAATTGCTTTGGGTAGAATTGTCATTTTCATTATGCTAAGTCTACCTATCCCTGAGCATGGTATGTTTTTCCATTTACGCAGATCCCTTTGGGTTTCTTGCAGTAGTGTTTTGTAGTTTTCTTCATATAGGTCTTTTACATCCCTGGTTACATTTATTCCTAATAGTTTGTTTTTTTAGGGCTATTATAAATGGTATTGTTTCCCTGATTTCCTTTTCATTGTTCTCTTTATTGGTATATAAGACTCCAACTAACTTTTGTATGTTTATCTTGTATACTGCTACTCTGCTGAATCTTTCTGTTAGTTCCAATAGTTTTCTCATGAAGTCTTTTTGGTTTTCTATGTATAGTATCATATCATTTCAAATAAGGACAGTTTTACTTCTTCATTACCAATTTGGATGCCCTGTATTTCTTTTTCTTGCCTTATTGCTCTAACTAGGACTTCCAGCACAACGTTAAATAGGAGTGGTGATAAAGGACATCCTTGTCTTGTTCCTTTTCTCAGGGGGAATGTTTTCAGCCTCTCTCCATTAAGAATGATGTTGGCTGTTGGTTTTGTATAGGTCCCCTGTATTATGTTGAGGAATTTCCCTTCTATACTTATTTTATTGAGAGTGTGTATCAGCAATTGTTGTTGGACTTTGTTGAATGCATTTTCTCATAGATCGAGATGATCATGTGATCCTTTTCTTTTCTTTTATTTATGTAGTGGATTATGTTGATTGATTTTCTAATATTGAACCATACTTGCATACCTGCTATGAATCCTACTTGGTCGTGGTGTATTTTTTTTGAGACAATGCTGAAGTCTATTGGCTAGAATTTTGTTGAGAATTTTTGGATTTATATTCATGAGAAATATTGGTCTGTAATTTTCTTTTTTTTGTGTGGCATCTTTGCCTGGTTTTGGTATCAGCGTTATGCTGGCTTCATAGAATGAATTTGGAAGTATCCCCTCCTTTTCTATGTTCTGAAATATTTTGAGTAGTACTGGTGAAAGCTATTCTCTGAGTGTTTGGTAGAATTCTCTAGTGAAGCCATCTGCACCAGGGCTTTTTTTGTGTGGAGTTTTTTTTTTTTTTTTTTACTTTTTCAGTCTCTTATTATGCGTCTGTTCAGATTTACAACATCATTTTGTGTTAGGTTGGGTAGTTAGTGTGTTTCTAAAATTTATCCATTTCCTCTAGGTTTTCAAATTTGTTGGAGTATAGTTTTTTATAATACTGTGTTATGATCTTTTTATTTCAGCTGGGTCTGTTGTACTGTCCCCCATTTCATTTCTTATTTGGGTTAATTGCATCCTCTCCTGTTTTTCTTTTGTCAGTTTGGCCAGCAGTTTGTCGATTTTGTTGATCCTTTCAAAGAACCAATTTCTGGTTTTGTTGATTCTTTCTATTGTTTTTCTATTCTCCATTTCATTTATTTCTGCTCTGATCTTTATTATTTCCTTCTTATGGTAGCTGTGGGATTCTTTTGCTGTTCTCTATTTGTTCTAGTTGTGTAGCTAATGTTTTGACTTTGTTCCTTTCCTCTTTTTTGATGTGTGCATCTATTGCTATAAATTGACCTCTGAGCACTGCCTTTGCTGTTTCCCAAAGGTTTCGGTATGATATGTTTTCATTCCTGTTTGATTCTAGGAATTTTTGATTTCATCTTTGATTTCTTCTATTACCCAGTGGTTTTTAAGCAGTGTGTCATTCAGTTTCTATGTAATCAATTGTTTTTCCTTCCTCTTCTTGTTGTTAACTTCTACTTTGATGGTGTTGTGATCAGAGAACATACTTTGCATTATCTCAATGTTTTGGATTTTTTTTGAGGGTTGCTTTGTGGCCTAAGATTTGGTCTATTCTGGAGAATGTTCCATGTGCGTTGGAAAATAATGTGTACTTTGTAGCTGTTGGGTGGATTGTTCTGTATATGTCTATGAGTTTAAGTTGGCTGATTGTGGCCTTTAGGTCTTCTGTATCTTTGTTGAGTTTCTTTCTAGATGTTCTGCCCTTTACTGAGAGTCGTGTGTTGAAGTCTGCTAGTATTCTTGTGGAACTGTCTATTTCTCTTTTCAGTGCTGTTAGAGTTTGTTTGATGTATTTTGGAGCCCTGTCATTGGGTACGTAGATATTTATTATGGTTATGTCTTCATGGTGGATCATCTCTTTAATCATTATATAATGCCCTTCTTTGTCTTTTATGGTGGATTTTGTTTTAAAGTCTATTTTATCTGAGATTAGTATTACTAGTCCTGCTCTTTTTTGGTAGCTGTTTGCTTGATATATTTTTTCCATCATTTGATTTTTAATAAATTTATATCTTTGTTTCTAAATTGTGTTTCTTGTAGACAACATATTGATGGATCCTTTTTTTTTTTTTTATCAATTATTCCACTCTCTGTCTCTTTATGGGTGCATTTAGGCCATTTATGTTCGGTGTAACTATTGATAGGTGTGAATTTATTCCTGTTATTTTGTAGTGCTTTTTTTGTGGTGCTGACGTTTTCTTTGTTCCTCTTACTATCCTGTACTAAATTCCTTTTGTTTGTGGATTTTTTTTTTTTCATTTATTTTGTTTTTGTAAATTTTGTTTTTACTGAGACTTTATGTTTTTCTTTTTTCTTGATTTTGGTGAGTAGGTGTCTTAGTTATCTAGTGCTGCTATAACAGAAATACCACAAGTGGATGGCTTTAACAAAGAGAAGTTTATTTCCTTATGGTAAAGTAGGCTAAAAGTCCAAATTCAGGGTGTCAGCTCCAGAGGAAGGCTTTCTCTCTCTGTCAGCCTTCTCATTGATGTTCCCCAGGACTAGGAGCTTCTCTGTGTGGGGACCCCAGGTCCAAAGTACACACTTTGCTCCTGGCACTGCTTTCTTGGTGGTATGAGGTCCCACTTCTCTGTTTGCTTCCCTTTCGTTTTGTCTCTTGTAAGGTAAAAGGTGGTACAGGCCACACCCTAGGGAACCTCCCTTTACTTTGGATCAGGGTTGTGACCTGGGTAAGGGTGATGTTACAATCCCCCCCTAATCTTCTTTAACATAAAATTATAACCACAAAATGGAGGCCAACCACGCAATTCTGGGAATCATGGCCCAGCCAAATTGATACACATATTTTTTGGGGGACATAATTCAAACCATGACAATAGGTTTGTTAACTTTCTTTGTGGTTATCTTGAAATTTACCCTTATCTTCCTAGGTTTGAACTAGTTTTTTATTATTTGATATCGCCTTGCCTTCCTCTCCGTTAGAAAGTTCTAAACCTACGCAGTTTATTCCGTCTTTTATTGTTCTGATGTTTTTGTCATTTACAGATTAACCTCTCTTGGTCCCTGTTGTAAATATTTTAGTTTTGAATAATCCTTGAGAGTTCATTTCCTAGGTTGGTATCTGGCTGGTGTGATCTTGTGCCCCAGATTCAGGCTGTCGTCTGATGTTGTTTGTTTTCAAACCAAACCAAAGGACTCCCTTTAATAATTCTGGTAAATTTGGTTTGGTTTTTACATAGTGCCTTAACTTCTGTTTATCTGGAAATGTCCTAATTTCACCATCATATTTGAATGAGAGTTTTGTAGGATATATTATTCTTGGTTGGCAATTTTTTTCTTTCAAGGTTTTATATATGTCATGCCATTGCCTTCTTGCTTGCATGGTTTCTGCCGAGTAATCAGAGCTTAATGTTATTGTTTCCCTTCTGTATGTGACTTTCCATTTTTCTCGAGATGCTCTCAGGATTCTTTCTTTGTCTTTGGTTTTAGCAAGTGTAATTATGATATGCCTCGGTGATTTCCTTTTGGGGTCTATCCTATATGTAGTTCGTTGAGCTTCTTGGATGGTCAGCTATTCATCTTTCATGATATTAGGGAAGTTTTCTGTCAGCAATTCTTCTATGACCCTCTCTGTATTCTCCGTTTTCTCCTCGTTTTCTGGAACTCTGATCACTCACAAATTTTTGCTCTTGATTGTATCCCACATCGCTCTCAGGGTTTGTTCATTTTTCTTCATTGTTTTTTACTGATTTTTTCTCAAACAAATTGTTATCCAAGTATTTGTCTTCAATTTTACTGATCCTGTCTTCCATCATTTCAAACCTGCCTTTCAAATTTTCTATGACACTGTCCATTTCTGAAATCTTGTTGTTTATCTTTTGGATTTCTAATTGTTGTTTTTGTATGATTTCTAGTTGTGAATTTGACATTTTGTTACTGTATTGTTTTCTTGAATTTTTCCTTTGTTTTGTTTGCCTTTTCCATGAATTTGTTTATTTTTCCTCATTTTTGTCTTTTTGCTTCAACTCTTGGATAACTCTGAATATTAAAGATTTTAATTCCCTATCAGGTAGTTCCAGTTCCTTTGTTTCTACTGGAAAGTCATCTGGTGTATTATTTTGGATTGCTACTCTTTATTTGGATGCTGAACAGTTTTTTTTTTAATATGTTTTGATATTGTTTTCTGTATTCTGGACATCCAGTAGTTATTTTCTTGGTTGATTGATTGTTGATTTGTTTGTTTCATACTGATTTTTTGTTTTATTTGCTTATGTCTGAGAGGGCAGGCTTTGTGTTCTTTGTTGTTTGCTCATCTATATTCACGATACTTTTCACCTCTTTGTCCAATGGGTAGGGCCAGTCACTCAGCTATGTTGCAGTAGGGCAGGTCCAGTGGTGCTCTGTCTCCTGAAGGGATCTCCATGAAGTTGCTTTCCTGTACTCCCTGTCCACTGATCTCTGACAGGAGTCCAAGATGATGAATCCATGCTGCATTGGCTGATAAGGGACCTCACTCTGTATATCTCCTTGCTCTCTATTCTTTGTCAGTTTCTTTTTCCATTCGGTGTTTGGTTGAGTTCTTTATCTCTTATTTGATGCTTAGGGCTCCAGGATTGACATTTGTCTCTGTTTTACTTAGTTTTTCGGGTCTTTGCTGTGGAAGAACAGCATGATGCTTCTGTCTATAGCACCATGTTGGCTTAGCCTCCCATATAGTAGGTTCTTCATAAATATTTACTGAATAAATGAATGAATAATTACATGTATTAATATAAGGAACAGATTCCATGCTTCATCTTAGAATAAAATTCCAACTTCTTAATACAATCCAGTGGTTCTCAACTGAGAGTAATTTTGCCCTCTAAGGAATATTTGGCAATATCTGGAGAAATTTTTGTTGCCACCACTATTGACAGGAGGAACTCCTGGCTTCTAGAGGTCAGGGATTCTACTAAACCTCCTTCAATGCACGGTACCACCACCCACGTCAAAGACATCAGGCCCAAAATGTCAATAGTGTCAAAGCTGAGAAACCCATAATGCCCTGATTCATCAAGCTGCTGCCTGTATCTTCAACCATACCCCTGTCTACTTTCCCTTTCACTTACAACTCTGAGGCCATCCTAAACTTTTGCTAGATCCTATTTTACCATAAGCTTTTTGGACGTTTGCACATGGTGTTTCCTCTCTTTGGAATTTTTTTTTTCCTTCTCATTCTTTACTCATTTTGCAGAATTCATTTTAATCCTCCACCAACCACTCTGTTAGTTTTGTCCTAAACTCTTGTGTTTATTTCCTACACAATAGTACTAAAATATGTAATCATATGTATATATGTGTATATATATGTGTGCGTGTGTGTGTATATATATATACAAATATATGTATTTATGTTATTTTCTATTAGACTCTATATTCATGAGGGTAGAACATTTGCTTAGCATAATGGTAGCACCTGATAAATGGTCAAAAATTGAAGTAATTTAAAAAATTCAGTGTTGTTGGAATGTAGGGATTTGTATGTGGGAAGAGTTGTACATGGGGAAGTCAGATAGTTGGACGAGCCCCTGTAGGCTATGGGATATCATTAAGAATTTATTCTAAGTGAAATAGAAAGCCATTGGATTATTTTCAAAAGGAAGTAACCAGATTTTACTTTATTTTATTTTTTCAAACGATCACTCGGGCTACTATGGAGAGATTGAATTAGAATGGGATATACTTAGAAGGAGGGTAACCAGACAAGAAGCTATGAGAATGGTCTGTATGGGAGATTATGATGCTGTGATTGTTAGTGCTAAAAGAGGAAATGGCAACAAGTGGATGAATTTTATATATATTTGGAGGTAAAAGCAATGACATGCTGCTGTATTGGGTATGGAAAATGAAAGAAATGGAATCATCAGAGACAACTCCTTAGTTTCTCTTGAGCAATTGGTAGGGATTGACTCCATTTCCTGAATTAGAGAAGACTAAAATAGGAAAAAGTTTTAAGGAAGAATGAACAGTATCGTCTGAAGCATATTATATTTGAGGTGCATTTACTACAGTGTAAGACACTATGAGTAGGCTATTGGATGTATAAGTCTACAGTTCAGAAGAGAAATATCATTTGGATATATGAATTTGGAGTTTAGCGCACATAGACGCTGTTTAAAACTTGAGGCTTCATTAGATTCTTTACACAATGAATGAAGCTCAAAAAAAGCTTATATACCAGGATCAAGACATATGACATAATAATGTTTAGAAGCAGAGCAGAATAAGTAGGTAAGAGAGACTGATAAGAGCAACTAGTGAAGAGAACAGGAATTTATGAGAATACACACAGCAGAGGGTTTCAGGAAGGAGAGCAGCCAGTAAGATTGAATAAACTCTGAGGTGAAGTCAGATAAGTACAAAGCAGGAGCATTTGGAAATGGTAACACTGGTGTGATACAGTGTTTATGGAATTTTGCTAAAGGATGGGGTGAAAGCCAAATTTAAGTGGTTTAATTTTTGAATGGTAAGTCTGCTTATGAAAAGTCACAGCCATTAAAATCCTATGAAGTGCGGTTGTACTCTGCAACACATGGGGTTGTCTTGAGTCAGAAATGACCCCATGAAAATTGGTTTGTTTTCAGGTAATTCAGTGGAAATAGGGTTTATGGAGAAATCTTTAGAGAATGTTTTGAAGGCTACTAACAATGTGGTCAGTATATATATAGAGATAAAGTCCAGGGAAGGTATTAATTAGAGGAGTATGTTTAAAAGCTGATGGAATTATATGATGGAGTGGGAGAAATTTAAGATGCAAGAGAAAAAGGAAATAACAAAATACTTTGCTTATAAATTTACTGTCTCTCAACTCCAAACCCATTCTTCTATATTCTTCTTTGTGATGCCAGGTCAGGGCTCATATGTATCTCCTGTAAACTACATCTCCTCTTCCAGAAATGGCCTGGTGGTTTCCAGTTAGTATCTACCAACAGGTGGCAGTAGAGGGAGTCTGGAAGTTAGATGGAAGAAGAGACTTCCTTCTT
This sequence comes from Trichechus manatus latirostris, assembly GCF_000243295.1. Taxonomy (NCBI): domain Eukaryota; kingdom Metazoa; phylum Chordata; class Mammalia; order Sirenia; family Trichechidae; genus Trichechus; species Trichechus manatus. Next base: position 16,861,163 of record NW_004443980.1, read on the forward strand.
CCTGTTTCCTGCCTATTTCTATCAGTGTTGCCCTGACATCCCATGGTTCCAGTTTCTAGCTTCTTTCCATATTCTCAGAACCAGTCTCACTGCACACCTCACAGCCGAAAGCTTACTTGGAGATCAGTAACAGAAAGTGTCCTCACCTCAGAGGGCTGGTTCCCAGCTCCTTGGGGCTTTTCTTCTAGGTTCTGATAACTCCAATCCTTTTAATTTGTTCTTCAACTCTAGAGAAGCTGCTTCCTGTAATCTTTACCTGAGAGTTCCCTTCTTGCTTTTTCAATTCAACACCACTGTAACTGATTCAATCTATTAAATTCTCTCTGTTGAAATAACTAGCATAATTTTGGTTTTTGTGCAGAAAGACTGGCCTTTTTAAGGAAAGGAATCTTGTCAAAATTACAATAGAAGAAAAGAAGATGGATATAGGTTTAGGGGTATGGACTTTATATCCCTCTATACGTACTCTCCACATTGCTAGTCCTCTTCATAACATTCTATCAGCTGAAAGGGAGACAGGGAACTGAAAATAGAAGAAATATATTAAGAAGTTTGAGAAGAGAGGAGACAGTTCTGGTTGAAAGGGCATACAGAGTTCTAGTAAGTTTCCAGAAGTATTGAGTGCTATTGGGCTTGTAATCATAATTTTTAAATGGAAATAGTTAACCCATTGTGACATTTTTCTTTAGTATGTTCTGCCAGTCCCTGGTATGTTAGTGACAAGCCAGGCATTCCACCAAGTGTGTTATATCCACTTAATTCTTTCAACAAATCTATGAAGTAGCCACTGTTATTAGATCCATTTTATGCATTTAGAAATTGAGTCACAAAGACATGTAACACAGCTAGTAAGTGGTGGAGCCAGGTTATGAGTTCAGATGGTAATCTTCAGAGGCAACACTTAACTTCTACTCTATAGCACATTTCAGTACCCATCACATTTTCCTGGAAGGGCAGAAACATGGAGCTGGAAGCTTGTGTGGAGATCACCAGGAAATCAGACTAAGGGAGATGGGATGAATCACATATTTAATCATCTCTGAGCACCTTGGCTTTTCTGCCTAGACAGTAAGTGGCATTGCCATTTTCCTCCAATATTCTCTTTTCTAGGATTCCTTAGCTAACTCATACCCCTGCTGAAGAAACATCTTCTTTAAATATTTTGATAAATTTGAACACATTACGGTTTAGTGGGAGCCAGTCTCATTGTAATTTCTAGATTTAGATTTTAAATATTAACGTTCAAAAGTCAGTCTAGTTCCCCCTATTCCAAATGTTGGATATCCCATTACCAAAACATTAAACTGCTTGTTATTAACACCTTCATCTTTTCAGGCGTGAATCTAGTTCTACTTCTTTCAAAAAATATCCTCTCGTTATCCCAGCCCATTCAAAATCACTTCTTTTCTTAACAGTTTTGTCTTTGGTGTTAGTTTCATATATTTATCATATAGTTTGATCCTGCAAAAAGAGTCCCCTGAATATAGGGAAATATTTTCATAACTCTGTGATATATCCTAAGTCACATAGCATAATGAACAGGATTTTGTAGAGTAAATAAATTCAGTAACTGATTGAAAAGTCTATTCTCAAAGGTTTTTTTTTTTTTTTATACTACTACCATATATATTTTGATTTTCAATATTTTGATTTTTAGTATAAAATTTTAAGTGATTAGTTACTAGTTTTATATATTTGTGCCTCCTTATATTGGGATATAATAGTCATGGAATAATCACTCAGACATTATGCCTGATTATTACATAAATTTTGATAACCTCATATATTAGAACCAGAAGTCAACACATTTAATTTTCATTTCTGATCCATAGGGAAGAAGAAGTCAGTTTAACAATTCTTAGGAAACATTATTTGTCACTTAGGGGAAAAAAATGATCAGTTTAGCATGGATGGAATATGCTGTTTTAAATTCTGTAATTCTATCGGGAAATAGTGAAAGCAAACATATGATTTATATTGAAATCACATTAGGTTTAGGCAGTGTTGGTTTTTACATCTTCTCCAAGCTGGAGCATAGCCTCTACATATTTATATTATCAAAACTCTTCAGTGCTGCTTTTGTCAGGGACTGATCTGTTACTTTGAAATTCATCTAGAACTTGTGTATCCAATCTTTTTTTCTATCCCCAATCCAGTTGCTTCTGTGTTTCAATGTGACATTTTCCTATCCAAATAGATCAGTTGTTTATAAAGGAAAAATGACCTGTGTCTGATGCTTCTGGTAAAGTTAATAAATATTTCATTGCCATGTATCCTCTGTATCTTTAAAATCCAGTCATCCCTTTAATTTCTGAGTGGTGAGGGAAATAATTACAGTGGCTCTTCATCTTATTAGCATTTTATGTGTACCTGCTTTCTAATAGGAAATATATTTGTAAAAATCCCAGCATCACAATTTTTGAAGTGAAACTATCCATAACAGCATTTTCTTAAACAGAATTTACAAATGTGTTATAAATATTTATACTTCTCAGTAAGCATTCTGAGTCTGTGTATATGTGCGAAAAACTCTGTATATATATAATATATACACACATGCAAGCCATACATATACAGATCACTGATCAGCTAATTTATATGATTTAAATCCAAACTCCAGCTATTTCAACAAACTGCCCAGAAAAGAGAGGCTATAAGCCATGCATTTTCATTTCTGTTGTTGTTATCCCGGGACTGAATAGAAACAGCAAGTCTTCTTGCCCTACACTTTTCTGTTTTGCCCTCTACTTCCTTTCCCTTGTCCCTTTGTTAATTAATAGGCAAAGTTACTGAGTCTACAGGGCTTGTAGCTATTCAGGGAGTTTCACATACTCGTTTAGGTAAAAGCTTTCAGAATGTTAATGCATCACCCAAGGTGAGCCTGGGAGCGTACTTTTGGCAGAAAATACTTTCAAAGAGAATAGTCTGGAAAGAATACTTAGCTCAAGCTGGGAATTTACCTCTCCAGGCAGCTCATATTCTCTCTCGTCTCTCCCTATTAAATTATTCATTTATTTTATATACTTATATTTAGTAAAATGAATAATTTTAAGTTGGCCCAATTTTTAAAAAAAAAAATTTCACCTGTATTTGGATGTTTAGACAGATACTCATTTTCCTGTCTTTTAATCCCTCCCCTCATCCGCCTAAAACAACCATCTATTGTTTAATATATTTTATTCTGTCTTTGGTACTTTCATTTGGCAAAATGTATTCCAGACAGAAGTTCCAAATGCCCTTTTCATTGAGATACCTTGGCAGATGTCTGCCTAACCTGAATATTTGCTCATGGTCTCTCCAAATGTTCCCACAATGCTGGGAAAAGCACACTAGTTTTTCTCAGCAGTGATACTAATATTTCTTTCTTTGGGCCATTTTATTAAAGACAATCACAGAGCCCATTTAGAAAGACAGCAAAAAAGATGACGGAGTATCAACTCCACGTGTGGCAAATTCAATCTGCCTCTTCGGAGTTTGTTTATCTCCTCCTCTTTCCCCAGAGAGGAAGCAGCATTTAATATGAACCTAGAAATGTTGTCACTCACTGGTTTAGAAGTTTGACTCAAAAACCGCAGATTTTTTGAGTTTTCAGGTTTTATATAAATTATGCCCCAGGCAGAAACGTACCAGGGAAAAGCACTGCAGGGCCTGCTACATGGAACTCCCAGGCTGCTGACACCTCTTTGGTTTTGCAACTCTTTTTGTAAAAGCACAGAGTTTTGCAGTTTATACCATGCCCCATCTGGTAGTAACTCTCCCCCTCTAGCTTCTTTCCCGCTGGGTTTACTGCTCAGACACGCTGGTGAAACACCATGGCACTGAAGCTCTTGCAGACGGCTGAAAACACGCAGAGCAGGACCCACCCCCTGATTCCTTTGGTTTCTGAGCTTTTGAAATAGCTTTGACTTGCAGAGTTCTCTAAGCAGAAAGTTTTAAGAAAGTCTCTACTGCATAGCTGTTAACTATTTTGCAATCCAAGTCTTACACGACCAAACTTTCACTCCAGGGACTACAGACAACCTGTTAGTTTGAGGATTTCAGGAGCAGTTGGCCTCTTCATTCCGGGCATATCCTTCAAGTTTTGGAATAAAGGAAGTGTGATTAGTGGCTCTAGTACCTACATGAATACAAGCTGTGTCTCTCTGAGGTGGGTGGGTTGGTGGTTCCCTATAGAGAGCGATAGTTTAAATCAAGCAGCGAGTATAACATTTTGAAATTGATCTAAGTATTTCTAGAATGGTTCGGTGGGGATATGGAAGGGTGATAAAAAGAAAAAGCAGAGGATTTTTGAAGATATCTGGGAAAAAAATCACTGAAACGGATTTGTAGTCTCTGAAGGCAGCTTTGACGCAGTAGCAAGGGTAATTAATATATTTGGTACAGGTAGTCTGTAATTTACAATGTATTCGAGTTACTGTGAACCACACTTACGATAATCTGCTTTTACATCTTATTGTTAGTAATATGTTCTACATACAATGTTCCACCCCCCAAAGACAAATAGGCATGGGATCTATAAAGATACTGATGATAAAAGGCAATAATAATGAAAACTAAAAAAAAAAAATGAGGTATTCAGAGCTGAATTATGACAGAGTCAGGGACTACCTGTGCTCACTTAATCACTTTGTTTTTCAGTTTATTCGTTAGAAAAGAATGGGCAATAACACCCACCTGACATGTGTGAGAGAATATTCAAGTTAAAAGAAAAAGGTACTCATTGCTATTAATAATACCTACAATGCCCATTGAGAACATTATAAGACAAAGGCAATCATGAACACACTACGTGATCCACTTTGTCGGGTCTTTGTGGACACATGACCCAAGATCTTACAATCCATGTGCTCACCATATTTTCTGTTCAGTGGAAGACCAAGGAGACTGTAAATTTGTCCACATTAAAATTGCATATCTTGCTTAGTCAGCCTTCAGAACTACATGCTAACTTTGGTACTCTCTAGAATATTGATAGTTGCCTAATTGTCCTATTTCCCATTCCAAAATTCAGTTTTAAGTTTCCTATTTTCTGATTTGTTGATTTTGGTAAGAGGCTGTCTGTACTAACCATCTCTGTAGGCAGCGGCTTGTTGCTAACTGAAGCTCTGAATATATGACCATACTTTATTGTAATTCTTCTGTAGTACCCTAGCTTTGTCTCTACCTGTGCTGCCCAGAAAAGTAACCACTAGCCACATGTGTTTATTTAAACTTAAATTGCAATTAATTAAAAGTTGCACCAGCCAACTTTCAAATGCTCAGAAGCCACTTGTGGCTAGCACTACCATCTTGGATAAACCAAAAACCAAACCTATTGCTGTTGAGTCGAATCTAACTCATAGAGTCTCTATATGACTTCCCTGTAGAGTTTCCAAGGCTGTAATCTTTATGGAAGCAGATTGTTGGTGGTTTTAGCTAGCCGCTGAGAGCTTAACCACTGCGCTACTATGGCTCCCTCCATATTGGATAAACCAAACCAAACCTGTTGCTGTCGAGTCGGTTCTGACTCATAGTGACTCTGTGGATAGCACAGATAAAAAACAGACAGAACTGGCGAGACTTGTTAATTTACCTGGGACTTTGTTTGTTTTACAGCCTAAGACAAAGCAAATTGTTAAAATCAGATAGTATGCGTATGTTGTAAGTACTAGACATAGTAATGAAACAAGTGTAGCAATGTTGGTGCTGTTAGGTACCATCAGGTGGACTCTGACTCATAGCACCCCCATGTGACAGAGTAGAACTGCCTCATAGGGTTTTCTCAGCTCTAATCTCTTTGGAAACAGATCATCAGGTCTTTCTACTGTGCAGCCCTGGGTGGGTTTGAACCACCAACCTTATGGTTAGTAGCCAAGTGCTTAACCTTTTGTGCCACCAAAGATCCTTATATGTATATGTAAATACATCTAAAAGATATGTAAAACAGCCTACTTTACATTATCTTCCAAAGTGATAGTCTTTAATTTAAAAAAGATATAAAAACATCAGTCACACTCAACCCATGCACAAATATAATTTTATTCTATGAGGAGCTCAAAAGGAATAACTTAAGTTTTTGTGCTTATTTCTGTCTTTTTATTACGTGGAATATAAGATGCTGCTTCTTTAGATGGTGTGTAAATATAAATGTCTGTGTCCATCCATCCATCTACCTATCCATCCATCTACCTATCCATCCATCCATCTATTCATCCATTTATTCATCTATCTATACCTTCTCTAGGAAGAATTTTATTTATTTGGAAGGAATGGATTATGTTGAATTTCTTCTACTTGTAATTGTTTCTTGTGTATATTCTCCTATTTGCCAACCTTCTTGGTGCCAGTTGTGAATTCCCTTTTTTTTAATCATAGTTCATTAAAAAAATATTTTTGTTTCTATTTCTCTTTAGAAATTCTATATCCTCTAATTCATTAATTTAGCAAATATATTAGCAGAATTATGTGCAAGGCACTGTACTAGTCACTAGAGCCCTTCTCAAGTGCTTCTTCCTTTCCTCAAGTGGGAAGTGTCAGCTTGCAATTAGACATTTTGTTTTTATGTTATTGATTGATATTTTTTCTTTCTTTCCATGATTTCAAGCCATTTTGTTCCTTGATTTTAATTGGACACTATAGCACATTTTTGATATTCCTAAAAATTGTGTAATAATACATTGTCTCAAAATAACTGAACCTGCTATTCCGCTATAAGCTTTGTTACTGTAAGCTCTCCACTACTAATCAGCAAATTTATAATAGTATAATATTTAAATGTAGTATTTTACATGACTTTCACAGATATATAGTAAGGGACCTTTGTGTGATTTCACATCACTTTCTTCTCTCTCAGAAAATATCATTACTAGCTTTACCTAAACATGATATTTTAAATGAAAAACAAAGAGGATAAAATATAGAACATCAATGATAAGGATAATGCTGAAGAGACAGAAAAAAAATTTGTTGTTGCTGTTAGCTGCCATTGAATTGATTCTAAATTATGTTTAGTAGTAGAGAAAAAGAGTTAAAAAAAAGTTTTCTAACTTGTCATTAGAATAAACATTTTGCTGTATCTAAAAAAAAAACAAAAATATTGGCACTTTTTTTTCTTCTAATTTTGATTTATCTATTGCTGCAGAATAAACCAACCCAAAACTGAGAGCTTTGGAAGAACAAACAAACACTTCATTACTTCTCCAGATTTTATGGGTCAGGGATACAGGCAGGAGTTAGCTAGGAGATTATCTTACTCCACAGTGCGCCAGCCAGGGCCCCTTAACGGTATTCAGCCCATGGAGGGTCCAAGATGGCTTCACTAACATATGAAACACCTTGCCAGGGATGGCTTGAAGGCTGGGCTCAGCTGAGATTATAAATTGTAGATCTTAGTTATGGTCCTTCCGGGACTGTGGTTTCACAGTAGTTTAGCGTCTTTTTTGCCTGGAATCTCAGGATTCCTAGAGAGAGCATTCCACGAGACTTAGGCAGAAGCTGTAAAGCTTCTTATAACTTAGCTTCAAAAGTCCAACAACACCACTTCTTCATATTCTGTTAGTCAAGCAAGTCACAAATTCTAACCTAGATTTAAGATGAGAGGGATTAGACTCCACCTCTCGATGAGAGGCATGTCAAAGCATCTGGGGCCCTGTTTAATCCACCACATTCATCTTTTGCTGTGTGTAATATATGCTAAATTACATAGTGGGTTAATTCGCAGCAAGAGTTGACAGCGTTGAAGAGCTTATAATTGTAGAGATGATGCAACATATAATAAAGCCAAATACAAAGACTAAAGGTGTAAAAATCACCTAAGTGCTTATAATTAACATCACTAAAAATTGGCTTGTGGCACAATGCAGGCAATTTTTTGTGATGTTCACATAGATTAAATCAGCTAGAAATACATTTCCTTGAACTGGATGGGATGAAAATACTAGAGTATATACCTCAGAAAAGAAAGTTGCTTGTAGCTTATGTTTACCATACTTTGAATTTCTCAGCTCTGCTACTGATCTAATTTGCATACCCTATGCATCTATGCCAAGTTCCAAATCAGTGAGCAGAACGGTCATTTTTAGGAATATGACTTCTTTTTAGAGAAGAGAAGCAAGAAGGATATACACTGAAGAGTTCTTGTAAGTTAATAAACGTTGACCTCAAGGCAAGTTTCCCCAGGATGCCCAAATTGAATTCTTTTAGCCTCATCTCTTTAATGAAGTTACTGAAGGGTGCACATCTTGGGTTCTTTCTACAGATGCCATGGTTCCTCTTCATAAAATTTTCACATCTCTACTATCGGTTACAATGATACCTAGTGCAAAAATTAAACCCAACTGACAGGAACCAAAATGAGATGGGTCCTCTTTGCTCTGTTCTTGTAGAACATTTGTTAGACATTTCCATAAGGTTAAAAAGCATCAGAAAATGAAACAGAGATGGTCCATCCTGTTCTGATAATGATCATAGAATGGTTATGATTGCATTTAAATTTACATAAACATGAATGTATTAAGCAAGTAGACAAGAATTTTACAGCTGGAGGAAAATGGAATAAAGCTAGAATACTCTTAATTATCTAAATCGTGATTGATATCTGTTATTATGAAGTACCTACAACAGTATAATTTTGTCTAAGCCTCTAAATACTCAACCGAAGAGTGAGACTACGTATATTCCTACAACCCCCAGTGGAGGTATCAAGATTACATATGCTTTCACTAATTTAAAGGGGGACTTTCACACTGGGATGCATTAAAGAGAGAACATTTAAATAAAAAGCAATTTGCTGTGCCTATAATTGAATTCCCCTTGTTATTATTGCTAATTATTGACAACGTTTGTGATTGACTAAGATGCTTTTGCATTCAGAGACAAAATTATTTTTCTGCTAGATCTTAGAAGACAGTGGCTGTCTTTTGGATATCACAGTCAGTTACCATGGAAATGATTGTGATTTGAGAAAAGTATCAGCAACATGCAAAAATTGCTCTGTATAGAGAATTGCCTTCCCTTCACTGCTCTGGGCATTGTACAGTCTTGCATAGTAAGTACATGATAATGACTTCTCACATTTATATAATGTGCCTTTGTTTTACAAAGTACTACACAATAGATATATGCAACTGTGAAGGAAGGAGTGGAAAATTAAATTGAAGGCAATGATATGGAATGCTTCTGTATTTTAGGACAAATTTATTATAATTAAATTAGAATATAAATTATGCTTTTAAACTTCTCAGCATAAAGGAGATATTTGCAAATAGTAGTAATCATAATAAAAAATAATCAGTTTTTTATATCAAAACAAATTTCTTATTCCTGGCTCTATTACCCAAGTAGCCAGTATTTATCTACCTCTTTTGTCATTTCTTATATTTTGACATGAGTACATAGACTCTTAGTTCATTTGTTTAGCAGGATAAAAAGCTTTTCTACTCAGACAAGAGACTTCCCTACTTTCCATACTTCAGCCAATTTGGGGTAGATTCTTGTGGAAATCTACCCCCATAGAGAATTTGACCTAAGATTGCCTGGTTCAGAGGACTGATGCATACACATGTGGCTTGGAAAAGGAGGAAATGGAGAAAATACCTGAAATATCTTAGAACCAGCAAGAGAGACTGAGATTAGATAAACACTCAGGCTTTGGTTTCTGACTTTCTGGTTTCTTGTTTTAATTCCTGGAGGGCAGGACTATTTCCCCCTTTTGCTTCACTTTCTTCCTTTTCAAATGAGCTCTGTTAAGTGGATTTTTTTTTAACATTGCAGATATAAAAGCTTTAACTTAAACAAATAGATATGTGTAGTGTCAGCAAACAACATATAGACAAAGCAAATGCAGAACTGGATGTGAAATGATGCCTGGGGCCAATGAGGATGACTCCGCCTGTGATCTGCATCTAAGTGTCTGTGGAGTGCAGTAGTGAGAGAGTTGATCATTCTAGCCTGTGGCTCTTAGAACTCAAAGGGCACACCTGACTGGGGACTCAACTTCCCTGTTTCCAGGATGGAATCAACTACAGACAAGGACAATATTTATATATAAACTCCTCAGGGAAGCCTTTCTATCATTATGGTCAGCCTCTGTGCCTAATTTAAATTTGCTGACATACCAAGTTTCTTCTGTTAGAAATTCTGCTTCTTTGGCAAAACTTGAAATTCAGATAATTGGAACGTCAGTATTTGGAGGAAAGGAAGATTTGAAGAATTGTATGGTATATTCCAATGTACTGGCCATCCTATCAATAATTCTTAGTGAAGAGATAGGGTGATTGCTTCTGTTATGAGGTAGGACTAGGGCTGCTGTGCAGTTCAGGCCTGTTTTCTCCAGTGAAGTTTGGGAAAGACAATATCTAATTGCAGGGCTGTATTATATGATTCCAAGAATTACATCCATTACTGTGTGACCCTTTACAGGAACCCCATGAATTTGTCCCAGCCTTTGGAAAACATATAATCCTCAAAACCTAGACTATGGAGGAACTTACATTAATACCGTAGGAGTGATGTGGTTACAGGAACCCAATTCAGAGAGTAATCATAAAAACTTGATTAAGCAGAGAAGCTATTTGAAGCCTGGAAAGTGTCAAACAGAAGACAAAAGCCAGAGGAGTGTTTAATTAATAATACTAATTACTGTACCTGGAATAAATAAGTTTATGGCTTTCTGACTTGAGGGTAAGGGTGCTGGCCAAGCACCGTGAGTATACCTGTTGAAAACACCATAGAGAAAAGCTGCAACCTTACCAGCTAAATTTACAAAGATAACAAATCAGAACTGAGGACGCTGTTGGAAACTAAAAATAAAATCATAGCAGCCTGAAAACTGTAAAACATAGACTTAAATTCAATGCATACATTGCCCAAATCCACGACTGATAGCTAATATCTGTGAGCCAGGGAGCCTCTAAAAGACTGATTGTAAAAGCAGGCAAGAGTCAGAAAACATTCTATTACTGGAAGATAGAGCTAAACAGAGCCATATATCTCAGATTGATGATTTACTAAATGGTTATATTCCCCAACAGTGCACAATTTGAATGGCAGGAAGGTGAAACCTGATGAATAGAAGCATGAGTGTACAGAGACTGAATACAGAAGAATAGCTAGAAATTTGGAGGAGGATAGATGCTAGACGCAAGGAACCGTAGAGAAGGTGTGCCCTATGTTTGCCCAAATTCTTGGCTGACTACCAAATTTTGCAGGCTCAGAGAAGACTTTCAGCTCAAGTTAAGAAAGTATCAGTGGGAAGACATAAGAAAGGAGTAGGGATATCAGCAACTAATATAGTGGAGGAGACAAAGTTTGCAGTTTGAATCAGGTAAACTCACTATGTACTAAAATAAAAAAAAATAATAATAATAGTCCTCAGTAGAACATAAAAGAATACAGAGTTGTTACAAAAGATTATTTATAATGTTTAGTTTTCAATCAAAAGTTACAACAAATGGAAAGAAATCTATACTCAGGGAAACATGCAGTCAGTAGAAACTCAACTGGGCCTAGATGTTGGATTTAGTGGACAAAGATTTCAAAGTATCTTTTATGAATATGTTCACAGAATTAAAATAATTTATGTTCAAAAAATTGAAGGAAATCATGCAATCAATGATTGAGCAACTAAAAAATATCAATAAAGAATAGAGAATAAATAAATTTTAGATTATAGCACTGAAAAGTAAAATAGCTAAAATAAAAAAATAAATTACTAGGCAGGATCAATAGCAGATTGGATATAGTAGAAAAGAAATAAATATCCTTAAAAATTAATCAATAGAAATTACCTAACCAAAAACAAAACAGTAACCAAAAAGAAAAAAATGGATCCAAACCAAACCAATCAAACAAACAAGCAAACAAAAGAGATAAAAGAGATGGAAGAAAAATGACCAGAACCTTGGAAAGAAGACTTGTGTAATTGGAAATCTGGAAAGATATGAGATGAAAAAAGGGGGCAGAAAAAAATATTTGAAGAAACAATAGACGTCTGGTTCCTGGTCCAATGCATAAAGAGTTTGAAGTTGTCACCCCCATCCTCAAAACATAAAAAAAGAGCTGAACATAGTGAAAATCAACAACTCTTTTTAGATCCATCAGAGAACTGAGGTTACAGGGCAAACTGTTGTACCAAAAACTGGAGAGGAATTCAAGCATAACAATATACTGAGAATCACAGCTTACCAAGAGCAGAAGCCTAAAAGCAGAAGCTCTCAGTTGGAACCAGACAAGTAGGAACACTAAAATTGTAATTGAAAATTTTCTGGAGGCTAACTGTGGACTATCCTGAGAGTTAAAAGCTCTGTGGAGTAGAAGGAACATCCTTTCAAGAGGTTTACCTCCAAAAGCCCCACTAGGCTCTCATTCTAAAGACTGGAGGAAAATCCCCTGATATTTCCTGCAGAGAGGGGGGAAAAGGTAACCATTTTAAATTATGCTCAAAGCTCTCTGTTCTCCTTAACAATGTCTGCCCTTAAGGGAAATTTTACCAGACCCTAACTGAGGTTTTACCAAAACTTAATTGACCTGGGAGAAGGGAACTACCAAACTCCAGCTCCCTCTAGCCTTCCTGTCTCATCTAAAGTGGATGTTGGGGAGCTGAGAAGCACTTGTGATGGCCACAGCCCAGGGACAAGGCCGACCAAAAAACCTAAGACCTAGTCACAGAATGATAGAACACTTCCTCTCCCCCAGCACCTTACCACCACATCAATAACACCTAAGCCTATAGCCACTGAGTTGATTCTGACTCATATTGACCCTATAGGACAGAGTAGAATTGTCTCATAAGGTTTCCAAGGATTGGCTGATGGATTCAAACTGCTGATCTTTCGGTTAGCAGCCTGAGCTCATAACCGCTGTGCCACCAGGGCTCCTCTACAACAATAGGAATCCTGTAAAAGAACAGGGCAATACAGCTAAAAGAGCTGCAAGCTTCAGACACTATTTAAAAAGGACTCTCTAGGCAAAACCAAAGCAAATAGAGAAAACCCAAACAAAGGACATCAGAGGAAATTTTAGCCTCTGACACCACAGCTACAACAAACAGTAAGAATGGAGTACCTTGTAGTCAGATAAATTTAAAAAAGAAAAAATAAATTATGGAAAAGTCCTATCCCCTCAATTTCTTTCACTCAATACAACCCATCCAGCATTCCAAATAAAAAGAAGATAGGCTAAAAGGCAAAGCACATAGTCTGAAGAGATAAGGCAAGCATCAGAACAAGACTCAGATATGGCAGACATTTTGAAATTATCCAACCAGGGATTTAAAAGTAATAGTTAATATGGTAAGAGCTCTAATGGAAAAAGTAGAAATCAGATGGGCGATATAAACAGTCAGTTGGAAATTTTAAGAAAGAATGAAAAGGAAATGCTTGAAATCAAAAACATTGTAACAGAAATGAAGAATACTTTTGACGGGCTCATCAGGAGACTGGGCATGGCCAAGGAAACAATCAGTGAAATTGTGGATATGTAAATAGAAACTTCCCAAACTGAAAAGCCAAGACAAAAACGACTTAAAAAAACAAAAAAAGGTCACACGAATAGATATATGCACACTCGTTCATTGCAGCACTGTTCAAGATAGCAAAAAGATGGAAACAACCTAGGTGCCCATCAACAGACAAATGTATAAACCAATTATGGTATATTCACACAATGGAATAGTACACAACGATAAAAAACAATGATGAGTCCAAGAAACATCTCACTACATGGCTAAATCTGGAAGGCTTTATGCTGAGTGAAATTAGTCAGTCACAAAAGGACAAATATTTTATAAGAACACTATTAAAGAACACAAGAAAAGGTTTAAACACTGAAGAAAACATTCTTTGATGGTTATGAGGGTGGGGAGGGAGGGAGAGGAGAATTCACTAACTAGATAGTACACAAGAATTATCTTAGTGAAGGGAAGGACAACACACAACACAGGGGAAGTCAGCGCAACCGGACCAAATCTAAGAAGTTTCCTGAATACAATCAAACACTTTGAGAGAGTAGCAGGGGTAGGGGTCCGGGGACCATGCTTTCAGGGGACATCTAGGTCAGTTGGCATAACAAAGCTTATTAAGAAAATGTTCTGCATCCTACTTTGGTGAGTTGCATCTGGGGTCTTAAAACCTTGCAAGCAGCCATCTAAGATGCGTCAATTGGTTCCAACCCACCTGGAGCAAAGGAGAATGAACACCAAAGACACAAGGGAAATATTAGCCCTAGAGACAAAAGAGCCACATAAACCAGAGATTCCTTCAGCCTGAGACCAGAACTAGTTGGTGCCTGGCTACCACCAATGACCGCCCTGACAGGGAAGACAACAGAGAGTCCCTGACAGAGCAGGAGAAAAGTGGAATGCAGAACTCAAATTCTAGTAAGAAGACCAGAATTAATGGTCTGACTGAGGCTAGAGGAACCCTAGAAGACATGGCCCCTGGACTTTCTGTTAACCTAGAACTAAAACCATTCCTGAAGCTAACTCTTCAGACAAAGATTATACTGGACTATAAAACATAAAATGATACTCGTGAAGAGTGTGCCTCTTAGTTCAAGTAGATACACGAGACTAAATGGGCAGCTCCTGTCTGGAGGCGGGATGAGATGGCAGAAAGGGATAGGAGCTGGTTGAATGGATACGGGAAACCCAGGGCGGAAAGGAGGAGTGTGCTGTCACATTATAGGGATTGTAACTAGGGTCACATAACAATATGTGTTAACATTTTTGTATGATAAATTAACTCGAGCTGTAAACTTTCATCCAAAGTGTGTGCGCTTGCACACACACACGCAAAAGGAACAATAATCTAAGGACTGTAGCACAATTACAAAAGTTATAACGTACTTAAAATGGTAATACCAGAAGGAGAAGAAAGAAGAAACAGAATAAATTTTTGAAGTAATAATGGCTGAGAATTTTCCAAAATTAATGACAGACACAAAATCACAGATCCAGGAAGCTCAGAGAACACCAAGCATGATAAATACCAAAAAATCTACACTTAGGCATATCATGTTAAAACTGCACAAAATCAAAGACAAAGAAAAATCTTGATATTGAGTAGTGCTGATTATTTCTGGGAAATAACTATACACACCATGTTGTTGTGTTGTTAGGTGACAACGAGTCGCTTCTGACTCATAGCAATGCCATGCACAAAAGAAGGAAACACTGCCTGGTCCTGTGCCATCCTCACAATCGTTGTTATGCTTGAGCCCAATGTTGCAGTCACTATGTCAATACATCCTTTGGAGATCTTCCTCGTTTTCGCTGACCCTCCGCTTTACCAAGCACAATGGCCTTCACCAGGAACTGGTCCCTTCTAGTAACATGTCTAAAGTGCGTGAGACAAGTCTTGCCATACTTGTTTCCAAGGAGTCTTCTGGCTATGCTTCTTTCAAGACAGATATGTTCATTCTTCCAGCAGTCCATGGTACATTCAATATTCTTTGCCAACACCATCATTCAGTGGTATCAATTCTTCAGTCTTCCTTATTCATTGTCCAGCTTTGGCATGCATATGAGGAGATTGAAAATACCATGGCTTGGGACAGGCAAAGTGACATCTTTGCTTTTTAACACTTTAAAGACATTCTTTGCAGCACATTTGCCCAATGCAATAAGTAGTTTGATTTCTTGACTGCTGTTTCCATAGGTATTGATTGTGGATCCAAGTAAGAATGAAACCCTTGACAACTTCAAACTTTCCTCTGTTTATCATGATGTTGCTTATTGGCCCAGGTCCAGTTGTGAGTATTTTTGTTTTCTTTATGTTGAGGTGTAATCCATACTGAAGGCTGTAGCCTTTTTTTTTTTAATTGTACTTTAGATGAAAGTTTACAGAACAAATAGTTTCTCATTAAACAGTTAGTACACATATAGTTTTATGACAATGGTTAACAACCCCACGACATGTCAACATTGTCCCTTCTCGACACTGGCCTCCCTATTACCAGCTTTCCTGTCCCCTCCTGCCTTCTAGTCCTTCTCCTTGGACTGTTGTGCTCCATTTTGTTTTATGGTGCTGTTTAATCTTTGTCTGAAGGGTGACCCTCAGGAGTGACTTCATTACTGAGCTAAAAGGGTGTCTGGGGACCATACTCTCAGGGTTTCTTCAGTTTCTGTGAAGGCTGTAGTCTTTGATCTTCATCAGTAAGTGCTTCAAGTCCTCTTCATTTTCAATAAGCAAGGTTGTGTCATCTGCATATCACAGGTTGTTAATGAGTCTTCCTCCAATCCTGATGCTTCATTCTTCTTCATATAGTCCAGTTTCTCAGATTATTTGCTCATCATACAGACTGAATAAGTGTGGTGAAAGGATACAACTGTACACACACATTTCCTGACTTTAAACCACACAGTATCCCCTTGTTCGGGTGGTCTATGTACAGGATCCCCATGAGCACAATGAAGTATTCTGGAATTCCCATTCTTCACAATGTTATCTATAATCTGTTATGATCACACAGTCAAATGCCTTTGCGTAGTCAATAAAACACAAATAAACATCTTTCTGGTATTCTCTGCTTTCAGTCAAGAACCATCTGACATCAACAATGATATCCCTCACTGCACATCCTCTTCTGAATCCAGCTTGAATTTTTGGCAATTCCATGTCAATTTACTGCTACAGCCACTTTTGAATGGTCTTCAGTAAAACTTTACTTGGGTGTGGTATTAATGATATTGTTCGATAATTTCTGCATTCTGATGGATCACCTTTCTCTGGAATGGGTACAAATATGGGTCTCTTCCAGTTGTTTGGCCAGGAAGCTGTCTTACAAATTTCTTGGCATAGATAAGTGAGCAACTCCAGGGCTGCATCCATTTGTTGAAACATCTCAGTTGGTATTATGTCAATTCCTGGAGACTTGTTTTTCACCAGTGCCTTCAGCGCAGCTTGGACTTCTTTCAGTATCATCAGTTCTTGATCATATACTACCTCCTGAAATGGCAGAACATCAACCAATTCTTTTTAGTACAGTGTCTCTGTGTATTCCTTCCATCTTCTTCTGATGCTTCCTGTGTCATTCAATATTCTTCAGTATTGCAATTTGAGGCTTGAATTTTTTTTTTCAGGTTTTTCAGCTTGAGAAATCCAAGTGTGTTCTTCCGTTTTGGTTTTCTAACTTCAGGTCTTTGCACATTTCATTATAATTCTTTACTTTGTCTTCTCAAGCTGCCTTTTGAAATTTTCTATTTAGCTCTTTTACTTCATCATTTCTTCCTTTTGCTTTAGCTACTCTATGTTTAAAAGCAAGTTTTAGAGTCTCTTCTGACATCTATTTTGTCTTTTCTTTCTTTCCTTTATTTTTAATGATTTCTTACTTTCTTCATGTACAATGCCCTTGATGTCATTCCACAACTTGTCTAGTCTTTGGTCATAGTGTTCATTGAGTTAAATCTATTCTTGATATGGTCTCTAAATTCAGGCGGGATATACTCAAATTCGTGCTTTGGCACTCGTGAACTTGTTCTAATTTTTTTCAGCTTCATCTTCAACTTGAATATGAGCAATTAATGGCCTGTTCTGCAGTCAGCCCCTGCCCTTGTTCTGACTGATGATATTGAGCTTCTCCATTGTCTCTTTCCACACCATACATAGTTTAAAATATAATAAAACAACTACACAAATTTGATAGGTTATACTCTAGAAAAAAATAGTCATTTCTGGAAAAAAAAAAAAAATTCTGGGATTGGAAGGAAATCAAATGTCCAGTAATCAGCCAAGAGAGTGTCACTCCATCCCAACACCATCCTCACTCTCCAAATTAATTCCAGTATCAATCACTTTTATAGGTAAATTGTAATACATTTTCAAAAAAGAATTAATCCCTATCTTATATAAATTGTTCCTATAATTAGAAAAATGTTAAAGCTGACAAGAAAATTTTAAAGAGTTTAGTATAGTATTTATGTATAAGTATACAAAGACAATATAAGAAAATAAATTATCGTTATATTTCACTTGCAAACATAGATACAAAAAATCTAAATACAATATTAATATTATAATATGAGAATAATTTCCACACTGTTTTAAAAATAATACATCCTGGTGAACTAGAGACTGTCATGAATCCAAGAGTTGTTTAACATTGTGACTATCTCAAAAAATTTAAAAAAATTGACTAAATACGTTTTGAAATCTAATAATAAGGGGGAGTTACTTAACTTGTTAAAAGCTGCATACTCAAAGCCTACAGCTAAAATACTTAGTTGGGACAATTTAGTAGTTCCCAAGGAGCCCTGGTGGCGCAGTGGTTAAGAAATGGGTTGCTAACTGAAAAGTTTGTGGTTTGAACCCACTAGCCGCTCCACGGGAGAAATATGTGGAAGTCTGCTTCAGTAAAGATTTCAGTCTTAGAAACCTTATGGGGCAGTTCTGCTCTGTTCTATAGGATTGCTATGAGTAGGAATCAGCCTCGACGGCATCCAACAACAGAGAGAGAAAGAAACTCAACAGCACTCTGTGACCGTGAATCATATCCACATGTTGGTAAGAAACCTGGAAGTATTTTGTAACATGAACGATGACTATTCCTTATGACTTAGCAATCCCTCTCCTGGGCATGTGCGCATATGAATATATATATCTACATATAATTTTACTATATTTTGTAATGTATTATGTATTTGTAATTATCCCACAAGTCTTTACAAAGACAGTTATGATTATATTCATCTTGGTATTGTCTGATTTCAAGATTTGGATGTGCCCACCACTAAGGTATATACTAGTAAAATATGGAATCATATGTGTTAGTTAATAGAAAAAAAATTAAGTTACAATAAATTTGGATATGTTTAATGAAAACAGGAAGAGAATAAATTAAAAACACATAATAATAACCCTACTTGTTATTCAAAGACACATACATACATAAAATAATACCTCAAACAAATTAGATGGATTTTTATCAGGGGGAAAATGGGAAATTAGTGTCGTGTAAAATAACAGGCACACGACACAAACGGGTGCAAACATGTTCTGTAAACCGAGGAGCATGGTTACCTTTGTATTTGAGGTAAAAATAAAAGGGGAGGTGGAAACTCCAAGTATTTCAATTTTTAAATAATCATACAAATGTTAACAATAGTTCTGAGTTTCCTGAAAGATCGTTGCCATTTAAATGTTATCATTCCTAGAAAATTAACATGAACTGTATTTCATGTTAATGTGGGGATTCAAAAAAGTGGTCTCTTTAATTCCCAGAATTCTCTTCGGCAAAACAAAAGACTTTTCAATTCTATCACTGTACATGCCTTATCGGCAGTATCTCTTCTCAATACCATCTGTGTGTTTTGAATAATATAGAGACATTTGTGGGTATGGACCCAGTTTCTATCTCGCTAGTGTTTTGGTTCTTATTATTTTTATTAAATCCTAAGTGCTACCTATGGTTTAAGAAGAGGGATTTTTAAAGTAAGGCATAAATGAAGATTTCTGAGGTTAGAAAGTTTTGATCAGGTTAATCTCTGGAGACAAGAAAGCAACATCTCTGTTTTACAAGGGATATAGGAAGCAATTGGCTTTAATAGTGCAGGCTGCACATTAAGAGGCAGGAGACAATTAAGTGTTCCGTGTTATATTTATACAAAGCAATTTCTAAGGTTGCTCTTAAACTGTTTTGTGTGAGCTATTGCATATTTCAAATTTCCCTTTATTCAATTTCCTTCACTTTTAGTCGCTGAATATAACATTAATGAAAGAGAGACAAAATGTGACTGGAACTTACAAACCTATAAATAAAACCTTAATATTTGTTCTGTTTGAAGCTGCTCTCATTGGAATAGATACAGAACAACTCATCACAGAAACCTTGACCAGGAACTCCTAGATTTTTTCTGGGATAGGCAATGTTCACTTATTCTTCTTCCCTTACTTTTTCATATTATTAAAGTAAAGAATGTTATAAAAATATCTCAGATGTTTAAAAAAATAAAAATGACCCACTTCCCCCAACCCAGATAAAACTATGAGGATACATAAATCTGTTAGAAATTAAGAGCACACTGCCCTTGGCATTTTGTAAATCTGCTTTTCTTAATATTATTTAACATTTTCTTACATCTCAACAGCAGGCTAAAAGGGATTTTAAACATATCTAATTGGATGGAAATACCTCAAGTTATTTAACAATGTCCTATAGATTTATTAAAATTGTGTTGCGGATTCTTGCTGTTGTCAATTACTTGGTAATGTACATTCAAGCACATACTTTGGTTTGCATTTACTCGATATTTTTGTGCTCATTTTTTTAGCCCTTCGTCATTTTATTTTAGTTACGCATTTTGTAAACAGCATATTATTAAGATTTTGATGTTTTGCCCTAGTCTGAGAATCTGCCGTTATCATTTCATATATAACTAATTAAGGTGCCCTGGTGCCACAACGATTAAGTGCTCAGCTGTTTGAACCCACTCAGTGGCTCTATGGGAGAAAGACATGACTATCTGCTCCTAGAAAGATTATAGCCCAGAAAACCTATGGGATATTTCTACTCTGTCATATGGGGTCTCTGTGAATCAAAATCAGCTCAATGGTACCTAACAATAACACATATAACTAATTTAGGGTTATTGGGAAAATGGATACGCTTAGCTGTCTAAATTTGCTTTATGATTCCTGTCATTTCCCATCGTTTTCCTCCTTTTTATCTATTGATTTGGAAAGTAAATATCCATTTTTTCCTACTAGTGGGTGCCTTCAAAAGTTTACAAAAAAGTAACAATTTTTTTTCTAATTATAAACACCAGCATCTATTTATTTCATGTTTTCAGAGATCAACTCATTTCATATTTCTCCCAACCTTCTCTCCACAATTTATAGTTTTTATTGATTTGATTTATATTTAGACTGAGACTATTATTATGAAATTTTATTATTACTACATATTACATGTCCTAGTCCAAGATTTTCTTTTCAATTTGCGTTAATGTATAACCACAATAGCAATACTTTTAAAAATGTAACTATTATTTCAAGGGTTTCTTTGTTGACCATCCCCATGGTCTTATGTCTGCATTTCTTCATTCTTAGATTCTTCATTTTGATTAGTTGTTCAGTCTTTAAATACATTTTAAACATATATATGGGTGCTGTTCTTTCTTGTCCCTTTATATTTATGGTTATCTCACTCTAGCTCTCAAATAAAAAGACAACTTTAAAGAGAATTCTTAAGACAAATTTCACTGTACTTTTTCCTCAAAATATATTATGGTCTTTTCTTCATTGTCTTCATACATGCAGAAACATTTAAATAAAAATATTATTTAAATATCTGGTTTATTGTTTAATTTCTCCTCTTTTTTGATTTTTATTCTTTCGTTTCTATTATCCTTGAATTTCTGAATTTTATCTGGATACATAATGGTCTCTTTATTAATTTCCCCTGATACTTAGTAAACGCTTTGAATTTATCTACAGATTCAGTTATTTCTTCAGCTCTGAAAGTTTTATCCTTTTTCCTCTGTCATATTTGCTTTATGTACATTTTCTTTTCATTTTTGTTTTTCCCTCTCTTTCTAAGATTCCAATTTATCATTCTTCGTATTTCGGAAACCCTAGATCTGTACATCTATCTCCTCTCAGGTCCTGGTGAATTTCTTGAGGATATTACCTGAGCACCATTTCAGTTCTGCAGTCCTCATGTATTTCTCACCATCTATAATGCAGTTTAATTCAGAACCATGATTTTCACGTTTAAAATCTCTTTCTTGATTTTAGACCAATCCTTCTCTATGACTGTGCAAAACTTTTGCAAATTCAAAGCAGATATTTTTTGGAACCTTCTGCAATACATCTATTTCAGAGAGAGATCTTTGTTTCTTCAGGGTGGCCCCTTCTTCTACCCTATGTTTTCACAGGTCTGATGATTTTCTGTTTGCTTATTTGGGAAGAAACCTACCTGTGCTCACTTAATTGTTAGTGTGACTAGTGGCTTGCTCTTGGAAGAATCCCAATAGCCATTTTCTTCCTCTTGCAATCATTCATTCCAGAAAGACTCCAGGGCTCTGAAGGCTTTCAGGTGCTTATAGCCCCAGTAAAAATGAATTCCGACAATGAAGGCATTTTGGTACCCATCTGATTTGAAGGAAAGCCTGCTCAAATGGTAGTTTGTCGCTTTAAGAAAAAGCCCCACCCTGTGACCTTTTTAGGTCTTAGGGTGGCTCATGCCATTTGCTCTAGACTGTGAACCTGTGAGTCGGTATCGACTCGAGGGCAAGGGGTCTGGTTTTTTTGTGGTTAGTGAACCTAAAGGATGGTGGTTTCAAGCCCACCCAGCAGTGCCATGAAAGAAAGGTCTGGGAATCTGCTTCTGTAAAGATTACAGCCAATAAAAGCTTATGGAGTTCAATTTTACTCTTGTAACACATGGGGTTGCCATGAGTTGGAATCTCTTTGAAGGCAATAGGTTTGGTTTTTTGTTTTTTATGGCTTTTTTGCTCATTTTATGGAAGCGCCAAAATAGGAAGGCTTGACACCATACAGACATCACTCCATGACATACCTTCTCCCTTTCATGTTGTCTATGAGATTTTATCAAGGTTTCCTCTGCTTGCTTTCAAGCTCTCTAATGAGACAAGTTGGCTTTTCTATCCACTCTTCAGTTGCATCTATTCCAATCTGGTAGAAATGCTTTGAGGTATATGAAATGTGGGTAGTAGATATTCTTCTAAGTTTTCAGCACTGATACATATTCTCTCCCATTTTTGCATTTCATTAACCACAACTATCAGGCTCTGGGGAGAGTATGTATTGCGGGGAGAAAGGGTTGCTTGCTTATGGTCACATGACCAATTTATGAACAAGTCGGCCATCAATTAGAAACCTGACAAATAAGAGCAAAACTCCTTGTTATTGGATATTAAGCAGGTGTGACAAAAAATAAAATTAGGAAGTTGCAAAATTGGTAGCTTAATAATGTACTTAAGAAAGGCACTTAAAAAATACAGTTCTCTTTCTTTTGATGATGATGAACTCATGTATTTTATGAGCAAGGGTTGTCTTGGAAGAAGCCCTGATGGCACAGTGGTTAAGCCCTTGGCTGCTAACCAAAAGGTTGGTGGTTCATATGCACAAGGAGCTCCATGGGAGAAAGACCTGGAGATCTGCTTTCATAAAGATTACAGCCTTAGAAACCCTATGGGGCAGTTCTACTCTGTCTTACAGGGTCACTATGAGCCGGAATTAACTCAACGGCAATGGGTTTGAGTTGTCATGGCTAGTCTTATTTTGTGACTGCCAAAAGTTTTAGTCTATTTAGAAAAAGACTCTCTGTTTATTGACACCAACAAAAAGCCTTTGCAAATCAAGTCAGACTGGAAATCTGTGGAATTTTCCCAGGACTGTGTTTTTCCAATGCTCTCCTTGCTCCTGAAATGTGTTTGGTGGGCCTCTGTATCACAGCCCTTTGAAGACAAGCCCTGATACCATCAGTGACTAATGATCAGTCCTCACATTGGGAGGCTGAAGAAAGTACCCTAGATTCAGCCCTACTTTTCCTAATTAAATGTGGTTAATAACTCTTTTATCGAAACTAGATTAAATTCTTATTTGGGAAACTTAATTTAAAGTATGACCTGTCAGCTACATGGCACTTCTATCCCAGTCTCATCTCCATACAAATTGAAGGAGAGTGAATTGTGTTTTAATATTCTCCATAAGGACAGAGTGAGCAGGAGAATTACAAAGTATGGAGTAAAACAAAGTGGTCACTTTCTCTTGTTTTGCAGAGAAATCATATATAATCAACCGGAACAATTTTGTTTTCCCTTACATTTGTGTAGATATGTGACTCTAAAAATGCCAGTACGACACCACCCCTCAGTAGGTTCTTCCTGTACTCTGAAAGTGCTGAATGGGTCCCTCCTCTTGCACACTCACCTGTTTTTAGTAGCACCCGTCTGGTTTTTTGGAGCCCTGGGGGCACAGTGGTTAAGAGCTCAGGCTGCTGACCAAAAGGTCGGCAGTTTGAATCCACCACCTGCTCCTTGGAAACTGTATAGGGCAGTCCCACTCTGTCCAAGAGGGTCACTATGAGTCACAAATGACAGCAACGGGTTTGTTTTCTTTTTTTTTGGTCTGTTTTTTAATCCCTCTACAGACTTGGTAAAGGGAATCTCAGTGCTCAGGGACTTCTGCTCTGGCTTAAGCTCCTGTTCTTCCAGAACAACTTTCAACCTTGTATGAAATGGGCTGTTTCAGGCTGAAACTGTGTGTGGCTAGGTTCATAGCAGCTTTTGAGATTCTGAGCTCCCCTTTGTGAGAGCAGCACTTAGAGCAGTGTTTCTGGGTGAGAAGACAAGGCAGAGTGGCTAGCAATTGACAACAAGGAGGCAGGGAGGCAACACAGGGCTGACTGTGACCTTGGAAACGTTGAGAACAACTAGAATAAATGGTGCTCTCAACTTTGTCTACACAAGACTCCTGTGAAAGAGGTCAAGACACTAGACTTCTTTCTTTATAAATGAGAGAAATAATGTAAAGATAAAAAAAATACATATGCTTAAGCCACTCTTCTTGGCTTCATGAATTAAAGAAAGTGCCTGCAACAACGGGCTCAAACGTAACAGTGATTGTGGGGATGGCACAGGACTGGGCAGTGTTTCGTTCGGTTGCACATAGGGCCCCCGAGAGTCAGAACCTGCTTGACGGCACCTAACAACAACGTAACAACAATCCTGAAAACTATTCCTTTTTAGCTAAACAATTTTAAAAAATAGAGTTACCCTTTTTCAAATCTTTCACAGAATTTATAATGAACTGGTCTTATATTCTTACAAAAAACATGTTTTCAAAATGTGAGTAAAAATTCTCCATTAGTTATGCAGAGAAGGTGTCTTAGATTCTTAGGGCTGCTATAACAGAAATACCACAAGTGGGTGGTTTAAAAGAACAGAAATGTTATTTTCTCACAGTTTAGAATCTAGAAGTCCAAATTCAGAGTACTGGGGAAGTCTCTGTCTGTTCTATGGAAAGATCCTTGTCTCTTTCAGCTTCTATTCCTTGGTTCCTTGGTGATACCCACATGGCGTCAATCTTTCTCCATTTGTGCTTCCTTGCTTCTGTGTCTAATCTGCTCTTTTTATATCTCAAAAGTGGTTGGCTTATGACACAGTCTACACTGATATGGCCACATAAACATAATAAAACTCTATTCCCAAGTGGAATTACATCTGAAAGTATAGGGGTTAAGATTTACAACAAATATTATAGGGGGCACAATTCAATCCATAATATAAGGTTACACCATAATTCTGCATCGCTGTATTTTCCTTCCTTACACTTATTGTATATCTCTATTATCATGTCTCTAACTTTGAGAACACTTTTCTGGAATTCTTAATTCTCTTTATTTGAAGGTATAAACATTCTCTTGTTGTTGTTATTTGCCTTCCAGTCAATGCAGACTGATGGAGACCCCATTTATACAGAGTAAAACTTTGCTTCTTAGGGTTTTCAAGGCTGTGACCTTTCAGAAGCAGATCCTTAGACCTTTCTTCTGAGGCTCTGCTGAGTGGATTCAAACTGCCAACCCTTTGGCTAATAGTTGAGCACTTAACCATTTGTGAACATTCTAGTGTATGTTACCATAGAAATTCTAATATTGCTTTTTGAATGAGACTTCACTTTTCTTTCTGTATTTTCACTCTGTAATTGTTTTGAATGTGGTATTAATTTTGTTTGAGCATTTTCATTAACTTATTTTCATGTAAATTACCAGTCTTTGTAGATTAATTATCTAGGCAATTATATTATTCAATCTACTTGATCATTTCTTGCTTTTATATTGAATAAAAATTCTCATATATTTTGTACATTTACTGATTAAAAAAAAAAAATTCCTTTCTTTGGAATGCTGTGTACCTCTAACCAGCATTTGTTAAATATCTATACAGATGCCTGGAAGTTGTCTTTTTCTTAATAATGAAAAATATTACTTGATTTCTTTGTTTTTGTTTTTTTGTGTCATTTCTTTACTCTCACTAAAATCAAGCAAGTCGTGATAGTTTAAGTATGAGGTATATTCTGTCTATAAAACTTAAATATGTTTCTAATGTTTATACTTTGTACATTCTCCAGGTAAAGCTCTCTTACACCTAAATAAGGCTTTTAAGGTTTTATTAAAACATTTTTCAAATATCTGAAATATATTTGATCATGGTGATTCTCATTCATTCTTTGATAGCCATTCTTTATTTGTATATCATTCTAGAATTCATTTTAATTATCTAATTTATAACCATTAGAGTCAATATTTTTGTTTTCATAATGGCCGATAATTATGAAATTTGATAATGCTAACTGGTATCAATTAAATTTCCCTTTTGATGGCTGCTTTTATTGGAGTCATTTTGCTCATTGAATGCTTGGAAATGTGTGCTGTTCTCTTGACTATGTGTGTGCATTCCATTGACAAGTGGCTGCATTTTCGATTTCAGAGATTGTCAGACCAGTGACACTGTGGAAGAAGACTAGAGAGAAAGTAAGTTGAGTTCTTTCTACTCACTGCTGTTAAAACAATCTCCCCTCCTTTTTTTGCAGTAGTTTTGTTCTCTGAATACCTGGTGTAACTTCATCCCTTCCCTTTCCCTCCCTGTCTGAGACTTAGCACTGTTAATTTTGTAAGGAACAACCAACATTTTCAAAGGTTACTAAGTCATAAACCTGGCTATATCATGTTTTACTTCATATTTAGTAATGCTTCATACGTTAGGATGGAGGGTTAAACTTTGCCCTAAGTAATATTTTCTTTATGGAATTATACATGAAATCAAGTATAAAGTACTTTTAATTTGTATTTAAATATTTAATTTGATATATGAAAATGAACAGCTCATTATTATTAGCCCTTCTCATTATAACATCTCAAATAATAAAGCGTTTCCTATTAAATAGCTATTTTTGAGGCCTTGTGTATGGGATATAAATGGTCCCCTTCCTTAGGAAACTTAGTGATTAAAGCTACAGAGAAATCTACAGTGGAATATCAGTAATACTAATAAGACCCAACATCTTTTTAATAAATTAAATTTTAAAAAGCTATTTCCCTGTGCTTCTTTCATGTAATTTATTTGCATTCAGCTACCAAAAAAAACCCCTAATCCGTTGCCGGCGAGATGATTCCAACTCATGTCGACCTCACTCATGCAGAGAAGAACCTCTCCATAGGATTTTCAAGGCTGTGACCTTTCAGAAGCAGATCATCAGGCCTTTTTTCCAAGGTACCACTGAATGGGTTTGAACTACCAACCTTTCAGGTACTACCAAAAAACAAACAAACAAAAAAACATTGCCGTCAAGTTGATTTTGACTCACAGTGACTCTATAGGACAGAGTATAACTGCCCCATATTGTTGCCAAGGAGAAGCTGGTGGTTTTGGTTAGCAGCCGATCTCTTAATCACTGCACCACCAGGGCTCCTTTAGTTACTAGTCTAGTGCTTAACCGTTGTGCCACTGAGGGACTCCCAGCATTCAGCTAGTAGCCCCAAATATAGTTATGACAGTGTTACTAGAATTATGTAAGAATGTATATACTTACTGTATATTAGTCAGAAAGAATCACTTCTTTCTGTGGGCCAGTCATATCTCAGGTCTTTTTTGAGCCGAGTTAAGGAGGCCACGGAACCAGCCACCATAACCAACACTTTGCCCATTTTTAGCTTAATGAATTATGAATGGAGACAACATTAACAAAGAACAGTGATGAAAAACTGAAAATTGATAAATCTTCAGCTCTGTTAGATTGTATATCTTCTCCTGAGATGAGTCTACTGAACCTCTCACACACTCCATCAATAGTCTGTACCTTGACCCGGTTTTTTGATGGGCAGTGATAGATTTGCACTGCTCCATCAAAACTCTTTCACCTGGGCCCCATTGCAACTGACAGCACATGTTTCACAGCTACTGATTAGGGTTAGGGGTGACATCTGTGGCCTTGGTGCACAGCAAACATAAGTGAGACACTCAGGACCATAAAGCATGGCCTCATTATCTCTCTGCTCTAATAACTGAGCTGCCAAGTTGAGGAAACGCTCAGGTCTCCAGAAATCCTGTTACGGATCTTTTATTTACTTTTATGGTGTTTGAGATTTTTAAGTAACCTGAGTAGACTCCTTTCTTGCTGTGACCTCAATTTTTTTTTTTCTTCCACTCAGCGCTGTCTTACTCTTTATGTTGCACCTGTGAATCAGACAAAACTTTTTAAATTTTTGCAGACTGATTCAAATGGCTTCAGTGAGAGTTCTCCCTGTCTGTAGAACTATGCTCAGTACAAAAAGCAAATCTGGTGCTAGTCTCAGAGGCATAGTCTACTTCTGAGTTGGAATCTTGATTGGCATGGCTTCAGTTTGGAATTTATGTGTGACTGTCAGAGGTGAACGTTTTTGGCTAAGTAAATAAGCCCTACTTTGGGACAGTCATGGGATATAGACTGTTGCTTTTCCTGGAAATCAAGTGGGAGCAAAGTGAACTGCATGACTGGGAGGCACATAAGAAAAAAAATATGAAAATTCATTACCATTTGCAAATTCCAAGTAAAGAGATAAGTCACAGTTCAATAGAGCCTTTTAATCAGAATCCTATTACCTGCAACGAGTTACTATGTATGCCTCAACATTTTCAAAGGACCAAAAAATAAAAAACAAACAAACAAGCAAATACAAATCCACTGGTGGGCTAGCTGGAATGTGTCCTTCTAATAGTTATGGAAGAAGAAGAATGAAACACCTACCATTCTAGCACATTTCAGGTCTTTGCTTAAGGCTTTTCTGTTAATATCCTACTAGCCAAAGCAAATCACTTGACCAAGACCAAAGACTAAGGCTCTCATTATAATTATTCATTTCATATTACTCTTCTTGTATTTGGAACTTCATGTTAGTATGTACTTCTGTTTAACAAATCTAGACCGTCTATAATTTAGAGTAATTTCAAATTTAGAATAAATTATATTTTAAATATAGAATAATTCCGAAAAGAATCTATGCTGAAGCTTATGGTTAGTTTTGGTTATTTTTGTTTAGGTTTGTTTTTCATCTAAAAATGTGCAAGCATCGTTCCAAACCCTAGGGAGGTAGGAGATTCCCTCCTCTCAATGAGTTTATATTTCAATGGGGAGACAGAAAAGTAAAGAAGAGCTGTAAATAATCTTTTAAATTCTGTGACAGAGAGCTGTAGAGAAAGAAATGGGAACTGATACATCTGAATTATGGTGTTGGTAAAGAATATTGTATATACAATGGGCTGCCAGAAGAAAGAACAAAACTGTCTTAGATGCACAGCCAGAATGCTTGTTATGGTTAAGATTATGTATCAGCTTTGTTGGGCTATGTTTCTCGGTGTTTGAATGTAATCACTCCCGTGATTGAATATACTGTGAGTAGCCAATCAGATGAAAGGGAGTCTTCTTGGGGGTGTGGCCCACATCTGAATATAAGCAGACGTTCTGGCTTTTTGCTCTCTCTGGATCCTGTGGCTGTTTCCTGTCGTCTCATCTCCTGTTCTTGGGACTTGAGCTGTCAGCTTATCTGCCGAGCCTGGGATTTGTCAATCTGCACAGCCTGTGAGTGGGAGCCCTGCTCTCTGACCTGCCAATCTTGGGCTTGCCAGCTTCTGCAGCTGCGTGACTAGGGAGAGGCCTCTACTCTGATCCATGGACTTGGGACGTTCTAGCCTCTACAATCGCATGAGTTGTTTCCTTGATATAATCTCTCTCTATATATATATTTATACACTTTACTGGTTTTGCTTCTCTAGAGAACCCAGCCTAAGACAATGCTCCTTAGAAATAAAGATGGTAAGTCTTCGTCTCACGTATTTTGAAAATGTTATCAGAAGGGACCATACTTGGAGAAGGACATCACGCTTGGCAAAGTAGAGGGGCAGTGAAAAAAAGGAGGACCCTCCATGAGATGGACTGATACAGTGGCTGCAACAATAGACTCAAACATAGCAACATTTGTGAGGATGGCACAGGATCCAGCAGTGTTTCATTCTGTTGTTCATGGGGTCACTATGAGTTGGAACTGACTTGATGGCACCTAACAACTACAACAACTTCACAGAAGAGACAATATTTGAACGGAGTCTAAACAAGATGAGAAACAACTCCTGCAAGAGGACAAAGTTACAGGTGGTGGTACATCTCTTCACAGGGAAATGTCGTCATGGTTAGTTACTGTTGAGTTGTTTCTGACTCATGATGACCTCATAAGTGCAGAGTAGAACTGCACTCAGTAGAGTGACCTTTCAGAAGCAGATCACCTTCCAAGGCATCTCAGTCAACCTTTTGGCTAGTAGTGGCACACTTAACCATTTTTACCACCCAAGGACTCATCACAGGGAAATAGCATAGACAAATACTAGAGGGAAGAGAGAATATGAGAGTACTGTGTTCAGGAAACTGAAACTCTTTGAACACTCTTCAAGATATTATGTATACATTATAATTGTAAATCAGGACTCTAGGAAGATAGAGATGACAAACTCTTGGCATGACACGCTATAGAGTGTTTAAGTATCGTAGAAGCCGTTAAGCAGGGGAGGACGTAATTAGATTCACATTTTAGAAAGATTATTCTGGAAGTAATGTGGAGATTAAAGTCACACTGGAAGGAGAAACACCATCTAGGAAGATGGGTCAATAATCCAAATAGAACAAAATAGAGGAAGGCATAAATATATTTATGAAAGGAAATACTGTACCTATCATTGCTGAATGCCTAATTCCAACTACAGTGCCTGGAACACAGTAATGGTTCAATAATATTATGCTGAGTGAATTGTGTATAGTGTGAGGGAGTGATACAATTTTATGTTTCCATATGTGAATAATTGTCCCAGTACCATTAATGGAACTGTCCCAAGTGATCTATAATGCCATCTGTATCATATATTATTTCCTTTCGTGCATAGCTCGGTCTGCTCTTCATTTTTTTCCCATTAGTCTCATTTTATTCTCAAAGTCTCTTATTTAAAAAAAAAATGTATATACATTTTCCGTATTTTTGTTTATCTGTGATGAACTCTAGATCATTTTTAAAGTTCTCTCTTTTTTTTTTAACCTGTTCTAGTTCCAGCTCATGTTTTTTGTTTGTTTTTTCCCTTTTTGATCTCCACCTTAATGTTTTACTGAAAATGCTTACAACAATTCACTAATTCTTTCACCATACGTAATTAATCTGGTGTTTAATATAGCTACTAGATTTTTCTTTTTTTAATTTCAAAAATTTTATTTTGAATTGTAAAGTTTTGTTTTATTCTTTTTCAATTCTGTCATTTATTTTGGAATTCTCTTGATGGTTGTTCCTTTTTGATTTAATCTTTTAAGTTTTGAACATTTAGACAATCATTTTATATTCTTTTTCGAAAATTTCAATATCTGAAGTTCTTGAAGATCTTACTAAGTTTTCTTCTATTGACACTCATTCATGGTGGTTTGTATCTTTGTGCATTTGTTGATTATTTGACTTGAGTTCATATTTGTATATCATTCCCATTGAAAATCACAGATCAAGAATGGGAACAATTTTATCTGTGTATGTAGGTTGCTTCTGCTTTGAGCAAAGGGTACGCTGGAGGACCGGGGCTACTTTACTTGCTCTCCAGGCTTACAACTTAATGCTGTACCAAAGTTTAGTATTGAGCTGTGGTAATGATCCTAATTGTCGTCTTTCCTCAGAGCAATTCCAGGTCTAGTTTCAGCTCAATTATTGTTATTATTATTTTTAAGGATTCTATTTTCAACCTTTCTCTGAAACTGCTTGCAATATAGGTGACCTTCTGCCTGTTAGTATATTTGTCTTTGGGTCAACACTAAGCAACATATGTTATTTCTACATGCCCTATCCCCCCCATCCCCCACCTCCCCCCAACACACACCTTGTTCTCAAAATATTCTCTTCCCTGGGCTTCTACAATATTGTTTTTTTTTTTATTTTCCTCATACATTTCTAGCCACTTCTCAGTCTCTTTTGGGCTCTTTCCAATTTTCTGGTTCTTAAATATTGCTGTATTTAAGATTCTATCCTCCACTGATCTTCTTACTATAAACACTACCGAAGCTAAACCCATCCAAACTATGGACTTGATGCCAATTATTCTCATCGTTATCTCCAGTTTATGTCTCTTCCCTGAAGTCTGTATTAGTTACTATTGCTGCATGACAAATTGTACCAATACTTAGCAGGATAAAGCAACAAGTATTTACTAGTTTACATACTTTCTAAGGGTCAGAAATCTGAGAGCATCTTAACTAGATGTTATGGCTCAACATTTCTCAAGATATTGCAGTCAGTCTCTCATTGCAGGCTTCAGTTATCTGAAGACAGGACTGGGGCTGAAGGATGGCTCACATGACTATTGATAGGAAGCCTTAGTTCCTTGTCATGAGGATGTCTCCTCAGGGTTACTTGAGTTTCTTCAACTCATGGCTGTTGGTTTCATCAAGAGTTAGATAACTCAAGATGGAGCAAAGAGGGAGGCCATGATGCTTTTATATTCTAGCCTCAAAAGGGATGTATACACTCATTTCTGCCATTTTATATTGGTTTCATAGATCCACACTGATACAATGTAGGAGGAGACTGCAAAAGGGTATATATAGCAAGAAGTGGGCATTATTGTGGACCATCTTGGAGGATGGCTACAACAAGGTAGAAACTTCATGCTGGATATTTTCATTTAATTTTTTTACGTGTACCTCAAATTCAGTAACTATAAACAAACCTATTATATTGCCATTCAAACTCGTCTGTCATGGATTGAATTGTGTCCCAAAAAAATATGTGTCAACTTGGTTAGGCCATGATTCCCAGTATTGTGTGGTTGTCCTCCATTTTGTGATTAGGGTGGGATTATAAAACCCTTGCTCAGGTCACTTCCCTGATCCAATGTAAAGGGAGTTTCCCTGGGGTGTGGCCTGTACCATCTTTTATTTTACAAGTGATAAAAGGAAAGGGAAGCAAGCAGACAGTTGGGAACTTCATACCACCAAGAAAGGAACGCAGGGAGCAGAGCACATCATTTGGACTTGGGGTTCCTGTGCTGAGATGTTCCCAGACGAAGGGAAGACTGATGACAAGGACCCCCAGCCAGAGCCCACAAAGAAAGCATTCCCCTGGAGCTGACACCCTGAATTTGGACTTCTAGCCTACTAGACTGTGAGAGAATAAACTTCTGTTTGTTGAAGCCATCTATTTGTGGTATTTCTGTTACAGCACCACTAGATGACTAAAACACCTTCTCACTGAATCAAAACCACCATCATTTAATCCTATTCTGATATTCTCAATCTGAATGAATGGCACCACCATCTACCCAGTTACTTAAGCCAGAAACCTGGAATTATCTTTGATTTGTTCTTCTTTTACCCTTCTGCTATTATCTAGATAATTCTTAAATACATATGAATATTTTTACACCTACTTACTCCTCTAGTTTAGATCACCATCATCTCTCACCTCTAAACACTGTTCATTCTCTCTCTCTTTCTATTTCCATCCCATAATCCAGCATGTGATCATGATACAATAGAAATTTAAACATGTTTGAGGTAGAATCAGATTTATATATATACTACATACAAAACACTATTCTGGATTGAAGAAGGGGAACAACACTGTCAAAGGTTGGCTGTGCAGCAAGCTTCCAAATGAATTTAAAAAGTCTTCCGTAATATTGACTGAAAATAAAGAGTTGAGTTAGTGTTTTCCTCAGATGGATTCTGGAAATGACCCCAATAACCTTACAGTTGAAGCATCACTCTCAAATGGCAAATAATGACATTTCAACGGTTATAAATCAGCTACTTAAGAATGGTGCATAAAGAAAAACATAAAAAAATGCACTAAGCATCCATGAAGAGCATACCAGTTTTCTGCAACATAAATCATTCAAGAGGGCAAGAGTTGCCAGTAAAGTTACAATTACAATTGAGAATAGGTAAAAATGCAAATGAAAATTAAAATCACTATATATTTACTACATTTTCATAAGTGACATCATTACTAGGCCCAAGCAATGCCCCTGTCCCTACTCTTTCCTCCCTACTCTGTTTCTTACCTGCATTTCCTTCACTAGGTGCAAACATTAGAGATTAAAAAAAAAAGAAATAGGAATAACCATAACAAAGGCTTTTTGAGCAAGTACTGGAGGTCACGGCACTGTGTCGTTTTTTCAAGCTGCCTCAATGTTTAATAACACTGCAAATGTGATATAATGAGTCAGGAGAGTAGAGCAATTATGCAACTTTGGTATGAAACACAGACAAGTCTTTTACACAAGAGTCAAATAATTAACCAACATTAGCTTTGAAGAGACCCTAAAGATCACCTAGCTCCACCCTCTCATTTCATAGGTGGGGAAACTGAGGCTCAGGGAAAAAATTATACCATAATTTTTAAACAAGAAAAAATTGCAAGCATGAAAGGAACAGGCTAGTTTCAGAAAGGAAAGACCTATGGGCTAACAGGATTATATTCTATTATAGTCTAATCAATCATAGAAATAAAAATATATTATCATATTTTATATTGATGGTAACAGAAAATAATAATGTATGCAAACAACATGCTAATCAAAATGGCAGTCAAAATAGGAAGCCCTAGGGTTGGTGTGGAAGGGGGAGATATTTGATAAAGTGATTCATAATTGTGATTATGGAAAAAAAAATTCTTATGTGGAAATAGATAAAATATAAATATGGATTTATTTTAGCAAAGTGTAAGTATACTTTTAGGAAATAAGTACTACTAATCTTGGTGATTGACTAACCTGAAAGATTTAAGGATTGATAATGTCATCTTGATAAGAAAACACACCTGAATTGTAGGGAGTTGAAATATAGTTTAGATGCTGTCGTTGGGTGCCTTTGAGTCAGTTCTGATTCATAGTGACCCTATGGACAACAGAAGGAAACACTGCCTGGTCCTGTGCCATCCTCACAATCGTTGTTATGCTTCAGCTCATTGTTGCAGCCACTGTGTCAATCCATCTTGTTGAGGGTCTTCTTCTCTTTCACTGACCCTCAACTTTACCAAGCATGATGTCCTTCTCCAGGGAATGATCCCTCCTGATAACATGTCCAAAGTATGTATGACAAAGTCTCGCCAGCCTTCCCTCTAAGGAACATTCTGGCTGTAGTTCCAAGACAGATTTGTTCATTCATCTGGCAGTCCATGATATTTTCAATTTTTGTTGCCAACATCATAACACAAAGGAAATGATTCTTCTTCAGTCTTCCTTATTCATTGTCCAGCTTTCACATGCATATGAGGCAATTCAAAACACCATGGCTTGGGTCAGGAGTACCTTAGTCCATAAAGTGATGTCTTTGCTTTTTAACACTTTAAAGAGATCTTTTGCAGAAGATTTGTCTAATGCAATGTGTCCTTTGATTTCTTGACTGCTGCTTCCATGGGAGTTGATTGTGAATCCAAGTAAAATGAAATCCTTGACACCTTCAATCTTTTCTCCGTTTATCATGATGTTGCTTATTGGACAGGTTGTGAGGATTTTTTTTTTTTTTCTATATTGAGGTGCAATCTATACTGAAGGCTGTGATCTTTCATATTCATCAGAAAGTGCTTTAAGTCCCCTTCACTTTCAGCAAGCAAGGTTGTGTCACCTGCGTATCACAGGTTGTTAAGAATCTTTCTCCAATCCTGATGCCCTGTTCTTCATAGTTCAACTTCTCAGATTATTTGCTCAGCAAACAAATTGAGTAAGTATGGTGAAAGGATAGAACCCTGACACACACCTTTCCTGACTTTAGACCATGCAATATCCTCTTGTTCTGTTCAAACGACTGCCTCTTGGTCTAAGTACAGGTTCCTCATGAGCACAATTAAGTGTTGTGGAATTCCCATTCTTCCCAAAGTTATCCATAATTTGTTATGATCCACACAGTCAGATGCCTTCGCATAGTCAATAAAACACAGGTAAACATCTTTCTGGTATTCTCTGCTTTCAGCCAGGATCCAGCTGACATCAGCAATGATATCCCTGGTTCCACATCCTCTTCTGAATCCGGCTTGAATTTCTGGCAGTTCCCTGTCAATGTATTGCTGCAACTGGTTTTGAATGATCTTCAGCAAAATTTTTCTTGCGTGTGCTATTAATGATATTGTTCTATAATTTGCACATTCGGTTGGATCACCTTTCTTTGGAATGGCTACAAATATGGATCTCTTCCAGTCGATTGACCAGGTAGCTGTCTTCCAAATTTCTTGGCATAGATGAATGAGCACTTCCAGCACTGCATCCCTTTGTTATCTCAATTGGTATTCCCTCAATTCCTAGAGCCTTGTTTTCTGCCAATGTCTTCATTGCAGCTTGGACTTCTTCCTTCAGTACCATTGGTTCTTGATCATATGGTACCTCCTGAAATGGTTGAATGTCGAACAATTCTTTTTGGTACAGGGACTCTGTATTCTTTCCATCTTCTATTGATGCTTCTTGCATCATTTACTATTTTTCCTGTACAAGCCTTCAAAATTGCAACTCGAGGCTTGAATTTGTTCTTCAGTTCTTTCAGCTGGAGAAATGCTGAGCATGTTCTTCCCTTTTGGTTGTCTAGCTCCAGGTCTTTGCACATGTCATGACAATACTTTAAGTTGTCTTCTCGATTTGCCCTTTGAAATTTTCTGTTCAGCTCTTTTGCTTCATCATTTTTTCCTTTTGCTTTAGCTACTTGACATTGAAGAACAAGTTTCAGTCTCTTCTGACATCCATTTTGGTCTTTTCTTTCTTTCCTGTCTTTTTAATGACTTTTTGCTTTCTTCACGTATGATGTCTTTGATGTCATTCCACAACTCGTCTGGTCTTTGGTCATTAGTGTTCAATGCATCAAATCTGTTTTTGAGATGGTGTCTAAATTCAGATGGGATATACTCAAGGTTGTACTTTTGCTTTCATGGACTTGTTCTAATTTTCTTCAGCTTCAGCTTGAACTCTCATACGAACAATTGATGGTCTGTTCTGCAGTCAGCCCCTCGCCTTGTTCTGACCGATGACACTGAGCTTTTCTATCATCTCTTTCCACAGATGTAGTTGATTTGATTCCTGTGTATTCCATCTGGGGAGGTCCACATGTATAGTCATCGTTTATGTTGTTGAAAAAAGGTATTTGTAGTGAAGAAGTCATTGGTCTTGCAAAATTCTATCATGTGATTTCCAGAGTCATTTGTATCATCAAGTCCATATTTTCCAACTACTGATCCTTGTTTCCAACTTTCAAATTCCAATGACCAGTAATTATCAATGCATCCTGTTTGCATGTTCCATCAATTTCAGACTGCAGAAGCTGGTAAAAATCTTCAATTTCTTCATCTTTGGCCTTAATGGTTGGTGCATAAATTTGAATAATAGTCATATTAACTGGTCTTCCTTGTAGGCGTATGGATATTATCCTATCACTGATGGAGATGTACTTCAGAATAGATCTTGAAATGTTCTTTTTGATGATAAATGCGATGCCATTCCTCTTCAGTTTGCCATTCCTGACATAGTTGACAATGTGATTGTCTGATTCAAAATGGCCAATACCAGTCCATTTCAGCTCATTAATCCCTAGGATATCAATGTTTATATGTTCCATTTCATTTTGGATGATTTCCAATTTTCCCAGATTCATGCTTGATACATTCCATATTCCTATTATTAATGGATATTTGCAGCCATTTCTTCTCATTTTGAATCATGCCACATCAGCAGATGAAGGTCCCGAAAGCTTGACTCTATCCATGTCATTAAGGTTGACTCTACTTTGAGGAGTCAGCTCTACCCAAGTCTTATTTCGAGTGTCTTCCATTCTGAGGGGCTCATCTTGTGGCACTATATCAGATAAAGTTCCTCTGCTATTCATAAAATTTTCACTGCCTAATTTTTTTCAGAAGTAGATCGCCAGATCCTTATACCTGGTCTGTCTTAGTCTGGAACCTCAGCTGAAACCTGTTACCATGAGTGACCCTGCTGGCATTTGAATACCAGTGGCATAGCTTCCAACATCACAGAAATGTGCAAACTGTTAAATTAATTAGTAAATAAGTTAATTAGGAAACTGTAAATTTGTTAGAGAAAATAATACTCTGAGGTGAAATTTATAATGATACTTCAATTCATTTCACAGATAATAATCCCATATTCCCTGCTAGGGAACATACAGAAAATGATCTGAAAAGCAATCCACAAATTTCTTTTTACTCAGAATTGGATAAAAATTACATTCTATTTTTCTTATTAATACTTCTTATTAGCATACTCTGTATATGGTATTCAATACTAAATATCATGAAAAAATAATGTCATTCAAGCAATACTTCTTCTTTCACAAGAAATACTTTCTAAACTTTGTCTTCAGCATTAACATTCAAAACTAAACTCATGGACATTATCTCCAAGCAGCTCCTCCTCTAAACCTTCAGAGTGTCAATCACTTGGTGCCATGTTTTAGTTTCTCCTTTTTCTATATCACGTAAATTATGGAGATCTTATCTCCGAATTTTTCCCACACATTTATCCTTTTTTTCAGTGCTCACACTAATCCAGACTCTTATTACTTCTTATTTAGTATAAGTATATATTCTTTCTACTCTCTCTCTTAGATTCATATGCTTGGAATGTCAGAAATTTCTAGTGGCCATTTAATCCCATTCAAAAAAAAAAAAAAAGTCAGTGCATGTCTATCAAGTAATTACTGAATGGCAGGCTCTGTGGTGGGCTTAGAATTATAATGGTGGGCCATAGGAATTGCTTTACCTTTACTCAAGTGCATCGTCATTAATGTGACTCACCCACCCTCATTTCATTTTTTTTTTCCAGTTGTTAAATCCTTTTGACTCTGACTTATGGTGACCTTGTGTGTGTCAGAGTAGAACTCTGCTCCATAGGGTTTTCAATAGCTGATTTTTCAGAAGTAGATCGTCAGAGCTTTCTTCCTAGGCACCTTTGGGTGGACTTGAACCTCCAACCTTTCGGTTAGCAGTCAAGCACATTAGCCATTTGCACCACTTAGGGACTCTCCTTTCACTGCCTTTGTCTTAATGTTATTTGTACTTCTGCTAACATTGCCAGTTGTTTAATACTCTTCTCACATTTTAAGTCTCATTTCCTGAGACATTATCTAAATGGCTTGGTCAGTATTTCCCATTCTTGGTTAGTGCTTTGCACCGAATCCTGTATAGACTACTGTCCAGCAGATAGTCTCTTATGCTTAATGAATTGTTCCAGGCTACTCTTTTATTAGGTCCATTTTCCTCATTGCACAAAGAGTTTAATAGGGTACATTCCTTCATAACAGAAAGTGATAGTGTCATTTACTAAATCTAGGGAGGGAGCAAGTGGCTGTTGATTTGGGGTGCTTAGGGACTGTTTAAGTTAACTTGCTCATTAGGTAGTTAGAAACAGAGATCTTGAACGAGGAAAGAGGTTCAGGCATTGAAACTGGAAAAAAAAAAAAGGTTCTAGAGTTATCAGCAGGGTTGATGATGGTGGTGTCATATATATGTACCCATTGCCCTTGAATTGATTCTGACTCATATAGACCTTATAGATCATAGTAGAATTGCCCCATGTGGTTTCCAAGGCTATAATCTTACTGAAGCAGACTGCCACATCTTTCTCCCTGGAGCAGGTGGTGGATTCAAACCACTGACTTTTCAGTTAGCAGCTGAGCGCTTAACCACTGTGCCACCAGGGTGATATATAAAAACCAAAACAAACCTATTGCTGTTGAG
This sequence comes from Trichechus manatus latirostris, assembly GCF_000243295.1. NCBI lineage: Eukaryota > Metazoa > Chordata > Mammalia > Sirenia > Trichechidae > Trichechus > Trichechus manatus. The sequence goes on from NW_004443980.1 coordinate 16,900,886, forward strand.
TCGATTCCAACTCATAGCAACCCTATAGGACAGAGTAGAACTGTCCCATAGGGTTTCCAAGGAGTGGCTGGTGGATTCAAACTGATGACCTTTTGGTTAGCAGCCAAGCTCTTAACCACTATACCACCGAGGTATTAATTCATAAGAACACAGAGAAAATCTTGAAAGTTGAGTCAAGTGTATAACCCTGGGGAATATCAGAAAAATAACACCCTAGTGAGGAGACCGAAAAGAATCAGTCACGGAGGAGAAAAGCAAAAGTTATCTGGCAATCCTCATTATAGTAAAGTCTTCTATAAGAGTTTTAAATCTGTGTTTCAATTTTCTTTTTCCTCTTTCCCTATATTTATTCCAATGTTTTAATCAACTAGATTTCCAACTGTTGCCCAATTATTTCTAATGCTTCCTATAACCTATGCTTTCCTTGTGCCCATAATTTCCTTCTTTCTAATTCCACCTGTTGAAATCAGATTTATCTTTCAAGACACATGCCACCTTCCCGATCAACTCACTAAACCTATTTTTTTGGTGACTATTTTACTTTTCAGTCTACTTGTTTATATATTTTATTCATCCCTTTACTAGAATTTTAGCTTCTTAGAGCTAAGACAGAGTTTACATTGTTGTTCCTTTTCTATTGCTGGCACTAGTAGGTGTTCAAGAAATACGTTTTGGTTTGACTACAATATCATCTATTTTTCCTAAATCATGGTTCTTCTCTTCTACCTTTCCTCTTTACTCTTTCTTGCCTATCTCTTAGCAGGAAACACCTTTGAAACACGAAAATATTATGACTTTCCCAAAAAAACATGAGAGCCAGAAGAAGAAAAGAGGCTATTCTTCTTAGGCTGATGTTTGACACTAGTCCAAGCAATGATATTTTTCGTTTTCTCTTGTAGATTAAGTTGCAGAAAGAATTGGCAGGAAAAGTAAACACTTTCCATGCTCCTTCTAAGTTTAGTGTTTACATGTTATTGAAATGTGTTTATCATCAGAATTCTTTTCTTCTTTTCCAGACATAAGCACAAAGCACATGCTAAAATCAAATGACAAAATAAAATGAAATTAACATTTTTGACTCATACCATTGATTACCTCAACCATGTGTACGGTTGAAAGTTGAAATTATTATGGTGACTAAAAATGAACTTTCAAAACTTTTATGTAAATAAATATCTGTGATAGAGGCACTGATACATTTTGAGGGCCTTACTGCTTGCTCTTCTTTTTTCATTGCTAGAGAGAACTGTATCTCCCATCTCTAAACAACAATAACTTGAAGGGAAAGGTGCTAATTAATTTTGACTTGGTTATGTATGTGTGTGTGAGAGAGAGAACTATTAGCATAATTTGCTGGGTATATCAGAACCAGTTTGTGAGTAAACAGACTCGTTAGAAATAACAGAATAACGTGCCATATAAACTTTTCTTAACAACAGACTCTTAGCCAATCCCATTTCATTTTTTAATATCTGCCTGTGTTGCATTATTTAAAATTGTTTGATTGCAATAGCTTATCTCTAGGCTTTAACTGACTCTGCCAGTTGCCTCTTTCAGCTGTTGGCGTTCTAATCAATTAAGGGTTTCCATTAAACTCTGGTCTTCTAATTTTCCTCCACCCAACTTTGCTCCATAAAGAAGGAACTACGTGCCTAGGTGAAAGCTCATGTTTATATATGTATACACTTTTTAATTTATTGCGCTTGAATTAGGTCCTTTGGATTTCTTTTTCTTAAGTATTTCTTATCTCAGGCTGAATTTCTCCAGCATTGCATGAGTAGTGGTGCATTCTTTAATTCCAAGCAAGTAAAAAAAAAAAAAAAAATTTCAGAGTATTTCCAACCATAAATAACATCTCTTAAGTGCTTAGCAGGCCATTTTGTGATATTATTTCACCAGTATGTCCTCAATGACTCTGTGTGATAAGCAATGATAACCCTTTTTAAGTCACATGGTGCCTAGATAACACTTTTTAAGAATTATAAGCAATTTTAATGAATATGGTTCCTGCCCAGGTAACTGAACGTTAGCTGGATATCTCAGCCCTACAGCTGAGATTCCCTATCTCTCCTTTATTACGTATATCCTCACACACATCCCAGCACAATCTCTATATGCCAACCACTGTGAAATTCTAGTTGCCAGTCTCTTCACCAGTTGATTAGAGTTGTTACTGGCAGTCAGTGTTTGAGTATCTTCACGTTTGCTACCACACATCTTGATGTCTTTTAATTACAGCCTACGTGTATGAAGAAGCATCCTTTCATTTTTTTTTTTTTTGGTGAGAAACAATACATTGTCTGTATAAAACTGACCTTGTACTGGAAAAGGAAGAATAAAAGCAAGCATATAGAATGCAAATAAAACAATATGTGTGGGCAAAAATAATAATTTTCATAGAAGAGATGAGTATGTGAAACGTCCTCTAAGTATTCCTGTTAATTAAGTAGAATCTTTATTTTTTAAAATCCAGCTTATGTTTGTGTTCTTAACTAATAAAAATAGTTTGAGGTGCCATATGTTTATCTTTCTGCCCAGTCATGAGGCACCTTACAGATAGAGGTGACCCTGAGCCTGACAGAGAATCTGAGCTTCCTTTTCCCTTCCTCTGTAATAAAATCCCCAGGATAACATTCGTGATGCCAGTAAGATAGCCTTTCTTCCTTCCTAAGACCTACTAAAGCATTAAAGACTGTACCCAAGGGAATTTGGTTTAAAGGCGGAAGAAAATCTGCCTTTTGTTTTCTTTTCCTTTTCTATTTTTGAGATTACCTTGGTCAGGTTTTGTTTCACTTTTTTCATTTTCTGCCTCTGTCATATCTTTGCTCCAGCCCCAGAGCCACCTGGGAGTCAGTACAATGGACTAAATAGCCTTAAAATGCCTGATGGTAAATGGTGTCATTTTATAACTTCTATTCTCAAGGAAAAAAAAAAAAAAAAAGAAGAAGACTCTCCTGAAATTAAGGAGAAAATACTGCTAATCTTATTTGTATACAGACTTGATGGTGCCAGTCTGCT